>NC_137933.1:791281-1243781 GCF_963969265.1 Rhamphochromis sp. 'chilingali'
AAATGCTGATGACTTTAAGTACCTGGGGTCAACCATCCAAAAAAATGAACAGTCCACATGAGAGGTGAAAGAGAGAGTGCAGCCAGGGTGGAGTGGGTGGAGATGTCAGGTGATTTGTGACAGAAGGATAGCAGCAAGAGTGAAAGTGAAGGTTTACAAGGTGAGACTTGATGTGATGAATTGGTTTGGAGACAGTGGCGCTGACAAAAAGACAGGAGGCTGAGCTAAGGATACTCAGATGTTCACTGGAAGTGAGCAGGATGGACAGAGTTAGAAATGAGTCCATCAGAGGGACATCTCAGCAGAGAGGCTGAGATGGTTTGGTGCAGAGAAAGGAGGTTGGACAAAGGATGATGAAGATGGAGCTGTCAGGTAGGAGAACAAAAGGAAGACCTCAGCAGAGGTTTATGGGTGTAGGAGCACATGCAGACGGCTGGCATGGCAGGTGAGGATGCTGGGAAAGCATGAGAGGGAGCAGATGAGCCGCTGACCCCTACAGGGAACATGTAAAAGAAGAAATGGCAGCCATAGCACCTTTTCCCCGCGCATCCTGAATCTTTCTGATATATGGTCTGGCCAGAAGTGGCAAAAGTACAGTCTGTACTTAAGTAGAAGTACCGATACTTGTGTTAAAGAAATACTCCAGTAAAAGCTGAAGTACCGATTCAGCTTCTTTTCTCAAGTAAAGGTTAAAAAATACAGGCTCTGAAATGTACTCAAAAGTAAAAAGTTGCTCCTTGAAGGACGAGTCTACCATCTATTTTTACACAGAGGAAAATTAATCGTGTGCTATTTTAATATTTTAATAGTAATACACGAGAATAAAAATGTTATTCCATTTGAAATTCTAACGAATCTGCTCAGCTTGTTATGTAGGACACATGTAGTGACAAAGACATGTAAAAATGAACTATTTTCTGTTGCCCATCTGGTAGAGGGTGACTTTGCCTCCACACCTAAACAGGAATATGTGAACAGTCAGGTGTTTAAGTCACCAGATGTTTCACAAGATATCTTGGCTGATTTCCATTTCCTACATTTTCAGTATAGTGGATATTTTCTTTATACTAGACCTATGCAGTTAGCATGAAGGTGGAATTCAATGAATGAATCTAAGCATCGTCAGCTTAACTACAAATTAATCTACGACACTTGATGTGACCCAACACTGACCATGAGCATCACAGCCACAGTCCAACACAGTGCCCTACTGAGAATTTACTCTGCATTTGGCTCTATAAAAGATTTAATAATAAACCACAACCAACAAACCACAAATATAACAAATTATACCTGAAAATTTAAATTCAGCCTAACTCTTAAAGTCATCAGATTGTGAACTTCTGGGATGCTTTTAGCACTGCTGCTATTTTTACATCAGTCCCATTCTGACCTGGTAATCAAAACAAGCTTCTGTCTTTCCCATGATTTAAAAATATTGCTTAAAACTGCAACAAAACTGTAAGAAGCCATGGCCATTGTACAGATCTCTGTGAGACTTTCAGCAGAGTCTCACAGGCCCCCAATTCATTCCAGCAAAAGTTGTTCACTGGCTCTTGCATCATTTCAGACCATCAGATAAATATCCCAAGTAAATGCAAAATGTTGTTTTTACATGTTCATGTCAAACAACCCCCCCCCCAACAAAAAACCAAAATAACAAAAGAACAAACGGACTCTCAAAACCTTGTTATTCCTCAGGTGCCATCAATTATGCACATTGTATTTATAAATGGACCTTTGCTGGATAAAATTCATGTAGCTACACTCTGAACTCTGTTAGAACCTTAAATGCAGTTCTCAGTTCTTTCGAAGTGAAGTGAAGTTTCAAACATGCTCCTCAAAGAAGCTCAAACTGCAATTAGTCGGCAGACAACACAGTGTGATTTACAGAGTTACAGATATAACTTTAATTTAGCATTCTTCAGTAGTTAGTTATATAAATCTTGCAGTTCCAGCAATTCAACCGATGGTCAGGTGGTGCAATTCTTGGACAAACTGGATTCTTACTGACTTGGAGCATCTGTGACCATGTACAGTGGGGCAAAAAAGTATTTAGTCAGCCACCGATTGTGCAAGTTCCCCCACTTAAAATGATGACAGAGGTCAGTAATTTGCACCAGAGGTACACTTCAACTGTGAGAGACAGAATGTGAAAAAAAAAAAATCCATGAATCCACATGGTAGGATTTGTAAAGAATTTATTCGTAAATCAGGGTGGAAAATAAGTATTTGGTCAATAACAAAAATACAACTCAATACTTTGTAACATAACCTTTGTTGGCAATAACAGAGGTCAAACGTTTACTATAGGTCTTTACCAGGTTTGCACACACAGTAGCTGGTATTTTGGCCCATTCCTCCATGCAGATCTTCTCGAGAGCAGTGATGTTTTGGGGCTGTCGCCGAGCAACACGGACTTTCAACTCCCGCCACAGATTTTCTATGGGGTTGAGGTCTGGAGACTGGCTAGGCCACTCCAGGACTTTCAAATGCTTCTTACGGAGCCACTCCTTTGTTGCCCGGGCGCTGTGTTTTGGATCATTGTCATGTTGGAAGACCCAGCCTCGTTTCATCTTCAAAGTTCTCACTGATGGAAGGAGGTTTTGGCTCAAAATCTCACGATACATGGCCCCATTCATTCTGTCCTTAACACGGATCAGTCGTCCTGTCCCCTTGGCAGAAAAACAGCCCCATAGCATGATGTTTCCACCCCCATGCTTCACAGTAGGTATGGTGTTCTTGGGATGCAACTCAGTATTCTTCTTCCTCCAAACACGACGAGTTGAGTTTATACCAAAAAGTTCTACTTTGGTTTCATCTGACCACATGACATTCTCCCAATCCTCTGCTGTATCATCCATGTGCTCTCTGGCAAACTTCAGACGGACCTGGACATGCACTGGCTTCAGCAGCGGAACACGTCTGGCACTGCGGGATTTGATTCTCTGCCGTTGTAGTGTGTTACTGATGGTGACCTTTGTTACTTTGGTCCCAGCTCTCTACAGGTCATTCACCAGGTCCCCCCGTGTGGTTCTGGGATCTTTGCTCACCGTTCTCATGATCATTTTGACCCCACGGGATGAGATCTTGCGTGGAGCCCCAGATCGAGGGAGATTATCAGTGGTCTTGTATGTCTTCCATTTTCTGATGATTGCTACCACAGTTGATTTTTTCACACCAAGCTGCTTGCCTATTGTAGATTCACTCTTCCCAGTCTGGTGCAGGTCTACAATACTTTTCCTGGTGTCCTTCGAAAGCTCTTTGGTCTTGGCCATGGCGGAGTTTGGAGTCTGACTGTTTGAGGCTGTGGACAGGTGTCTTTTATACAGATGATGAGTTCAAACAGGTGCCATTCATACAGGTAACGAGTGGGGGACAGAAAAGCTTCTTACAGAAGACGTTACAGGTCTGTGAGAGCCAGAGATTTTCCTTGTTTGAGGTGACCAAATACTTATTTTCCACCCTGATTTACGAATAAATTCTTTACAAATCCTACCATGTGGATTCATGGATTTTTTTTCACATTCTGTCTCTCACAGTTGAAGTGTACCTCTGGTGCAAATTACTGACCTCTGTCATCATTTTAGGTGGGGGAACTTGCACAATCGGTGGCTGACTAAATACTTTTTTGCCCCACTGTAATTTCCTCATGGATTAAAGTATTCTGATTACCCCCCCACACCAAAAAAAAATGTGCCAATCGAACTCCACTGACGTTCATATGACAGTAAGCTTTATATTAGCTGCTGATGTCACCAGAGCACTTGAATTCAATTCAATTTTCTGATTCAATTTTATTTACATAGCGCAAAAATCACACCAACAGTTGCGTCAAGCTGCTTTATATTGTAAGGTACCTTACAATATAGGTGAGAAACCCCAACCATCAAGCAACCGCTTTTGAGCAAGCAAAAGTGGGAAAGAAAAACTTCCTTTTAAAAGGAAGAAACCTCGGGCATAATCAAGCTCAGGTAGGGGCAGCAATCTGCCTCAGCCGGTTGGAGATGAGGGGAGGAAGACAGGATAGATGACATGCTGTTGAAGAGAGCCAGAGATTAATAATAACTAATGATTACATTTCTAAACACATAGTGAGAAATTTTCAGTGCATCATAAGAAGCTCCTAGCAGCCTGTCATGTAACGGTGTGTGGCAGGCAGGAAAATAGGACCCAAACGCAAACTCACGGGAAAACAGAACTGAACTCAAAATGCAGCTTTATTGCTGACAGGTGACAAACGATAACAGTGATACAAAAGCAATGCAAAACTAAACTGGGAAGAGCTATTTGTAACACATACCAGAAGACACGGGGAGAAGCACACACAGCATGAGGGACAACACGACGCTGACTCAGAGAAACACAGGGCTTAAATACACAGAGGGATAACGAGGGAATGAGACAAAGAAGGAGAGCACAGCTGGGAGTAATCAGGCTGGACGAGACAAACAAAGCAGGACACATTCACATAAGACATGGACCATCAAAGTAAAACAGGAAGGATCATACAGAGACGCAAACTTGACACAGTGGAGACAGCAACTAAGAAACACAGAGACATAAACCATAAGGCAGAGGACTCTAAGAACCAAAATACGTGGAGGGAAATACTCAGCTTGGAACACAAGAAACTAGACTAGAGGGAGTAACAAAAGACCAACCATGAGAACATAATGCACAATGCAGAGGGACAGAAAACAAACTCAAACATGCAAAGACACACAATTACACAGAACAGAGGGGACACAGAGAGACATGAAGGGCAAGGGATCAAAACTAGAAGCCATAGAATAAATCACACAAGTACCATATTACAAACATCACAAGGAACTAGAAACGCTGGGTCAGGGGAAACATGGAATAAACACAAAGAGAGACGAGGGCTCAAAAATACACAGAGGGGCACACAGGGGGTAAGAGTCACGAAGGGAAAACACTTAGTGTAAATGCCGGCAAAGCCACTTTACTTTGCACTTTTATTTTGAAGAGTACCTTAGCACTTCCTCTTTTATTGTGTCAGACTTCCTGTTCTGTTCTCGGTGAGGCGACGCAAACACGTTGCTTCAGAGTGAGTAAAAGCGTTTGTTTTTGAGGGTACTCATGCAAAACTATGTGTTTTATTTATCTGTCACATGCTATAACTTTGAAAGTTTACTCAATGTGGTTGAATTCGTTTTTTATTGTGTATGCATGTCATTTGTTTGTGGTGTGGAAAGACTGGCTAAGAGATGCGCATGGAGGAGGTTGGCTAGCTGATTCAGCATGATTAGCACCCTTGGAAGCAGAAAGAGGTTGGTTAATGATTGCAAACGATTGTTTATGTATTTAAGACACAGAAAGGTTGTTGTTAATTCATTTTATTAAATGCTGTAACATAAATAGTTTAAAAACTATTGATTTATGTCAATATCACTATTTGGGTTAATCAAAAATAATTTTCTATAGTAAAATGCGAACATTTCTGCACTTTCTACTTGAATGTTTAATGGTATTTGTTTGTGCATCTTTATAGTTTTCACGGTGCCATATTGTCGGTGGTTTAAAGAGGAGAGAATAAAGTTGCATCAGTCGAAGCTCTCTGCGTCACGAGTGGTAATTCCAAGTGGGCAGCTACAGTGAAAACTCCTTGACTGCAAGAGACCTGCCATCCCTGCAGAGATCCTGACACCATTTCATCAGAGATCCAGCTACCAACCTGTTACCAGCCAGCTGATTCCACTCGCAAGGTTAGAAAGAACAGCATACTAAAGCTCAAGACTCCAGATACTAAAAGAGACATTGACTACCAAGAAGAAACACGGGACTGCTTACACACATGCACAAGCTTAATGCATAACTAGAAACTCTTTAAATAATGTTACGAGGCCAAATTAATTCATGGACTGCCAACACATAATATTCCTGAATCTGGTTAATGTTTCTTGGTGAGCGAAATGTGTTTTTTGTGGAATAATAATTCACAGGATGTCTGTTTATGAAAAGGTTTAAAAGGTGAAGCTCATTAGCTAATTTATGAACATTTGTTGTTGCTGTCTTACGCTAAACATACCTTTGAATGTCCATAATCAGTAAATGTTTGACACAGCGTTACTCTGTGGTAAAGATTAACTACAGCTTTAAAGTATAGTCAGGCAGTAAGGCAATCAAAGCTACAATCAACTTAAGGCAGCTACGGAAACAAAATGTCACTACCAGAAGAGCAAACAGACAACCCCACAAGCGCACCATGCGAATCCAGCTCATCAGAAGAAGAAACAGGCAACCCTATGAACGCACCATGCAAATCTAGCTCACGTGAGAGAAAATTAACAGAGAAAGGCCTAGAGATGCAAAAGCACGATATCAGAAAGCGTGAAAAATCATTCAACAAGACTTATGACTCTTGGAAGCTCGTAGCAAGGGAAACTAGAACAAAACTAAAATCCCTCTGCTCAGCAGAAGACCTGAATAAACTGCAGCAAGACATTGAAGCAAAGCACGACGCTGTAAGTTCACAGTATGAACCTATCCTGCGTAACAGTAACACCACACCTGACATTGTCAACAAAATGGACGCCTGTGTTACGCTAACAAAGGAGGTATGTAACCTCATAAGTGACCGTCTAAAGACCGTTCATGAGGAATATAATAACCATCTTGAGAAAGAAAGAGTAAGAGAAGTGTTAAGCAAGAACGAATATGGGTCTGTTTTTGGCAACAGCATAACAGAAACTGCAAGCTCTATAGAGTTGTCAGAGCAATTGAGCCGTCACTCTGGCTCATCCTGTACCCGCAACAGTAGAGTAGATGCAGAAGCAGAGCTTGCTGCCAAGCTGGAGCAATCAAAGGCTATGGAAGAAATTCAAGCACAGCAAGCACATCTTCACAAGTTAGAAAGTGAATGGACACTCAAAGAGGCAAAAATGTTGTCAGAAATTAAACTAAAAGAGGTGGAAATGCAACAACAGTTGGAACAAGAAAGAGCAAAACTACAGCAGTTACAAGCAGACAAAGAAGTTGCTATAGCAATAGCTCGCGTGAAAGCGTACAACAGCCTTGAAGGGTTTGAGAACCACAACGGGGAAATTGATAGTAAAATTAGCTCTGCTTGCTACAGAAGGCAAATTGAACCTCAGCTGAATCCAAATGCCGCATCATTCCAACCCCACAAAGCAATTCCAGAAATGACAATGACCCAGGAGTCTGTCAGCTTAGCACAAGCAATCGCTAGCTCATTAAGTATGAATCGCTTGCCAGTCCCTGAGCCTGCCACATTCAGTGGGGACCCTTTGCAGTTTACCGATTGGAAAATGTCATTCATTAATCTGATTGACCGAAACCCCCTTCCAGCAAGCGAGAAGATGTTTTATCTGAAAAATTATCTCGCAGGAGAAGCACGCAAAGCGGTAGAAGGTTTCTTTTACCAAGATTCAGAAAATGCATACAAGGGAGCATGGAAAGTCTTAGAGGACAGATATGGGAACCCATTCATTATACAGAAAGCATTTCGTGATAAACTCATGAGATGGCCGAAAATCAGCGCAAATGACCCACTAGCGCTACGAGAGTTTGCCGACTTCCTCAAAGGATGCTCTGAAGCAATCCCACACGTCAAAGGACTAGCTATCCTAAACGATTGTGAAGAAAATCACAAATTGCTCAAAAAACTGCCAGAATGGATCGTGCGCAAGTGGAGTCGAATTGTTGTAGATGAACTTGACGAATCTGGCACCTATCCAAAAGTGCATGCTTCACAGACTTCCTGAGTAGAGAAGCACGGATAGCTTGCAACCCGATAGCTTCTCCACTGTTGATGAATTTCAAACCTGTAGATGATCGAATCCCAAAGAGAGCCAAAGTCTTCAACACAAACATGCAACCAAAGAGTTCCGCTCAGGAGAAACAAGACACAAACATTAGTAAATCAAAATCACCTTGTTCTGTTTGTAAAAGTGAAACTCATGGAATCTCAAAGTGTCCCATCTTTACAGCTAAGAGTGTTGAAGATAAAAGGGCATTCATCCATGAAAACCGGCTCTGCTTTGGATGTTTAAGAAAAGGTCATATCACCAAAGATTGCAAAAGACGACACACGTGCAACATTTGTGAACGTCGTCATCCAACCTGCCTGCACGAAAACAGGAAGCAAAGCCCTGCAGAAGCAGTAACAAATAGTTCCGCTCCCACAGAAGAACCTGTAAACCAGGAAACACACAAGGTCATGTCTCATACATCAACACAACGCGTTTCGGCTACCTCAAGTATTGTCCCAGTCTTTGTGTCTTCTGTACAAGAGCCACACAGAGAAATACTCACCTATGCATTGCTAGACACACAAAGTGACTCAACATTTGTCTTGGACGACATACTTGATAAGCTGAATGTGGATGTCCAACCAGTAAAACTGAAACTCAGTACAATGACGGCTATTGACACAGTCATCTCGAGTAAGAGTGTTCATAGTTTACAAGTTAGAGGACTCCATTCTGAGAGTTGTATCCAACTACAACAGGCTTATAGCCGCGACTTTATCCCAGTTGATAAGTCGTACATCCCAACGAAGAAAACAGCATTACTGTGGCCTCATCTCAGAAGCTTGGCAAATAAGTTGCCGCCTCTCCAAGATTGTGATGTAGGGCTCCTGATTGGATATGACTGTCCATCTGCGCTGGCTCCTCTTGAAGTCATCATAGGTGACAAGCATGAACCCTTCGCACAAAGGTCAGAACTAGGATGGAGTATAATTGGCTCATCAAATCCCCACCTAGACAGACAAGGAAACCAGAGCTTTGTGCATCGGCTCACAGTAAAAGAGTTGCCTGTTCCATCAGCGACAGATGTTCTAAAAGCCCTGGAATCAGATTTTGCTGAGAGAACCTATGAGAACAAATATGTGTCCCAAGAAGATGTCCATTTCATACAGTTCCTCAGTAATCACATCACACAAAGGAAAGACGGACATTACGAAATGCCTCTCCCTTTCAAAGGGAACAGCCCACCCAACCTGCCAAACAACAAGAGGTTAGCCACGGTACGTCTACAGTGTCTCAAGAAAAAACTAAAGGCCAACAAACAATACTACGATCAGTACCGAACATTCATGGAAGAAACCATCAACAGGGGTGATGCAGAGCCTGCTCCTATAGCATCTCAGGGGCAGACAGAGTGGTACCTGCCACATCATGGAATCTATCACCCCAGGAAGCCGGACAAACTAAGAGTTGTTTTTGATTGTTCGGCCAAATCCCATGGTGTCTCTCTGAATGATACCCTATTAACTGGACCTGATCTTATCAACCCTCTGGTTGGAGTGCTTTGCAGATTTCGGAAAGAAGCCGTGGCCGTAATCTGTGACATTGAAAGAATGTTCTATCAATTCGCTGTCACCCCTGAATCCAGAAACTATTTGAAATTCCTCTGGTGGAAAGAAGGTGATTTGGAGAAAGAACCTCAGGAGTACAGAATGGCAGTTCATCTGTTTGGAGCTGCATCATCTCCAGGATGCGCCAATTTCGGTTTAAAGCATCTTGCACGACAACATCAAACCGACTATCCTCTAGCATCAGCCTTTGTGGAGAAAAACTTCTACGTTGATGATGGATTAGCCAGCGTTTCATCAGTTGAGGAAGCCAAAGAACTGATCATTCAGTCACAAGAGTTGTGCAGAAAAGGAGGCCTGCGCCTTCACAAATTCAACTCAAATGAAGAAGCTGCTCTCTCCAACTTAGACCCTTCTGAAAGAGCAGCAACCATTGAACCTCATGGGTTTGACCCATCCCCTTCAGAACGTGCTCTTGGCATTCAGTGGTCGATAAAGGAAGACACCTTCAGCTTCAACATCAGCCTGAAAGATCAGTCTTCAACCCGCCGTGGTTGTTTGTCTGTCATTGCCTCACTCTACGATCCACTTGGATTTATCGCTCCATTCATCCTAAGTGGAAAACATATCCTACAAGAGCTTTGTCACAGAGGCATTGGATGGGACGACCCACTCCCAGAAGATGTGAAGCCACGATGGGAGAAATGGATAAATGGTCTTTCCAAGTTGAATGAGGTCTCAATTCCAAGATGTTACCACCCACACGACTTCCAAAACATTGTCAGAGTAGAGCTACACCATTTTTCGGACGCCAGCTGCGTAGGATATGGTGCATGTTCTTACCTGAGATATAAAAATGACAAGGATGAGGTTCACTGCAGCCTTGTGATGGGAAAAGCAAGGGTGGCACCCTCAAAGGTCACAAGTATCCCGAGGCTTGAACTCGCAGCGGCGGTGGTTTCTGCAAAAGTAAGCGTCCTGTTAAAGGCTGAGCTTGACATGAAAATTGATGATGAATTCTTCTGGACCGATTCCCAAGTGGTACTTGGTTACATCAACAATGACGCTCGCAGGTTCCACATATTTGTTGCAAACCGTGTTCAACTCATTAGAGACAACAGCAATTCCAATCAATGGTATTATGTGGACACCTCAGAAAACCCAGCAGATCATGCATCCAGAGGGCTTCATGTTTCAGACATCCACTCTACAAACTGGCTGCAAGGACCAAAGTTTCTCTGGGAACGTGAGTTACGTCTAACACCCAGCACTCCAGCTGAGTTACTTGTTGGTGATCCCGAAGTCAAGACAATTCAGGTGCTCGCAACTGACGTCAGTACCTTCAATGATATTCTCGATCGCCTGAATCAGTTTTCATCTTGGACGAAACTCATAAAGGTGGTTGCAAGAATCAAAAGACTGAGGTCTCAACAAAGGCATACTGAACATGCAACGATCGAGGAGCGTGAGAAGGCTGCTGAAGCAGTGATAAAGATCGTACAGCAGCACGCCTTCCCTCATGAGAAAAACGCTTCAACCCAAAAGGGACCTTCCAAACTCAAGCTCTCTCTTCAGTCTTGACCCCATCTGGTCTGATGGACTCTTGCGTGTTGGTGGGAGATTAAAGTGGTCGTCTCTTTGCCACAAAGTGAAGCACCCACTCATCTTACCAAGCAACAGTCATATAACCAAGCTCATTGTGTCCTACTACCATGCTAAGACATGCCATCAAGGTCGAAGCCAGACACAAATGGAGCTTAGAGCAAATGGATTCTGGGTCATTGGTGGGAGCAAACTGGTGGCCAAAATGATACACACCTGTGTGCTTTGCAGGAAACTTCGACGACCTACAGAGAGCCAGCGAATGGCTGAACTCCCTAAAGAACGTCTTGAAGCCTCAGCACCCTTCACATTTAGTGGCATGGACTGCTTTGGCCCGTTCATTGTGAAGACAGCACGCAAAGAACACAAAAGATATGGTCTGATTTTCACGTGTCTGTATTCAAGAGCTGTCCATATTGAGATGCTTGAAGATTTGTCAACAGACTCTTTCATCAATGCATTGAGATGCTTCATCAGTCTTAGAGGAGCTGTCCAACAATTACACTGCAACCAAGGTTCCAACTTTGTTGGTGCTAGGAACGAATTCAAGGAAGCACTTAAGCAATGCGACGCCAAGCAATTGGAGACCTTCTTATCTGAAAAACAGTGCGAATTTGTCTTCAACGCCCCTTCTGCCAGCCATGCAGGAGGTGTCTGGGAAAGGCAAATAAGAACGGTTAGGAATCTGCTGAATGCTACCTTCGCACAGTGCCCAGGTCGGCTTGATGATGCCTCCCTCAGAATGCTGCTATATGAAGCCATGGCTATTGTCAACAGTCGCCCATTATCAGTTGATGGAATCAACGATCCTCATGCACTGGAACCTTTAACGCCGAATCATCTCATCATGATGAAAACAAAGGTTGCTCTTCCACCCCCCGGAGTGTTCGTGAAGGAAGATGTGTATGCTACAAAAAGATGGAGAAGAGTCCAATATCTTATTGAACAGTTCTGGGGCCGCTGGAAAAGAGAGTATCTGCTCAACATATCAACAAGGCAAAAATGGCACTTACCTCGGCGTAACCTCAAGGTCAATGATATCGTTGTTATCAAGGACGACAACCTCCCACGAAACCATTGGGAGCTAGGTCGAGTTGTGGAGATCTTTCAAGACCATGATGGCTTAGTCCGTCGAGTCAAAGTACGAGTTGGGGAGAGAAAGCCTCAAAGAAAGCAAGATGCCCCTTCTAAACCTTCAGTAATTGAGAGACCAATCCAAAAACTAGTACTACTCCTTGAGAATTAAATAAAACAAAAATATGTTAAGGCAATACTAGTTATGTTTATACACTACCTTAATCCATTAAGTATACTTACCTGTATAACTCTGATAGTTCAATTCAGTCATTTATTAGTATAAGAAATCCTGTACAATTCACTTGCTTTGTGAATTTGTTCGTTCATTGTATCAGGATTTGGTGGGAGTGTAAATGCCGGCAAAGCCACTTTACTTTGCACTTTTATTTTGAAGAGTACCTTAGCACTTCCTCTTTTATTGTGTCAGACTTCCTGTTCTGTTCTCGGTGAGGCGACGCAAACATGTTGCTTCAGAGTGAGTAAAAGCGTTTGTTTTTGAGGGTACTCATGCAAAACTATGTGTTTTATTTATCTGTCACATGCTATAACTTTGAAAGTTTACTCAATGTGGTTGAATTCGTTTTTTATTGTGTATGCATGTCATTTGTTTGTGGTGTGGAAAGACTGGCTAAGAGATGCGCATGGAGGAGGTTGGCTAGCTGATTCAGCATGATTAGCACCCTTGGAAGCAGAAAGAGGTTGGTTAATGATTGCAAACGATTGTTTATGTATTTAAGACACAGAAAGGTTGTTGTTAATTCATTTTATTAAATGCTGTAACATAAATAGTTTAAAAACTATTGATTTATGTCAATATCACTATTTGGGTTAATCAAAATAATTTTCTATAGTAAAATGCGAACATTTCTGCACTTTCTACTTGAATGTTTAATGGTATTTGTTTGTGCATCTTTATAGTTTTCACGGTGCCATATTGTCGGTGGTTTAAAGAGGAGAGAATAAAGTTGCATCAGTCGAAGCTCTCTGCGTCACGAGTGGTAATTCCAAGTGGGCAGCTACACTTAGGTAACAACACAACAGGACAACTCAGGAAACATGGCCTAAATAAGAAACGAAATACAAAAATACAAGAAACTAAGAATACTGGCCCAGGACCATGACAGCAGCCCAAGTCGATCAGAGCATAAATAAGAGATGATTCAGTGTCCCCTGATCCAGCCCTAACTGTATCCTTCACCAAAAGGAAAGTTTTAAGCCTACATTCATGCAAATATATTATATCTCAAGCGGTCAAATGTTTGTGAATGTTGGAAGTACTTCCCTCATTTGTTGTGATCAGTGTTGGGGTCATTACTCAAAACAACTAAAGTAAAAAGAGGAGAAAGACATTGGCTATACTACTCGTTATGCTTCTTCCATGTTACTCTGTAAGACGATCTGAAACACAGGGTTTCATAATTACCATTTAACAATATAAACCTAGAGGCTACAGCCCCACACACTACCACAATGTGGACACATGTGATCTTCTCTGTTAGCAGCCAACAGCACAGAGCAAAGATGAGAACCAGCACAAAGAGACTTTAAAGCGACCACCACAGTGATTCTACTTTATAAACATGAACAGGTAGAAATGGAGGCTGCCACCTGACTGCTCATCATTTTGTTACCTGTTTGTTACCGCAAATGATGGCTCACTTTATCACGGTGCTGGTCTGGGGTCAGCATTTACTCAGCTTAAACGTCACTCTGGGTCCTTGGCTAGCTTAGCGTTAGCATGCTGTACTTGCGAAGAGCTGAAGTTGTGTTAGCAGTATAATGCAGCTGTTTCTGTCCTGTAGCAGTATCCACTTTACCACCGGCGTCTCATCCTTTTTTGTATGAAAAACAAAAGTAATGTCCATATCCACGCGGTAAACTGCATCTCTACTTTCCTCCTCTGACATACAAACCGAAATCAGCTGATTGTAGCAACAAAATAAAAACACACAGGGTGGATAAACAGACACGTGGACAAGAGACAAACAGAAACAGACGCTATAAGCACACACCTGTACATAGGTACAGGCCTCGTGGGAAGGGAAGTAGAAAGACCAGGGTAACAAGACATAACTGAAACTGACTAGGCAATGATGGAAGTTACATTTTAGACAAGATATAAATGAAAAAGCTACTTTCAGCTTACCCTTATCACAAGGGCTCACCACAGCATGTGTAATCTGAAGTTGTAAATAGGGCTGCCACAAACGATTATTTTGATAGTCGACTAGTCACCGATTATTTATGCGATTAGTCGACTAATCAGATCATCATCCACTGGACGTAAAACTACAGCTTATTGCACCAGCAGCATCTGCTCTTATATAACTATCATTAGCTTACAGCTTTAAGCTTTTAAGGTGCTAACTAAAAATAAAGACAAGATGATAGTTTATTCAATTTTAATGAAATTTGCAGATTGTTTCGGTAAAGTTTAATAAACTCCTTGCTATCTAAAATATAACAGGACACCGGAGTATATTCTCCAGCATCTCACACGTCTGATAATCAGCTGTCTGCTTGACATTTATTCAGCTGTGTAAAAACTATAACTTTAATCTCAGACAAACCGATTTACTCAGGAACAAATAAAATACAAAAAAAAAAAAAAAGCCAAACAACAACATTTTTAATTTATCTAAGTGACTCATATATATTTAACCTGAGTCGCGAAAGACGGCGGTGGGTTTGAAAACAATTTGCCGGGAGTCCGGTGTTCTCACGGCGCTAGTGACCTAGCCCCCGGCTAGCTATCGAGCTAGTGGGTAACAGACGTCTCCGAAAACGTCGGAGCGCTTTTGAAAATATGCGGTGTCTTGATAAACTGAGCAGATATTTGAGGTTTACACAGCTACATTCTCGCCTGAAAATATGTTAAACGTTTATTTTGTGACCCAGAAAGAATAATAAGAGTAATATTAAAACTAACTAGCTACCGCCATTGTTGGAAACTAAGCTGGGCCGCGCTATGAATTCTGGGACACAGCTGCTTCTTCTTCTTCGGGGTTTAACGGCAGCTGGCATCTTCTGTTTCAGTCCGTTATTACACTCTTAAATCCTGCTATTATTCCTGCGTCTTTTGCGATCTTACAAAGCTTCAAACGACACGTCGACTATTAAATCAGTCGTCGACGATTTTGATAGTCGACGTAATCGTGACTAGTCGACAAATCGTGGCAGCCCTAGTTGTAAACCAGATTCATTCTTGATGCAACCCCAAAGGAGATTTTTGTCTGCAGCAGGGATCTAACCACTGACCTTGCACTTGCCAAGAAATATGTTAATCACTATACTATGATACTGGAGACAAATGACTAACAACAAACAAAGAATCACTAAACAGAGACAAAGATTTGACAATAAGATACAAGATGGTCCAAGGAAGAATGAGCCAAAACACATGGAATCAAAGCAATAATCTCAAAACCATCCATCCTTTCTCATCCACTTATTATTATCATCAGTGTTACGCCCAACCTAAGGGAAACCAAAGCACGACAGAAAAAAGATGACTCCCCCACCCCCTGCTCCCAAGAAAGGACCAATGCAACACTGACTTTGAAGTTTTACAACAACCAAACATTTGGTTTACCTTTGAAGGTAAGAAATGTCAGTGTGGATATAGTCAAACCAGCAAGCAAAACATTCTAGAAATGGAACAGATAACTTACCTATCATGAGAAATCCAAAAGAATATACAGGCCACTTACCTGTCTTCAATTCAATTTTATTTATACAGCGCCAAATTACAACAAAAGTCGCCTCAAGGCGCTTTATATTGCACAGTAGATCGTACAGTAATAGATACAGAGAAAAACCCAACAATCATATGACCCCTATGAGCAAGCACTTGGGAAGGAAAAACTCCCTTTTAACAGGAAGAAACCTCCGGCAGAACCAGGCTCAGGGAGGGGCGGGGCCATCTGCAGCGACTGGTTGGGGTGAGAGAAGGAAGACAGGATAAAGACATGCTGTGGAAGAGAGACAGAGGTTAATAACAAGTATGATTCAATGCAGAGAGGTCTGTTAACACATAGTGAGTGAGAAAGGTGACTGGAAAGGAAAAACTCAATGCATCATGGGAAGCCTACGTCTATTGCAGCATAACTAAGGGAGGATTCAGGGTCACCTGGTCCAGCCCTAACTATATGCTTTAGCAAAAAGGAAAGTTTGAAGCCTAATCTTGAAAGTAGAGATAGTGTCTGTCTCCTCAATCCAAACTGGATGCTGGTTCCACAGAAGAGGGGCCTGAAAACTGAAGGTTCTGCCTCCCATTCTACTTTTAAATACTCTAGGAACAACAAGTAGGCCTGCAGAGCGAGAGCGAAGTGCTCTAATAGGGTGATATGGTACTACATGGGGCGATCATGGCTCAAGAGTTGGGAGTTCGTCTTGTAATCGGAAGGTTGCTGGTTCGAGCCCCGGCTCGGACAGTCTCGGTCATTGTGTCCTTGGGCAAGACACTTCACCTACCGCCTACTGGTGTTGGCCAGAAGGGCCGATGGCGCGATATGGCAGCCTCGCTTCTGTCAGTCTGCCCCAGGGCAGCTGTGGCTACAACTGTAGCTGCCTCCACCAGTGTGTGAGTGTGTGTGTGAATGGGTGGATGACTGGGTGTGTAAAGTGCTTTGGGGTCCCTAGAGGGGACTAGTAAAAACGCTATACAAATACAGGCCATTTACCATTTACAAGGTCATTAAGATAAGATGGGGCCTGATTATTTAAGACCTTGTATGTGAGGAGCAGGATTTTGAATTCTGGATTTAACAGGAAGCCAAAACAGGAGAAATCTGCTCTCTCTTTCTAGTCCCTGTCAGGACTCTTGCTGCAGCATTTTGGATCAGCTGAATGCTTTTCAGGGAGTTTTTTGGACTTCCTGATAATAATGAATCACAGTCGTCCAGCCTGGAAGTAATAAATGCATGAACTAGTTTTTCAGCGTCACTCTGAGACAGGATGTTTCTAACTTTAGAGATGTTGCGCAAATGGAAGAACGCAGTCTTACATATTTGTTTAATATGTGCGTTGAAGGACATGTCCTGGTCAAAAATGACTCCAAGGTTCCTCACAGTGTTACTGGAGGCCAAGGTAATGCCATCCAGAGTAAGAATCTGCTTAGATACCATATTTCTAAGACTTTCAGGGCCGAGTACAATAACCTCAGTTTGATCTGAATTAAGAAGCAGAAAGTTAGCGGCCATCCAGGTCTTTATGTCTTTAAGACATTCCTGCAGTTTAACTCATTGGTGTGTGTTATCTGGCTTCATGGACAGATAGAGCTGGGTGTCATCTGCATAGCAGTGTAAATGTATGCTATGTCTTCTAATGATGCTGCCTAAGGGAAGCATGTATAATGTAAACAGAATTGGTCCTAGCACTGAACCCTGTGGAACTCCATAATTAACCTCAGTGTGTGAAGAGGACTCTCCATTTACATGCACAAACTGGAGTCTATTAGATAGATATGATACAAACCACTGCAGCACAGTACCTGTAATACCTACAGCATGTTCTAATCGCTCTAATAGGATATTATGGTCGACAGTATCGAACGCTGCACTGAGGTCTAGCAGGACAAGCACAGAGATGAGTCCACTGTCAGAGGCCATAAGAAGATCATTTGTAACCTTCACTAAAGCTGTTTCTGTGCTGTGATGAGCTCTGAAACCTGACTGAAACTCTTCAAACAAGCCTCTGCAGATGATCTGTTAGCTGTTTGACAACTACTCTTTCAAGGATGTTTGATATAAAGGAAGGTTGGAGATTGGCCTATAATTAGCTAAGACTGCTGGGTCTAGAGATGCTTTTTGAGTAAAGGTTTAACTACAGCCAGCTTGAAGGCCTGTGGTACATAGCCGATTATTAGAGATAGGTTGATCATATTTAAGATCGAAGAATTAATTAATGGCAGGACTTCTTTGAGCAGTTTTGTAGGAATGGGGTCTAAAAGACACGTTGATGGTTTGGAGGAAGTAATTATTGAAGTTAACTCAGAAAGATCAATTGGAGAAAAAGAGTCTAACTTAACATCAATGGTACTAAGAGTAGCTGTAGATAATATTACATCTGTGGGATGATTACTGGTAATTCTTTCTCTAATGATTAAAATTTTATTTGTGAAGAAGTTCATGAAGTCATTACTAGTTAATGTTAAAGGGATTGTTGGCTCAACAGAGCTCTGACTGTTTGTCAGCCTGGCTACAGAGCTGAAGAGAAACCTGGGGTTGTTCTTATTTACTTCAATCAGTGATGAATAGTAAGATGTTCTGGCTTTGCGGAGGGTTTTCTTATAAAGCAGCAAACTATTTCTTCAGGCTAAATGATGATCCTCTAGATTTGTGACACGCCATTTCCTCTCCAGATTACGAGTCATCTGCTTTAGGCTACGTGTTTGAGAATTATACCAGGGAGTCAGGTACTTCTGATTAGAGACCTTAGTTTTCACAGGAGCTACAGTATCCAGAGTCGTACGTAGTGAGGAGGTGAAATTATTAACAAGATAATCGACCTCTGTTGGAGTAACGTTCAGATAGCTGCTCCGCTCTGTGTTGGTACAGGGCATTGGAGATGATAACAGTGGGTGGATTATGTTCTTTTTTTTTTTTTTTCTCGCCTGTCCCATTTGGTTCTTTAGCCGTCAGAATTGTTGTCTGAAGACCAACAAGGATACCCAATGGATTTACTTTGCCAAATGGATCATCGTGGCATTGCCGTATTGGTCCATTTGGTCGATCTTTGTTTTTATTATTTATTATATTTTATTTTCAGATGTTACAGACGGGACAGACATGAGTGAGAGATAGGAAAGGGAGAAAGAAAGAGGAAGGAAAGGAAAAACAGAAGGGGAGAGGGACAGTGAGAAAGGGGGGGAGAAAAAAAAAATCTCCTGGATCACCTGTTGAGAGAAGAATAGAAAACAAGCAAAAAAAGACAAAAAAAACCAAACAAAGCAACATACTAAACACAACACCATCGCATTAATCTAGCTAAGTGTAAACAGCAGTAAATACTAAATATTCAATGTTGTTGTGCAGCACGCAGGACAGATGTGCTTCGAAGTAGCAGCCAAGAAAGGTGTAATTTGGGTCTACGAGCAGTGAACACCCGTGTGCATACCTGTGTGGATCAGCGCGCTTGTATTCCAAAGGTTTCTCCATGTAACGATCTGCTAGGGAGTGTGGGGGGGCCACAGCCCCGTCCTCCAGGGTGTGAAGCAGGTATGGAGGAGATCAAAACTCCAGACATCCAGAGGCCCCCAGAACACAAGAAACCATGGAAGACCAACAGAGGGGCAGCCGCGCCACTGTTCCAGTAAGAGCTGAGGAGAGTCCCAGATGAGGGCTCACTCAGCAGCCGCGGAGCAGAAGCCAGGGGGAGTTGCAGTGACGCGCCAGTGAGCTCCGCCGGCCGCCAGCTGTGCCTGAGTGACCGAGCCCCAGGCCGAGAGGCCGGGGGCACCCCACCCCCGAAGGGGCCCGAGCGAGCCCCAGGCTCCAGGCCCCGATAAGCGGCCGCCAAGGAGTGAGCCGGTGTGTACCTGGACGCCCATCCCCAGACACAAAGAACCACCAACGCACCGACACCTGAGGGAGTCCGCCACCGGCAGGGGAAGTGGTGGTAGGTGGAGATAGGCCTCCAAACCTTGGAGGGCCTGAGGTGTCCCCAGAGAGGTGGCGTCTGGTACCCAGCCTGACATATAGACACAGAAATACAGGCACACACAGACACAAACATCCATTCCCCCCCTCATGCTCTCATATGCACTTACTCCACATTCAACCAACGTGGAGACAGACATAAAGAGACGCTGTACACACGATCACACTCCCCAAGCGTACTCTACAAACCGGGTCTAGGTACCCTTGCCCCTGGAGGGGGGAACTGCACCCAGACCCAGGTGGTGTTACCCTTTTCCCTGCGGTGGGGAGAGGCAGACCACCCCGACTCCGTAGCAGCAGGGAGGCCCCACACTCCAGACCGCAGTCGGACGGCCAACTCCTCCTAGCCCCCCCGCTCCAGCAGGCCGCAGAGAATGGGGGTGGGAGAAGACTCCAAACCTCCCTCCACCCGCTCATTGTAGTGTTGATGCATGTGTGTTCTAAGGTGCAATTAAAACCCAGGAGGGCATGGAGCTACCTGCCAGAGAGGAGCAGGTAAGCGCATGGTCCCTCCTGCTAGCCCTCAATGTCTAAGTGTATTTAAAATTGAGAGGTGGGCAACGACGCCAGGGGTGAGGTGTACACCCTGATGGTACTTTGGACTCCGTGATTGTGCCCACCCCCAAGATCCTATATGTATGTGTAATGAGAGTGTGAATAATGTGAATGTCTAAGTTGTGGGATAAAATTGAGACAGAGGCAGCCAGAAGGGGACAGAGGGGGGGGTAGCCTCCTCTGCACCCTGGTGACATACCCCTACTCCAAGGCCCTGCATGTGTGGGTGGTTGTGGTGGAGCGGGAAGAGGGAGGCAGCTGGAGATGGGGAGGGAAGGAAGGGAGAGGCAGGTAACCCCTCCCTGGGGCCAGCTCCCCCGCTGACCCCAGTAGGCACTCCCACACTCCGCGACCCGCCAGGGAAAGGGGGCCCAGGCCCATCCAGACCGGGGCCCAGTGCAGCAGCGCCCCCCGGCCCCACAGAGCCCAGGACAGTCCACCCAACCCCACCACAGAGAAAACTGCACCCACCCCACCATCCACTCATCTTCCAGACTACATAAGACAATAAACACCCAGGCTGAGATCTTCCTCCACCTCTCCTGTATCTCCCCCTCCTGCAGAGAGAGTTCCTGAAGAGAGGAAAGCTCCTGCAAGATGTGACCATCTCCCCCACCAGTTGAAGAGCCCCCCAGGTGGTTCGACGCACCGGCGGCACCCTGCTCCAGGGCCGGGCCCCCATGCACCCAGTAAACACACTAAGGGGGAGGTTGGAATGTTACATTTCAGACACTTTGATAAGTCTTCACATATCTCGCGCCAAAACTTTTGCACTGGTGGACAGAACCAAAGAGCGTGGATGTAATTGTCTGGTGTATTGCCTTGACAGTGTGAGCAGTTGTTGGAAGATGTAAAGCCCATCTTGAACATCCGATGACCTGTATAGTGCACTCTATGTAGTATTTTGTATTGTATTAATTGCAGACTAGGATTTTTAATTAATTTAAAGGTTTTTAAGCAAATCTGAGACCAGAAGTTTTGGTCTAAGCTGACTGATAAATCTGCTTCCCACTTTGCAATAGGAAGTGATATTGATTCATCTAATTTAGAAAGTGTTCTGTATATTTTAGATAATAATTTGGGGGATTTAAGAGTAAGAAAATGTGCCGCACTTAGTGGTGTTTGTAATTCAACTTGACTGAGGTTAAATTTCTTTTTTAATATGGATTTAATTTGTTGATATTCTAAAAATCTTGTCTTGTTGATCCCATATTGTGCAACTAGTCTGTCAAATGGAATAAATTCTGTTCCCTCTAATATATGTTCTAAGTATTTAATTCCTTTACAACTCCATTCTGGGAAATTAATCATATTATTGTTTTGTAATATGTCAGGGTTATTCCAGATAGGTGTACGTTTGCATGGGATTAATGAAGACTCCGTTATTTTTAGAAACTCCCACCATGCTGTCAGAGAAAAGCTGATGTTGATACTTTTAAAGCATTCATGTCTTTTGATGTTTGAGCTAATAAATGGTAGGTCTGAAATCTCTAGATCCTTGCATAGTGCCTGTTCAACATCTAGCCAGGGCTCAACTAAGAAGGTATGTTTTAACCATTCTGAGATGAACTGAAGCCTGTTGGCTAAGAAGTATAGGTGAAAATTAGGCAGATCTAATCCTCCTCTATCCTTGGTTCTTTGTAGCGTTTTTAAGCTGATACGCGGGGGTTTATCTTTCCAAAGGAATTTGGAAATATATGAATCCAGAGATCTGAACCAATCTTGTGATGGTTTGTTATGGATCATCAAAAATAAATAATTTATTTTTGGCAAGATCATCATTTTTATAGTGGCGACCCTTCCCATGAGTGATATGGGTAAAGATTTCCATCTAGTCAGATCGCCTTCTACTTTCTTTAGAAGTGGGATGTCTGAAAGCTTAGGAGAGACATTAATACCTAAATATTTAATATTTCCGGATTGCAGTGGGGCAGAGGAAGAATTATGGAAGGAGCAGTTAATGGGGAGAACTGTAGATTTTGGCCAGTTAATTGAATAATCTGAAACTCTTGAAAACCAGTTTATTAAAGTAATTACCTCAGAGAGGTTGGTTTGTGTGTTTTGCAGAAAAAGCAACACATCATCCGCATAGAGACTGATTTTATGTTCTATGTTCTTACATTTTATGCCCTTAATTGTTGTAGCCTGTCTAAATGCTGCTGCTAGAGGTTCGATAAAAATTGCAAAAAGTGAAGGGGAGAGTGGGCATCCCTGTCTGGTGCCCCTCAGGAGATAGAAGCTGGAGGATGTCTGGTCATTTGTTCTGATACGAGCTGTTGGGGAATTGTATAATATTCTTATCCAGTTTATGAAAGAGTTTCCAAAACCAAATTTGTGTAAAGTTGCGAATAAAAATTTCCAGTTAACTCTGTCAAATGCTTTTTCTGCATCTAGAGATAATATTATGGTTTCGATGTTTTTATCGTATGAGTAGTCTATTAAATTAAGTAATCTACGAGTGTTTGTTGAGGAGTGCCGACCTTTTATGAAACCAGTTTGGTCAGGATGAATTAAGAGGGGGGTCATTTTCTCTAATCTCTTTGAGAGAGCTTTGCAGATTATTTTAAGGTCTACATTTAAAAGAGAAATTGGACAATAGCTTGAGGGAAATAAAGGGTCTTTGCCTGGTTTTAGCAGGAGACTAATGTTGGCAGAATTCATATTTGGTGGTAGTCTGCCCTTTTCCTCGATTTCCTGCAACATGCTGTGGAATACTGGTGCCAAAATTATCCAGAATTCTTTGTAGAATTCTGCAGGGAAGCCGTCTGGACCTGGAGCCTTATTATTGGGCATACTTATCAGGGCTTCCTGGAGTTCACTTGGCGTCAGTGGCGAATCCAGTTCCATTGCTTGACTGTCTAGTAATTTTGGAAGAGTTACGTTGTCAAGAAACAGATCAATTTCATTTTTAGATGGGTTTATTTGTGGTGAGTATAAAGTTTCATAGAAATCCCTAAAAATGTTGTTTATTCTTCCAGGATCATATATTGTGTTCCCCGATAAATCTTTAGCAGCACATATAGTTGTTTTTTCTTTATTTATTTTTAGCTGGTTAGCTAGAAATCGACCTGATTTGTTACTGTGTTCAAAATTCTGCAAGCGAAGTCTTTGTATAAGGAATTGTGTTTTTTTTATTAATAATTTCATTTAATTCTAGTTTTGTTTTTCATATTTTGTTCAATGTTTCCTGATCTTGGTCGCACGCGTAGGCTTCTTCTAGTGATTTGATGTTTTTTTCTAATTCCTGAATATTTTTGTTTTCTTCTTTCTTTTTGTGTGATGAGAAAGAAATTATTTTACCTCTCATCACAGCTTTCCCTGCTTCCCATAGAACAGAAGCAGATATTCCGGGAGTGTCATTAAAGTCTAAATATGAAGTCCATTCCTTTTTAAAATATTTAATAAAGTCTTCATCTTTAAGTAGTGATATATTAAATCTCCAGTTTTTTCTTGGCGTAGTGTTATTCTTGTGCATTAGTGTTAAAGATACAGGAGCATGATCGCTGACAGCTATAGAATGAATCTCAGTGTCTGAAATGTCACTCAGCAGTGAGCTGCTGACCAAAAAATAATCCAGACGAGAGTAAGAGTGATGAACATGCGAGAAAAAAGTATATTCCTTACTGGTGGGGTGAAGGGAGCGCCATGCATCGCAAAGACCAAAGTCGTTCATATACTGTTTGATTATATTTGTGGACTGCCAATTGCGCTGAGTTCCTGTTGTGTTGAGCCTATCCATGTCTTCATTTAGTCCAAGGTTGAGGTCACCGCCAAGAATGAGTGTGCAATCAAGGTGTTCAGAGAGTGCACTAAAAAATCCGTGGAAGAATGAGGGTTCATCAACATTTGGACCGTATATACTTACAATACATAGTTTTTTGTTCAATATTGATAGTTTAATAATTAGAAATCTACCCTCTGGATCTATAACTGTATCGAGTACTGTAAAATTAACATTTTTATGTATTAAAATTGCTACTCCCCGTTGTCTAGAATTATAACAGGCTGCAAACACGTTAGGAAACTCAGGTGTTTTAAGTTCGTTTAAACCTGTGACAGGTTTATGAGTTTCTTGTAATAAAACAACATCTGCCTGTAGTTTTTTAAGCTGGTTAAATATCTTTAACCTCTTTCCTCTGGTGCCAGCTCCATTTACATTCCATGTGACAAACCTCAGCATGCCCATAATTGTGTGTGTATGTCTAATGAAGTATGCTGGGTGTTTCGTTTAGACAGGTGGAGAGAATATGGAAACATCCCTTGTTTGTAAATAGAAAGAGAAAAAGAAGTGTGGTGAGAGGCTCCATAAGTCTGACTATGTGTGTGAATATTCACTAATATGAACAAGCGTGGCTTGCTTATGTGTCCTGCAAGTCTGTGCGTGCTGTGAGGCTGTTGTGAATGTGCTGCCGTTGAGCTGATGTGTTTGCGTGATCGTGGTGTGAAAATATGGAGAAATAGAGGGTGTTGTTTGTAGGTGAGTGGGGAAGTAGGTGATCACAGCAGTGAAAGACAAGAGAAAGAAAGAAACCACATGAACTGTGAGCAACAACAACAAAAAAGAAACGAAACGGAAACATTCCAATTAAAGCAATGACGGAGGGTGACGGTGTTATATCTGCTATGACATCATACTGATATTACTAGGTTAAACCCATGTTAAAAGAGAAAGTGTGAATGAATAAGAAAAGAGTGTAGCGGGTTCTTATCTGGAGTGCAGTCAATATAACCACGGTGTGGTGCCGGGGTCGCGGTAGAGCTGTCCGTCCACGTAGAGCCGGTCCACGGCGATGACAGCACGGGAGCCTTTCTGGATGAAGCTACGTCGAACTGGGAACAGGACCTTGCGTCGTTCCAGGATCTCTTTGGGGAACTGGTCGTTCACGCTGAAGTCCGTTCCTTTCAGCTCTCTGCCGCGACTCTTCACCTGTTCCTTCTGTTTGAATTGACCGAATTTGGCCACAATAGGCCGTGGTCTCCCGGTCCGCGACCGCACGCCCCCCAAGCGATGTACTCTATCGAAGTTGATGTTCTTTACGGTGTCCTCCGGCAGCTTCAGGTGGATTTTAATGAAGCTTTTCACCGTTGCCTCTGCATCCTCTCCGGCAGTTTCTGGAATACCAGAAAACACAAGATTATCTCTCATGCTACGGGCTTGTAGATCGATAACGGACTCTTTTATTTTTTTATTTTCAATGTTTAGCTGGGTCACGTTATCGGTGAGAGATTTGACCGACTCCCGTAGCGTGGCATTTTCAGCGGCAAGCGTTTCCACCTGCTGCTGGCTGAATTCCAGGGATTCTCTCAGAGATTTAAATTCCCGGTGTAAAATCTCCACCAGGGACAGCCTCGCATCGAAACTGGACAATCGCTTGTCGATTGACTCCAGGATGTCTGCGATGTCTTTGCCGGCAGGCGATGTTGTACCGGGGGAGTCTGCCGGGCGACATCTCTTCGATGACGGCGTCTCAATTTTGGCCGGGGAAGATGCACTCTGGGCCTTCTTCATTACTAAATCTTGAAAACAGCAGTCGATGTAATCTTGGAGAGCGTCTAAACTCTCCCCGTTGTCCTCCAGGGTGTTAGAGATGATAAAACAGATGTTGTTAGTTATATGACAATTGATTAGTATATTTGGTAATACTGAAGCTTGAAAAACCTTTGTTAAACTCTATGCTACCATTTGCTTTTTCTCCGCCAAAATCTCCGGCGTCTGACGTCACCTACAACATGGGTCGCTTACCTTGTCCGTCACTTCCGTCACTTACCACTCCGTACCACTCCGTATTGATGATATTCCTGTGTGAAAAATTGGGTGGATTATATTCTTAAACTTAGTTACAGCACTTTCAGAAAGACATCTACTTTGATAAAGTCTACTCTCCACCGCTGTGTAATCAATTATTGTAAATGTAAATGTTATCAGGAAATGATCAGACAGGAGAGGGTTTTCAGGAAACACTGTTAAATGTTCAGTTTCTATGCCATATGTTAAAAACAAGATCTAGAGTGTGATTAAAGTGGTGGGTGGGTTCTTTTACAGTTTGAGAGAAACCAGTTGAGTCTAATAACAAATTAAATGCCATGTTGAGGCTGTCATTTTTAGCATCTACATGGATGTTAAAATCACCCACAATAATTATTTTATCTGAGCTCAGAACTAAATTAGATATAAAGTCTGAGAAATCAGACAGAAACTCTGTGTAAGGCCCAGGTGGCCACAGGCAGTGGAGATGATGGTGGCACAGCAGCTGCAGATGGTGAAGCAGAGAGTGGAGTGAAGACCTCCGACTGAGGCAAGGCTAGCTGTGCTAACGGCTGGCTTACAGCAGCATTTGAGGTGTCACTGTCCACTTTAAACAAAAACACAGATGGTGTGGGAAATGAAAAAATGTCATTATTACTCACCACAGCCGGCTGTTGAGATGTCCGGGAATCCGGCTGCGGTGAGGAGCGCTGGTGGCGTGAACATCGTTTCCATGTAGATGACAGGGCCAGCGTGTCAGGCTGTGAATCTACGGGCTGCCCGGGCCAGTGAGCAGCTTGAATTGGAGAGTGGAGGTGGAAGGTGGAGAACAGGAAGTCCATGATGACTGGCTTGAGAGAGTCCACCAGCCAGGGAAATTTAAAAAGCTTTTCCTGCAGCTGGCTCTCCACAGCTCAACGTAACGCTTCCCCGGGCTTCTCCCACCACAAATCACATAGTTTGTAAACCTCTCTCCTGAGCCTCTCCTCAGAGTCTGCTGCGACCATGTTTGGCTGGATCATTCTGTCACGATTAGCGCTGGCCAACCATGGGGATGTGGGGAAAGGAGGACCCAAATGCTGGACTCTTTGAGGCAACAGTGCGTTTATTTACAGTGCAGGAAAATAACAGTAAATCCCCAGTGCGATCCCGACTTCCGTGACATGTCCTCTTCTCAGTGTTAGTGTTCTTGTCTCCCCTCCTCAGTGTCTGAGCCTTACACTCTATTATTGCTCCTTTGCCAAATCGTTTCCACAAATAAGATCAAAACCAGCAACTGTCAGCTGATCTTGAATCCCCACTCGCACGGTGCCAGAAACAAACACCTTTATTATTTTCTTCTTTTTTTTTGGGTTGTATGGAAGCCCCAAACGCAATTTCATTGTTCTTGACAATGACAATAAATAAATAAATACTAAAAGGGGAAAATAGGGGAACTATATAAAGCAGCATGAGCAACATACACATTCTTATTCCCCACACCAACAAATCTGAGCCACAGTACGACTGGTCAGAAAAGGCACTATAGCGCATTATTGCACCTCAGAATGCTTTGCAGAGGTATCCCTTATACTTGTGATAGAAACTTGGTCCCTCACACTTATGTAAGTGAACGAAAACCTTCAGAGATAAAAGTATGAACGCCTCATCTAACTGTACTGCTGGCACTGTGGTTTATGCTGACCAACAGTAGATTGATACTGTATTGGCTCTACAGCAGAGAGGTTTTTGTTCTTCAACATTTCTTTCTTTCTTAGCACTGGACAAACAGCAATGAGATGACCAAGTTCATGCAACAGAAACACCTGCAGTCACCACATGCCGCCATGAGGTTGAGGTGACAGGTGCCCTCCCCTCACCAGGATAACCATAGTGTCACATTGGGGATGAAAAAACAGTCTAGTGTGTAAGGGCAAACTCATCAGCCAGGACTCAGCTTTTAGTGTATTTAAATAGACTATCACTCGCTCTGGCAAGCATTTCTTAAAACCCTCTAAAAGCACGAGTTCTTTCATTTGCGCAAAATCCTTGACTTTATCAAAAAGCAGCCCTTTCTCATGTGCAAACTCCACATATGTCACATATGCAATACTGTAGCCTTAACCATATCATGATCCAAGCTTTGGTTCACTGACAGGGTAGCAGTGGGAAGCAGTGGTAGCACACACCTCCTGAGCTTTACCAAAAAAGCTTATACTGCAGCAGCAAAGCCCAAAACATCTTTGGCCAGTTCAAAGCTTTAGTAATACACTCAAATGCACCAAAGTATAAATCCACCTCAGATTCTCTAAAAGTATCAATTTAGTGTGCTTGCCCACATCAAAGCCATCATGGGGAGACTGGGGTCTTGCAGCGTGAGCGGTGATTGTATGGAGCTACTAGGCTGGTGTTCCAGCTCCAGCAAGATGCACAGCTTCCACTTCACGATTTCTCAACTCCACTTCCTCAATGCGGAGCATCAGCTGGAGTTCCTCAGCATTGTAGGACTGAGAGGAGCCATCGGAGAAGTGGTTAGTGGAGAAACATTGGAAGGATTAACCTCACCCCACGTCTTTGGACTGTGGGATGGAATCCAATGAACACAGAGAAAACCCACACAAACGTGGGTTGAACACTGAACATGCAAAATCCACACAGAAAGGGCCCAGCCAGAGGGTGGAGTTGAACTCAGGGCCTCGTTGCTGTGAGGCAACAGTGCTAATCACCGCATCACCGTGCTGTAAAAACGACAAAACCTTAAACAGAAGCTAAAGCAATAAGGTATAAACTAAAACCCAAAATGAGAAAAACCATAACACTGAGCCACACCCGCAGCAATCAGAACTATCTAGACTTGTATCACCAGCGAGCTGTCTCCGTGAACCACCAAAATCCCAATCACACTTATCCACGTTTCTTTTTTTTTTTTTTTTTTGGCCTGTCCCGTTTGGCTCTTTTGCATCAGAATTGTTGTCTAAAGGCAAAGAAAGATGCCCAACGGATTTACTTTACCAAACTGACCATCCCAGCCTTGCCGTAATGGTCCATTTGATTCACCTTTTATTGTTTATTTTATTTTCACTTACTGAATACGGGACAGACTTGACTGGGGGAAAGAAGGGGAGAAAGAAAGAGGGAAAGAGAAACAGCTGAGAAGAGGGACGGGGGAGAAGGGCAAAAGACAAAAACCAACAGAACGGGCAGAGAAAAAAAATGCATATATCAATCACCTGGATCACCTGCTGAGAAAGAAAAAAGAAAGCAAGCAGAAGAGAACAAGAGTAATAGAATAAACAACATCACAATGATATATGGGAATATGACAGTAAATACTAAATATTAAACATTATTGTGCAGCACATAAGATCAACAGAACACAGTGTGCTTTGAGGTAGGAGCCAAAAAGGGTGTAGTTTGTGGGTGTGATCACCAGTGTGTACACCTGTGAGCATGGACGCGCTTGTTTTTTGTTTTTTTTAAAAGGTTCCTTCATGTAATAATCTGCTAGAGGGTGTGGGGGGGCCACAGCCCCGTCCTCCAGGGCGTGAAGCAGGTGTGGAGGAGATCAAAACTCCAGACATCCAGAGGCCCCCAGAACACAAGAGACCAAGGAAGACCAACAGAGGGGCAGCTGCGCCACTGTCCCGGAAAGAGCTGAGGAGAGTCCCAGATGAGGGCTCACTCAGCAGCCGCGGAGCAGAAGCCAGGGGGAGTTGCAGTGACGCGCCCGTGAGCTCCGCCGGCAGCCAGCTGCGCCTGAGTGACCGAGCCCCAGGCCGAGAGGCCGGGGGCACCCCACCTCCGAAGTGGCCCGAGCGAGCCCCAGGCTCCAGGCCCCGATAAGCGGCCGCCAAGGAGTGAGCCGGTGTGTACCTGGACGCCCATCCCCGGACACAAAGAACCACCAACGCACCGATGTCTGAGGGGGTCCGCCACTGGCAGGGGAAGTGGTGGTAGGGGGAGATAGGCCTCCAAACCCTGGAGGGCCTGAGATGTCCCCAGAGAGGTGGCGCCTGACACCCAACCTGACATATAGACACAGACATACAGGCACACACAGATACAAACATCCATTCCCCCCCTCATGCTCTCATATGCACTTACTCCACACTCAACCAACGTGGAGACAGACATAAAGAGACGTTGTACACACGATCACACTCCCCAAGCGTACTCTACAAACCGGGTCTAGGTGCCCCCGCCCCTGGAGGGGGGAACTGCACCCAGACCCAGGTGGTGTTTCCCTTTTCCCTGCGGTGGGGGGAGGCAGACCGCCCCGACTCCGCAGCAGCAGGAAGGCTCCACACTCCAGACCGCAGTCGGACGGTCAACTCCTCCTCCTAGTCCTAGCCCCCCTGCTCCAGCAGGTCGCAGAGAACGGGGGTGAGAGAAGACTCCAAACCTCCCTCCACCCGCTCATTGTAATGTTGATGCATGTGTGTTCTAAGGTGCATTTAAAACCCAGGAGGGCATGGAGCTACCTGCCAGAGAGCAGCAGGTAAGCGCATGGTCCCTCCTGCTAGCCCTCAATGTCTACGTGTATTTAAAATTGAGAGGTGGGCAACGATGCCAGGGGTGGGGTGTACACCCTGATGGTACTTTGGACTCCGTGTATCGTGCCCACCCCCAAGATCCTATATGTATGTGTAATGAGAGTGTGAGTAATGTGAATGTCTAAGTTGTGGGATAAAATTGAGGCAGGGGCAGCCAGAAGGGGACAGAGGGGGGGGGGGGGGGGGGGGGTAGCCTCCTCTGCACCCTGGTGACATACCCCCACTCCAAGGCCCTGCATGTGTGGGTGGTTGTGGTGGAGCGGGAAGAGGGAGGCAGCTGGAGATGGGGAGGGAAGGAAGGGAGGGGCAAGTGACCCCTCCCTGGGGCCAGCTCCCCCGCTGACCCCAGTAGGCACCCCCATACTCCGCGACCCGCCAGGGAAAGGGGGCCCAGGCCCATCCAGACCGGGCCCAGTGCAGCAGCGCCGCCCGGCCCCACAGAGCCCGGGACAGTCCACCCAACCCCACCACAGAGAAAACTGCACCCACCCCACCATCCACTCATCTTCCAGACTACATAAGACAATAAACACCCAGGCTGAGATCTTCCTCCACCTCTCCTGTATCTCCCCCTCCTACAGAGGCAGCTCCTGAGGAGAGGAAAGCTCCTGCAAGATGTGACAATCTCCCCCACCAGTTGAAGAGCCCCCCAGGTGGCTCGACGCACCGGCGGCACCCTGCTCCAGGGCTGGGCCCCCATGCACCCACCCGCCCACAACCCCGGCAACACACCAACCAGGACCCAACTTATCCACGTTTCTAAAGTCAAGCAATGGGACTGTGACAAATTTGTATTTATTTTCTCAAATGAATTTATAAACTCACAGAACCGTCTTTGTCTTGTAAATGAATGGATTTATGGCAATTTCCAAAGAAAAGAAAGAAATCAGAAAGTTGTCCAGATAATTTACTGCTCAAGGAGTACATCTGATGATGTCCAAACCCCATCATTCACATGTATACTGGGGTTGCTGTATGTTTTTTTCTTATATGTCGATATTTGGGTGTGTGCTTCTCTCTCTCTCTCGCTCTCTCTCTCACTCTCTCTCTCGCTCTCTCTCTCGCTCTCTCCCTGTGTGTCTGTTACAGCCATTGATGGCCTCTAGAGTTTCATCCTTCAACAATCACTTGCCTGTTGGAAGGTGCAGCCGCTCTGCAGGCATATGAAACCTGCAGCTAACAATCAAAGAGCTGTAGAAGTATAGGACAGACCTATCTGGTTACAGAGAAAGCGAGTGAATGAGAGACAAAGAGCGACAGTGCAAGAACGAGAGAGTAGTGAGAAAGAGAAAGCATGTAAGAGAGAGCAAGGGACAAAAACATTACAGAGGTTGTCATCTGATAGAATATACAGTTTCTTTTTGAAGAAGAAAAAATATATTTGTGGCATTTCTTCATCAGTTTGGCTTCTTTCAGCTTCTTTTCTGTTCTGAAGGAGAACCAGTTTAAACCACAAAGAATACATGAGATACAGGCAAACAGTGGTGTTTGTCTCCCATATGATCTCCTTTGATGTGCCAAATACATGTGACAGAAAAATCCATGACTGCTGCCTGTTCAAATTTGCTGAATGTTAACGCTAGTTCAGGTTTTGTTCAGGTAACCTGTAACAGTATGAAAGATGTGAGAAACTCTGGATCCCAAATAACAGATGTGATCTCTTCCTATGTGTCATATCTGGATTAGAAAAAAAAACATAATCATGTTTAAATAAATCAGAATGTTAGGTTGTATTTTTCTCTGATTCCTGGCAGGCATATATTAGAATGATGGTCAAATGACGTAGTCATACTAGCAGCCCTGGATGCTCTACTTAGACACAGTGTTGCTTTTAGCTACTGCTATTTCCACACTGAAAATTCCCAAGATACACACAATGTTACAATATTCATCATCTTTAATGGCATTGGTACACAAAGGGTTGAACAGTGGTTTAATTATGATTTATAAAATTGACTAGTTTCCACTGAGCAGTGTAATTGCTTCAAGTGTCTTCAAGACCAGCCTGAAGCATATTTCATTAGGAACTTCGGGAGCAGGACCAAACACGTTCCTTCCGGTTCTTATCTATATATGTTCCCCCAGTTCTACAAGCTGTTCATTCTCGTCTATGTGCCCCTCCCTCCCCTTTTCAATTCTTCTATTTAGTACATGGGGATCTGCTAGGCCCGGGAGCCACCGCCAGTCCCCTTTGAGGCCTTCCCCAAACCGCAGCTCAATTCACATCCAAGCCGTTCACCTTTATCTACTAAAACGCTGTCAAACCTAAAATGCGGATGTGGGCCCAGCTAGTGAAAAATATATATAGATCCATAGGGGCTGGGGTCTAACACAGCAGGCAAAAGGCTGTGTAAAGATGCCGCTGAGGCAAGCTAGCACATAACAGCAGGATGCAAGATGCTAGCAGGCAGGCTGGCATAACCAAGTGGCCGGCCGGCATAGTATACAGAGTATACATACAAGCTGGAGAAGTACCAAGGGCTCAGAGATGAGCTCGAGATGATGTGGAGGGTGAAGGCAACGGTGGTCCCCGTGGTAATCGGAGCACTCGGTGCAGTGACTCCCAAGCTAGCCGAGTGGCTCCAGCAGATCCCGGGAACAACATCCGAGATCTCTGTCCAGGCCAAGTAGCTGCTCACATCTTAATCAAATGTAGTACTTTGTAGAGGCTTTTTTAAAATTATATATTTTTAAATTCATTTGTTTGTTTTTGCTTTTAATGTACTTGTTGTTGTTTTTTGTATTGTTTAAATTGTATAAATCATTAGCGATCAACACATCGAAGGAGTCCCATTTGTGGTTCCTGCATTATCTGTAACAGCAGTTTGTTGACAAGGCTGCCATGCTGAGAACCAAGCAGACAAAACTTTTAAAAAACATTTAATACCAGGTTAAAACTAGAGGATCAGGTGCACACGGTAAATAGCTTTTATATAGTGCTTTTCTACTCTACTTCTACTTGAACACTCACAGCACTTCATTCACAAAATCTGTTTTTCTACCCCAGTGCTGTCTATCTAACATTCACGCTTCCACTGATGGCAGTCACAAGATGATCTGCCTGACTCCTGGATCTGTGTATTATGAAATTTTAAAGAAAATCACGTGTTTTTCACACACTCAAATGTTGTGGATTAGGCTTGCATGACCTGCGACTGTGCCTCTATTTGGTAAGTTTAATCTTCTGTTTTGAAGGTGTTTTATTCTAAAGTGTGATTTTCAGTTCTCTCTGGAAGCTGTGGAAACAGTCACCTAGCAAGCCAACATGCCTGTGTTAAAGGCTCAATTGGGCTGAAATAAAAGAGAGGGACACAGAGGGAGGTAGAATAAAATAGTTGCCAATTTGTTTGCTGTGTGTTGGAACTGTACTAGACTTCATTCTGAAGCGCCTGACAAGCAGGTGAGATCAAAGTCATGGGGACAAAAGCAGCTCAGCAGCGATTTGTCAGGAGACGAGAGCCAGCGGTCGGGTTCAGCCCTCTGATCACCGGCTCACTAAAGAAATCTGCCCATGAGAAAAAGTACAGCAGAAAGGGTTCAAAGGTCATTTTGATTTGCTCTGGATTACTGGTACCTCGTAAAAAGGTGGGAAGGGAATTTTGGGAGGGAAGAGGGGCACGAAAGGAACTGGCTAATAACCTTTGTATTATTGTAAAAAAGAAACCCTTTTGTGCAAAGAGGGGTTTTTGAGGGCAGTGTTGGAGGGGAGAATTTGGGGACGTCAATTAAAAAGGAGCCCTGAAATCCTTGCTTTGATTCGTGAATGAAGGAGAGAAAAGGGGAAAGTTAAAATGTATGCTTTTGGCTTTTGTGTAAGAGCACTTCACATGACTGGGTTTGGATTCATTTGTTAAGTGGATGATGGCAAAAGAAAATGTAAATATTTCAGTTGGGCAAATATTCGGGAACTGGCCAAAGTTTTTTCATGAGGCAAATGCACATTTCATTTTGTTCTTTCTTCTGAAAGCAGGTGTGAATGCATTCAAGATATAAAAAGGACATGCCGGGAACTCCAGTCACCGTGGCTACGAATACAGCGTGCAGTTAACTTATTTGATCAATTAATTAACTTTGTTTTGTGCAGATAACAGGACATATTTCCCAAGGCTCTCCCACACAAATATGTTTTATATTTGTGTGGATGCTAAATTCTTATGTAGCACTTTTCTACTCTCCCAGAGCACTCAAAGCGCTCTATGCAACATGCCATATTCACAAGCACTTTTCTTCTAAGCTTTCAACAAATGCATACACCAATATGATGCAACTTGGGGTTAGTATGTTGCCCAAGGATGCTTGACATGCAAACTGGAGGAACCAGGGATCGAACCACTAACCTTCCGATCAGTAGATGACCTGCTCTACCTTCTGAGCTACAGCCAGGATGCACTATGGCTTTTTTCGATATTTTAATTAATTAATTTATTTATTTATTGACTCTTACATTCATTGTTAACTATTTTCTGAAGCAAATATGTGAAATGTATCCAACAGCTGTGATTTTCCAGCCGGGCCGTTTCCCGTGTTTGAAGAAAGATCGGTACAGGTTAAGTACAAGTTGGCACCATATTTTGCTGCCCATGCTATGGAAATTGTGGAAAATGTGAGCCACTTGGAAGCCACAAGCTATAATGACTTTAGCAGCATATCGTCAAAAATTAAAGACTGTGAATAAAACTACTTGATTCAATACTTTGTTCATCTACTCTTGGTTGAATTTTCCAATTAAAATATCATACAGCGAGCTGCCTGACCATGAACTGAGAGTTAGTGTCCACCTCAGGTTTGCTGGTAAGGCACTCACACCTAAACATCTTTAAATGTAACAGCTGACTTGTTTTTCTGTAAAAGTCATATCACAGTCTTACCGAGCTGAAGGAACATTTACGTAACACTCAGTAGAACATGCACACAGTCTGCCCTGCAGTTATATTTGTCTCCTGTTGTGTAACTTTCCTGCGAGATCTCACTTTGGTTTCAGAGCACAGACTTACCTGTGGTTCCTCGGGCTCCCAAAGGTAGAATGGGAGACAAAGCTCCTCCCCTGTGGAATCAGCTCCCAGTTTGGATTTAAGATCGAAAACATTTGTTTCCTAAAGTTTAAAGTTGGATCTGTAGTTTATGCTTCATCCTCGTTTTCCTTTCTCTCCCATACCTTTCTGCAGGTATGTACGGATTCATCAGCTGCTGCTGGCTCCATCAGCCTGCCAGGCATTTACTGCTCTATTGTTTGCTTCTTTTTTTCACTTCTTTCTTGTCATCCCAGCTGCTGGACTCTGGGCCTTTCTGTTTCTCTTCCCCACTGTCACTGTGGAGGATTTACTGGAGTTCTTTTGGGATGTAAAGCACCTCTGTATGGGTTTTGCTGTGACAGGCAGCACACCAACATCTCACAGCAAAAAGATTTGGCCCTGTAGTCAGCGGACTCCTGTCTTTGTAAGAATGGGCAAAACGTATGACCTCCTTTTATTTATTTTGCACTGATGTGTTTCACTTTGAGCTCAATATGAGGGCTTCATATGTATATTTGATTTACTGAAATAGGTTTTGAGTAACTTTGTGAATCAACTTGCTGATGGACATATACAAGTTTTGGCCTGCTATTTGACAAAATGATGGTATTCAAACTAGAGCACCGATGTCCCAGGTACTAACTCTGCTCGAATGCATGTGTACACAAAATCTAACTGAAGAATACAGCTCAGATTTAGCTGAATCATAACTGACACTTTAACCTAAAAACAACAACACACACTTCTTTAAATGTGAAGAAGAAATTGTGTATGTGGCTCACAAATTGCAAGCATTTGCCCTGCTTATTGCTGAGATGCTTTGTGGGCGGTGTGCAGGGGAGCATAATTAAAATAGTTTCTGAGAGAAACAGCACACCACATCTAAGGTTCCACCCTCTTCCAGCATTTAACCACATCAAGAGCGTCTCACTTAGAAACGGCCACCAGAACAACCTCTGATACACACGGCCTGGCTGATGTTTTGGTGTGTTGTCTGACTCCTGAGGGGTCTTTGGAGGCATAAATTGCACACATTTGTAATTAAAAGAGTTAGCTTTTCTGATCATCAGAGTAAATAAAGTGACACGGGCAGCTAGCTGGGTGATGTATGGGAGGGGAAGACAAATTAACGTCTGCTCTCTGGGGGATTCTCAGCAGAGGCCTTCATAGCAGCAGTGGAGCAGTGCCAAAGGGCAGAGAGATTTGTAGATGATGGTGCTAATTACCAGAATGAAAACCATAATGTGACCAAGATGGAAGCAATTTAGGCAGTAGTCATTTAGCCTGCTGCTCTTCCGCCCACCGGCTGCTGCCTAGCCAGGGCTGGGGCATTAGGATGGGAAAAGTCTGGGCCAATCCACTGCCTGGGTAAACAATGAAAAACTAACGCACAGCAGAGAGCTTCTGTGGTGTAAAGAGCAAATGGAGAGAGGCCCGTGACACAATGTCCATTTGTCTTTCTTAATCTATGCTTCCAGGTCAAGAGGAGTGTATAAATGCTGAGCGCATAGTCGACTGGAAATGTTTAATTCCCCGTCATCCTACTCGGGAGTGTCTTTGTGGGATGTCTGAAGGTGCTGGTTCAAGCTGAACACGCTTGAGATTCACCTCAGCTTGCCATGATGCATGCTTGGCAAGCACCTGTTAAACCGGGAAGAACAAGGACACGCAGATGTGGACCACCCAAAAGCTGAAAAGGCTAACATTTATTTTGCTTCAGAATGCGGCTGATAAAGTCGTTTCTGGGGGGACCCAACTGAATCTTACAGCGTGAGAAATTAGATGAAGCCTGTGGTTGTTCAGGATGTCAGAATTCAAAAGCTGAATGCTTTCCGCTTTTGTTTTTAAGGTGAGGACCGGGTTTAGCGGCAGTCTTATTCCTCACCTGTTGCGGTGGCTGGCCGAGCATATCTATATAATTTGGGATGTCTAATTGCTCTTTTAGGACGTTTATGCTCTTGCCACTGTGTAATTTTATCCACGCCGCTGTCTCTCACTTCACACAGGGCCGATACCTTTTTGTCTGCCCTTTTCCTTTGTATCAATTGGTTGGAGTTCAGCCTATTGTCGCCACAAGCTTCTTTTATATCTGCGCTCACTCTGAGCAGAGGCGCTCAGTCGGGTCCACGGGAGGGCTTTTCAGCTGCAGAGGCGAGGATTCCACCTCGGAGGCGGGTGTGCTGTCAGAGCTGCCTGTGGTGCTCGGATGCGCGCAGGGCTGAAGCTCTTCGGCTGTGTTAAGACCCCTTAAATCACTTTAATGGGACCCCGAGTGTTGGGCAGGAATTCTGCTGTTTTTTGCTACAGTTGTCGCTTCCCGGCCATGCCACAATGCTGGTGATAGCTCTGCTGCTGTTGCTGAGCCTGTGGGACCCGGTTAGTCCACGGCCCCGCTGCGCTTCGGGTCCGGCTTGCGACCCCCGGCATCGGAGAGACGCCGGGGGGCGCGGAGGAGTGTATGAACACCTCGGAGGAGCGCCGAGACACAGGAAACTTTACTGCGCTACCAAATATCATCTGCAGATCCATCCTAACGGCAAAATAGATGGCTCGCTGGATGAAAACAACCCGCTCAGTGAGTACTGAAGTTTGAAAGGAAGAGAGGTGTAAGCGGAGAGCTGTGACACTTTGTGTGTGCGTGAGAGAAAGAAAGAACCCATGCCATTACAGCCAGCCATGTGTGTGTATAATGTATATATAATGTATATATATGCACCGATTGCGTGTAATATATACACGCAATCGGTGCAGTGATTCCAGGAACAGCGTCCGAGATCTCTGTTCAGAAGAGCGCAGTCCCGGGAACAGCTAAGAAACTGAGCCGGACCCTAAAACTGCACACGCGCGCGCGCGCACACACACACACATATATATATGTGTGTGCGTGTGCGTGAGGAGCGGTGAACTGAATGAGCAAGTTAAGCAAGAAAAAACTAGTTTGTTCACATGTTTGAGAGTAAAATGAAACTTTTTTCATTTTAATTCGTTTTTTTCTAAATAACGGAGAATATAAATGAATACATTTACACACATTTATACAGAAATATGGTGACATTTAAGAGAGAGAAATGTTCTATTAAACATGTCCAACACAGAAATACAAAAATGTTACTGTTGTGTGTATCACAGGCATCATGGAAATCACAGCAGTGGACGTTGGTGTTGTGGCCATAAAGGGGCTCTTCTCTGGGAGATATCTGGCCATGAATGATAAAGGACGGCTGTATGCATCGGTGTGTTCAGCACACACACACGCACTCACGCACGCACGCATCTGACATGTTGGGAATGGGTCACAGCTAGTGGAGAACACATAACACAACAAAACATGCCTTAATTATGCCATTAATTCAGCTCAATTCATTTTTATTTCTATAGCACTAAATCACTGCAACAATCAGGCAGACAGCACAGGGCCTGACACATGAGCAGCCTCTGTCCTTTGCCCTGCTTTAGTGTCACATTGTCATGTTTAGCTACTGAAAAGTAAGTGACCGTAAACTTAGTCTGCGCCACCAAAGAGGAGTGAATTTCACCGCTCCTGTTTCCAGAAAGACTAACGTGCTTCGTTCTCACATCCATTCTCCTCTCTAGGAAGTGTTCAACAAAGAGTGTGAGTTTGTGGAGCGAATCCACGAGCTGGGGTACAACACCTACGCCTCCCGCCACCACTCCACGGAGCACCCTGCTGCACCGGGAGGCGGCGGCAGCAGCAAGCGCCGGGCCAGCGCCAAGAGACAGTGGTACGTTTCCATCAACGGCAAAGGGCGGCCACGGCGAGGCTTTAAAACCCGAAGCACGGACAAAGCCTCGCTCTTTCTGCCTAGGGTGCTTGGTAACAAAGACCATGAAATGGTGAAGCGGCTGAGGGAGAGTCCGGGGCCGCATCACCATGCCCATCACCACAGCCGCCGCGCTGAGCGCCGGAGACGCCGGCATCGCGCTGGGAAAGGCTGGGCCTGACAGCCACACGTGTCGGCAGACAGTTGGAGGACAGTCTGTGATTTGCCCAAACACGGACCTTAATCCTGCCACATACTGTAGCTTGACAGCAATGGAGGATGTGGATGAATGATTTGGGTTCTTCCTCTGGATCAGTGGAAGTTTTTGTTCACAGAAGACTTGAAGTGCTGTGGCTCAGACTAAATGCGCCAGCTTGAGGAGACTCGCACACCGCCAGCCTTAGAATTAGCTGTTTACTGACTCCATGCGTCTTCAAACTTGTAAGCAAAGGTGTTCGTAAGTTCACCATCAACTTCACACAGAAGAAAAACCTTTGAAACGTGGTTGTGTTTTTGTAAATACTATTGGCATGTACAGCAGCTTTAGAGCTTTCATTTATCAAAAGCTGAGATAACAAAGACAAAGTCGTATTTTGCTGAAGCGCTACCAAACAAAAAGGACACTGAAGAGCAGACATCACAGAGAGGGGCACTTTTCACAGTATGACGCAAAGATCAAATCAGACTAACTGTGCTCACTAGCTGTATGACGTTCTTACAATGTGATGGTCTACTGTTTAGAAAGTGAAATATTTTACTAAATCTATGGATATTTATTTGGTTCCTGTGTTGTAAGTTATTGATATAACTATTTCTGCATTATAGCCATTGTGCTGTTGTTTCTTAGTGTCCACTGATTCCAACATAAAACACAAGGTACCGATCCAGCAGTTCTATCATCTGTTCATCAGAAATGTGTTTGTGCCTGAATCTGATGCAGCTGATGCAGCTGTGGACACCATGCAAATGTTTTGGGATTTATTTTAGTTTTTTATTGCTTCAAAAATTTTATTTATATAAGATGTCCTATTTTTATATGTGGAAAACCTAAAAAGCAAAATGTTTGGTTTTATTGGCCACAGATCTTTGAAGGCAGCAATGTCTGAAATGCACAGTAGGAACTTCTGACAGGTGGTGTAAAACAGCAGGATATTAGCCCAGACCCAAGCTAACGTTGTTTTGGAGGATTCTCTTTGAAATTAAAGCTCAGATTTGTATTTCATTTTTAGCTGTACACACGGCAGTCTGTCCGTCCCTCTCTCCCCGCTGCAGTATCCGCACGCTACCATAACAGGAACAAGTACAGCAAACTTTTATTTCAAGGATTTTTTCAGATTTTCAGGTTTTATCACACTTGACTCACATCTGTCGGTAGCTACCTATAAAGCCTTGTCATTCTATACCTGTAGGCACGGAAGGTTTCCTGGCCAGGACAATACCTCCTCCCAGGGGGGCTTGGAAGCAATGCCGCCTGAGACATTTGGCCTTTTTTAAGACCAAAAGCTGCATAGCTGATAAGCAAGGCTGGCCCTTCTCAGAGCAGAAACTGTGTCATAGAAAGTGCAACACCTTGCTGTGGTTTGTCATAAACTCTAACATTACTCATCAGGAATGTTGGGCTTCAGTGAGGTCAGGGCCTATTGTGGCCCCTGCCCCTCCCTGAATACTTTTAACAAACGTTATCTCCTCAGCCTCCTCTGATGTGTCCTTTCCATCCATGTAAATCTGTGTTCTCCTACTAAACTTTATCAGACAGCCTACAGCAGTTGTGTTTATTTGCAACGTCTACGGGCATGATGGGGGGAATGGATAAGTATTTACACAATAGCTAGATGATTTTAAGCCCATCTTTTTAGATGGGCATGTTCACTAAATCTGGAAATTATGGGACACAGTTCCTCCTTCTAGGTGTAAATAATGTGTTTCGTTCAGAAATGATATATGATTAGTTATTACAGTAAAAACAACAAAAATAAACACTGTTTAAGATGATTACTCTGCCCACTGCCAATGCACACACTTTTTATGAGAATGATGGAAAATTGTTATCCCATCATCATAATGATCCGCTCACTAAGATGTGATTCTGATTTTGCCTTTAAGTCAGATAATGGCTTTGAGCAATCAGTCCCTTTTTATTAATAACAACACATTTTATAATAATAATAATAATAATAATGATGGAGTGGATTTATATAGCGCTTTTCAAGGCACCCAAAGCGCTTTACAATTCCACTATTCATTCACTCTCACATTCACACACTGGTGGAGGCAGCTACAGTTGTAGCCACAGCTGCCCTGGGGCAGACTGACAGAAGCCAGGCTGCCATATCGCGCCATCGGCCCCTCTGGCCATCACCAGTAGGCATTTTAGTTTATTTTTGTATTTATTTTGGAGCATTTCAAAACACCCAGGGACACAAAAGAAACCCCGAGTCAAGTAAAAACTAGAAGACAATGGCTACTTCACACAAGTGCTGAATCTTGTCTTAAAGAGTATTCTGGTGGCCAGAAAGGCGTGTATTGGTAAAACCGCACTATATGTTAAGCATGGCCCTCTGCCCATTAAAGGAACATTTGCTAAAAGCCGAGCTTCAGACATGTGAGCTTGCATCCAATGCTCTTACTTTGGAAAGGCAGTTGGATGCCCTCTATAGGCAGCTCACTGTCCAGTCAGTTTGGAATTTTTACAAAGCACATGCTGGTCAAAGGATTATTATCTTAAAAACTACAAGATTTACAAAATAATATTTTTCCTTCATTTACCTCATTTATCATTCATGAAAGGAATGTAAAGTTCACAACGCACCACTTAATAGATCCAGGCCAACATCCAGCTGTACTGCTCCAACAACATCAGAAGAAATACCTCCTTCCCAGTCTGGATACACACAACAAGACGCTGGATACACAACCATTTTTCACCTTTTCACATGCTGTACATATGACATGATTCCAGGTTCATATCTGGATGGTTTTTATACACTAGTTTTTTGATTCTTTACATCTGTTTTAAACTTGGCGATACAAGATGATAACTATGAACGCAGACTGAGGATGAAGGAAACAAGATAGGTCACATGGATTCAGGTTTTCAGGGTAAAACAACATTTAGAAGATGAACTCGCTTTGTACAGTTTTAGAAATGATTTGTTACCAAGTTATCGAGGGTGCTCTCAGATCACTAGAAACATACTTTCATACTTTTTTTCTGGATCATAAAGATGCTATGCACGGGCTGCTACGTGGTAAATAAACAAGAGAGCAAATGAATCATGTTGGATGCTGAGACATTTTAAGCTCTGAACTGCAGCTGTCACCCAGTGAAATCTAAAACGTGTTTCACGTAGTATAATTCACTGCATACATGTAACCAAAAACCACAATAATGTCAGTACAGCATAAGCAGAAAATAAAGTCAAGCATAACTTACAAACTGCAACATGGCTGAAAAGAAACATGTCAGCCTGCTTTTATTTTAGTCTGATAAAAGGACATTACAGAACCATGGACAGCGACAGCAAGAGACCTGCTGTGTGAACGCTTCACATGAATGTCTTCATTCAAAAGCCGATGCTGAGGTCCATCACATCTCAGCCCACGTAGGTGCTATCGGTGCACCAGCTACCTGAAAGGCTCAGTGCCTTGGTGTAATTTGTTTGTTGAATAATTATAACGATAGCCAAATGTCTCATCTTATTGCCTTACATGCATTTCTCTACAGTCCAGCAGCTTTAAAGAAGGTTTGTAATATTTTCATTTTCCATATTTTCAAAAAAAGAAAAAATGAATAAAAAAGGTCCAAAATCCATACTGATATTGTGGAATTCCATCTGTTGTCCTATAAGCCTGTCAGCCTATGAACCTCCAATGTCCTAAAGGACAGACACTCTTATGAGTTTGTTGGAGGTCGGTACAGGATCAGGAAGCTTTCCTATAGGTTCTGCAGCTCATCAGTCAATGTTTTTAGCAGCCTACTTGTGCATCACCAGCTAATCAGCTGAATGACTTTAGGACAAGTCCACCAGTTGCTCTGAAGGTAGCTTTGGTGGTCCAGCAGTCTAAACCTTGACCTGCTTTCCTGAAGCACTGAAATAAGCCCATGACTGCTGATACTTGAGGATTCATCCCAGCATTCCATCAGTTGTGTATGCTGGCCTTCATGCTTTTCAACTAACCAAAGGTTTTATGGACTACTTGCTATTCTTGCATAATTTTGGGTCAGTGGAAAGTGAATTTTTCTGCCAGGCAGGGCGAAAAGGGGAAGACCACACAGAAGGTTTATGAATGTAGTGAAGGAAGACATGCAGAGGGTTGGTGTGACAGAGGAGGGTCCACAGGAATGAGGTGAGATGGAGGCAGATGATCCACTGCGGTGATCCCGGAAGGGAGCGGTAAAAAATGAAAAGAGGAAGAAAAATTGCATTGGAGATCGATACCCAACCGAGTGCCTAAGATCTGCCTGCATTCATGGAGCGATTTTGCTGCACACAAAGAAACAAGGCTGGTCCAGAGATCAAAGGGCTCTGGGCTGAAAGATGTGGAAGATCTTCAAGTACTCCAACAGAGTACCATAATGAGATCCGTAATGGGACACAGCAGAGCGTGGAAATGTTAACACTCTGCATAAATGTAACAAGAATCATCACACTTATGAAATACTGAAACAAAAGAAGAGCAATGCACTGAAAGAGTGTCAAGGATGTCAGATCAGAGAAATTGTGCCATGATGTCAGCTGGTGAGTTCTAAAAAGAAGTGAAACAAACGCAAAAATCGACTCTTTAAGGTTGGCGGTTTGAACTCAACGAACAGAGCTGAATAAAATCCTTACACACAGCCTCAAGGCTTTTTAGGAAAACTGTAAACTTCTTGGAAGTATTTCCTGACCTTTCCTTATCCAATTCAGGGACAACACTCCACACAGTCCATCACAAGGCTGCTCATGCTCACGTGAACAGTCCATCCAGTCCAACTTCACTGACGTTTTCATAATATCCATTTAATTCTGAACACAGACGCTGTGGTGCATGGATTAATAACGAACCACACAGGCGCTTCCAGTCAAATAAAGACTTGGTCAACAATGACAGCATACTTATCATACTACAGACTGTATTTATTCGTACCATTGTTTTCTATAAGGGTCCGGGACATGATTTCCTAGTAGCAGTCTTAAGTTGGCGCTCTTTTTTCCACTCGGTTGAACTGGACCTGTGTTGTTTTCCTGTTATTGTTCATTTATAGAACTGTCTCCTGTGTGTTAACTTGGCGGTTTCCTATTTTACATCCTCCCATACATAAATTATGATATTCTGCTGCTGATAATGAAAGGCTCGCACAAAGAGGTTTTTTGGTCATTATTGAGCTTTTATTGCTTTATTTTCCAAAGATTGTGCGCGGAGATAACGAGGCCATTATTGGAAGTGAATAAAGCCCTGCTTTCGGTGCGGCTGACTGTGAAGAAGTACTTTGTGGATTTTTACTAAGTGTGGAGCAGTGATGTAATGTGTATGCAGGTATAAATATAGAGGTCTGGCTTTGCCGAGTCCATGCAGATCAATGTCGCTCCCGGGCGCTGCTGCCTGCTTCGCTCTGCTTCTCGCTCTTCTCTCTTCACTGGAGAGTCGAACACTGGGAAGCTGCTCTCACAGACGGAGCCGGGATGGGCTCTCTGACCGCCCTGCGGACCGTCCTGGTGCTTGGCCTGGTTGGCAGACTGGCAGGATGCGCTCCCGGCCTGAACGGCACGGCGGACCGCTGGGAAGCCCTTTACTCCCGGTCCCTCGCTCGAATCCAGGGGGAGAAGCGGGAGGAGAGCGGCCGGGACAGCGACTACCTCCTGGGCATTAAGAGGTTGAGGCGGCTCTATTGCAACGTGGGGATCGGTTTTCACATCCAGGTGTTACCAGATGGCAGAATAACGGGAGTACACAACGAACATCGTTACAGTAAGTTTGCGATTGATACTTTATTTCCTCACTGCTCTGACTCTGTGGTTGAACACGAAAAGCAAAGACAACTCCAGAGAAACGACTGAAGAAGTTCTTAGAACAGGAAGCAGTCACCTCAGCTGACTTATGATTGATCGCATTTTCTCTAACTGCGAATAAAACGGGGCCACACACCTGATCCGTCAGACCCGCGCACGTGTATAGTCTGACCCACGCCACAGTACCAACATCTGGAGCGTAGGATTGTGCTGCTGTGACCTAAAGGCTGGAACTAAAGTTAGGTCCAGCCTGCGGGCCGTTGCTCGTGCAACTTAAAATCATTTGCAGACACGAAGAATGACTAACTTCTGTTTACTCGCGGGGACAAGACAGTGAAAGCTTGTTTTTATGTGTGTGACTATTCTAAGACGAGGCGTAAAACCTCAGGGATATACATTACATATACACTGCATATATTTACAGAAAACCCAAGCGAGGACTGGAAACCTCTGACACACTCTTTAAAATGATACATGGAACTAAAAGACGCAGTCGGTCAGCAGCCTGTCAAGGCCTGCTGAGGAAACGCATCAGCTGGCGTCCGATTAGCCTTCGCGTGTTTCTGATACCTTTTCAGATATGAGCTGTTCAGCGCTGGGTGTTCCAGGGTAGTGAGCCAAGCTCCAAACACTTCTTGCCTCACTGTCATTTCTCAAGGTGAAAATATTCAGTTATGTTCAAAAATGTCAGAGCTGGATTTCATTCAGCCTGACATGACATCACATATATTTAAAGGGAGTGTATTTGTTAGTGTTTTAACTTATATTAAGATCAGGGGAGCCACAATGTGCCAGGTGTTTTCTCTGGAATTCAAACATGTGTTTACCGAAATTTCAAATGTCAGTCTGACCATCCAGCTCACTTCCTTACACAAGCAGTAATGTCGGTGTGAGCGCGCGCGCGGGGTAGCACGCGGGGTATCACACCGGCGTGTTGTAGTAAGTGTGCTGCTTTTTGTCTTCAGGTCTCCTGCAGATCTCTCCGGTGGAGAGAGGAGTGGTGACCTTGCTGGGCATTCGCAGCGGACTTTTTGTGGCCATGAACCGACGGGGAAAGCTGTACGGATCTGTGAGTGCACAACGAAAACTCTGATTATATCACACACACACACACACACACACACACACACACACACACACACACACACACACTGGAGGGATGGAGGCATTGTTATTTTCAAAAAGATCTATCCATCCATCCATCCATCCATCTATCTATTAAGTAGATGCAGGACAAGTAGACCCAGATTATGCCAATGCAATGCATGACAGAGCCACGGGGTACCTTAACTGTAGGATTCATAGGCTAAGGTGGGTTTTTTTTATCTTTTAATTTGTCATATTTATCCTACAACATCACTTGCTTAGTTTGGTGAGACAGAAGTAGTATGAAATATGTTGATAAAGAAAAGATTAAAATAAAACCTGGCTTACTGTTTACTGGTACAGTCACTGTTTACAGACTGTTCACATACAACAGGGAATAAGTATAAAAGGGGTGATGCTCAAGGTTTACAGTAACCAAATAAATACACCTTGGGTGCAGAGATGGTTTTTATAGCTTTAAATAAAAATAAATTATAATTATTTGTTAACATTTATAATTAGCAACGTGCAGCATAGCTGCTCTTAAAAACCCATTTTAATGCCAAATATTAAAAAACTGTATTCTAGATACATTTTCATGAAAACATTTATCGTATTAGTGTAAAAGTCCAATGAACTGTTTGATTCTGACTTTTATCCAACACACACAGCTCACCCAGCTCCGGCTTCTATTGCTGATGGTGCTTTCTCAATAAAAGCCATGACCAGTTCCAGTTAATGTTTTCAATATTGTTCCAAAAGGAGGTACCAGACTGTCAGCTGATAGTATTTCTGATGATTTTGTTGGATGCTTTGCAGCTGATGAAGGTGCATTCACGGTCAGCATAAACGGTGTTTGGATGGTGTGTTTACCTGTGGGACTAGCTAAATGTTTAAATGCACCAATTCATCAAAAAAAAAAAAAAGTCATTGTTTTGTCTTGATACTGTAGGAACTTGAAAGAGACATAAATTTTGAGTATAAAGGTAACAAACCATCCGGACTAAGGATGGTTCCTTTACCAAGCCAGCTGTTGTTAAAAAACGTCTTATTTTGTTTTTTATTATCATTGTTGTTCCAGGTAAAATATTTAGATAGTAAAATGATGGGTTTGTACAATGACCAGCCCAATAACGTTTGTGAGGGGAATGTAAGATACAGTGAAATAAAAGCTAGTCCTCCACCTGAGTTAAATAGATGAAGTGTTATAGCATTTCAAAGTGGTTTTTTAACATATAAGTTTAAATAAGAATTGAAAAACTCAATGGCATGATTAAAACTAACTCTCCACTGCAGAGGTTATGTAGCGCCTTATCATTCTCAATCCAGTGAGCAAAAATGAACCAATCAGACCCTGGCGTCCCGAGTCCTGTAGCACTCACATCATTCATCATTTCACAATGTCTTTTTTTTTGTCTAAAATCTGCCTGAGATAGCTCCTGCACAATAACAGCCTTGCAGTCAGAAAGAAATCAATTGTTTGATAATGATCAGAATGAACAATGCAAACTGAAACACCCTCAGAAATGTCCCCACATCTTTGTTTTGTGTCTGCCTTCAAACAATCAGCATTTCCAATAATCTCTCTTCTTTTTCAGTTACATTACAACAACGAGTGTAAGTTCAGAGAGACGCTCCTTGCCAACAACTACAATGCTTACGAGTCAGTTGCCTACCCAAGGATGTTCATCGGCCTGAGTAAGAACGGCAAAACAAAACGAGGAAACAGAGTGTCACCCGCCATGACAGTGACACATTTCTTGCCAAGAATCTACTGGCCTCATAAATAGACTTCACCTCAATTTTGAGATTCGGGAAGAACTCCAACATGAGATGCACTTTCACTCCAAGTTTTATGCAAGTGTATCATATTTGATTTTCTGCTATGTATATATTCATTTTTTATATATCTGTGCCTGAAAGCTATTTTCTATTTAGGAAGTCTTTTTCACTGTTGGTAGGAGATGTAAAATGTGTTATTTATGCTGCTCTTGTCATTGGAAGATTTGCTTTTAATTAATTTATTTATTTATTTATTTTTCTGACACAGGAAAAGGGAACAGCAAAATACAACATTTAGAGCTTTAATATGTTCTTTTTTCTGTCTAAGCTTGAAAAAACAAACGAGTTTCTTTGGTGTGAGAAACAGCACTGATTGCTTAATGCTCCAACTCTTTGTGTGAGGCACTGGACCCTAATTGAAACAGTATCATATTACTAAAGGAAGAGAGAGGATGGAAAGAGGGGAGAGTCTAAGACCCTATCAACCACTTCTGGTCTGTTTATAGCTCTGCCAGCGGGATGAACTCTGAACTTTTGTGCTGTCAGTCTCAGTGAGATCTATAAGTCGCAAAGAGAGAGAGGGATCCTCTTTGATGTCATGTTAGTAGATAATATGGAGGTTTAAAGGCAAAGTGAAAAAGCTGAAATTGAAGTGGGATTCATGATACTGCATTTGTGTCTGTTTGGGCATCTGGTTACGCAGAGTGAAGGATTTTGGGTATGCAACCAAAGCATGCATGCACATAGACCAAAGGGGATGACACTGTGCATAGGTTGAAAGCTAACTGGTTGAGTAGTGTGCCTGAACAGCAAAGGAAGCAGCAGTGAAGTTCACCACATAGTTGCCTGAAAAGCAAGGGCAGTGCCTGAATAAACTCTTTTCAACACCAAGGTCCTTTACTGCATTTTTATGCAGACTTGCCGATCTTCTTTTAAGCACATGCGTTTGCTCTTGCCCTGGTGCGTAACAGCACCAATGCAAAAGAACACTTTAAGGTCTCTTCACCACTCTGGGAACTCTGAGAAGAGGTCACAGTAGGACTATTGTTTATCTGATGTAGTTGTCTGATAGATATGTAAAAGGGAAGTAAGGAGTGGCTCTGATAGGTTTAGGACAGTGAAGGACAGTGTCAGTCTCTTGTCTCCACTAATACTGTATGTCAAGACTATCCTACTTTTATAAATGAAAAATAACTCAGGTAAAAAAAAAAAAAAGTACTTTCCAGTAATTGTCACTTACAGTTACTGTGTAAAAGTATTTCTTTAAAATCATTTTTCTTCCACATTTATTTTATGTATGATGATGTAAAACTTTACAGTCTTTTTTAAAGTTTGATAGTAATATTGATGCCAATCTACTGTTAGTAAATACACCACTTAAAAAATGAAAGGAACACTTCAGCTGTCAATAGGAAAAAAAAGCATGCTGATATGGACTGGGTAATGTGTTAGGAATGAAAGGATGCCCGATTGTTTGATAAAAATGAAAATTATGAACATACAGAGGTCTGCATTCCCTAAAAATCAAAGTGAAAAACAAAAGATCCAGCACGCTAGTCCGTTTTGACGAAATGTTATTGCAGCAACCTAAAACGGTACTCAGTAGTTTGCATGGCTCCCATGTGCGTGTATGCATGCCTGACAATGTGCTACTAATAACAGATTAAAGATCTCCACCGAGATCTGGATCAGGACATCACTGAGCTCATGGGCAGCCTGAGGTGCAACCTGGTGACATTGGATGGACTGAAACAAAACGTCCTAGAGGAGTTCTATTGGATTTAGGTCAGGCGAGCGTGGGAACCAGTCGGTGGCATCAATTCCTTCATCCTCCATGAACTGCCTGCATACTCTCACCACATACAGCCGTGCTGTCATACACCAGGAGGAACCCAGACCCACTGCACCAGTGTAGGGTCTGACAATGTGTCCAAAGATTTCCTTCTGATACCTAATGGCAGTCAGGCCTGTTCTTTGCTCCATGGATATGCCTCCCCAAACCATCCATGGTCCTGGACAGTGAGCATGGGGCCTACCAGTAGATTTCTCATTGTGTGTCAAAGACATTCACACCAGTGGCCTGCTGAAAGGTCAATTTGTAGCCTTGGCAGTGCTCATCCTGTTCCTCCTTGCACAAAGGAGCAGATACCGGTACTGCTAATGGGATAAACCTTCCAGTCATTCTTGTTTTGGGGGTTGTCTCATTGTTGCCCCTCTAGTGCACCTGTCGTTAATTTTATTAACACCAAAGCAGCTGAATCTGATTAACACCTCCCTCTGCTACTTGACTGGCCAGATCAACGTCCCAGATGTTTAATTAACTTGATGTTATACTTGGATTAAAAAGTGCTCCTTTCATTTTTTTAAGCAGAACTAAACTAGCTGCACTAAGTGAGCTAGTTCAGCTTAGTCAGTGACAGTCAGTCGCGGGCCTACTAGCTAGCTAGCTAGCTTAGTGCAACAACTGAACTAGCTGCACTAAGCTAGCTAGTTCAGCTTACTGCAGCTAGCTAGCTAGCTTAGTGGAGCAATTGAACTAGCTAGTTCAGCTTAGCTTAAAGTCAGCAAATTTCATCAACCAGCACGCCTGATGCTCCCTGACCAACATATGTGCTGTTGGTTTAATTTATGTTATCCTGGGATAATGGCATCAGGTGAACCACAAATAGGCCAACAATGTTGTACACCTTAGCTTATTAAAGTAATCTAAACAAAGATACAAGAGTACAAGTGAGATTAAGAGGTAGTGAGGTTGGTTTTCTGGTGCATTTCACCAGCTGTTATTTCCACATGCAGTGCTAATAAAAGAAAAAAATTCTCTCCATCCATCCATTTTGGAGAAAATGCTCTGAAAAACTCCGTCGCTATTCTGGAACAATCTCTACTTCCTTTAAGTGAATTTGTCTTTTATTTTCCTCTGTATCAACGACCACTTTCAGGTGTTGATTTAATTTCCTGTAGCATTAGCTGTCCCGCCTGGCTCAGTTTTGTGTCTATTTTTGCCAAACCCTGTCCTTCTTGCATTTGTCTCTGTCTCTCTATGTCCCTGTAGTTGACTGCAGCTCAGCACTGTTGGTCATGTTGTCCTAGTTGCTCCTTGTCACGTTCCAGCTATCTTTACCCTGTGATTTACTTTTAGAAAGGATAATCATGGAAGAAATATTTACAGACAGCTGTTGGACTGTACTATATGCTAGGGCCAGTAACCCTATATTTTTCTTTATATATTTTGTAAATATAACCTCTGAGTAACTGAAGGTGCTGGTATTCCTTTCAGGGGGGAGGGTCAGATTTAGAGCAACTGAGTGGTGTGGTGGATACTGCCTGAAGCCAAAAGGTGCTTTTAATTTGTTCACTTTTATGCAGTCATTGAACAACGTCACCAAACATCATTAACCAAGTTTAACAAACACAGAGGAGAAAGGCGAAAGGCGACCTCTTCTTACTTGCTTTAGTTTTTCTTCTCTTGCCTGTTTTCTCATTCAGCCTCTTTGTTGAGAGCTTTGAAATCTCAGTTTCAACATTCCACATACGATGGCGCATACTGTAGCCAACTGATTGCTGTTTCAGATTGAACCATTTTCATCACTGGGTTACGGAGCCTTCAGTAGAAGTTACGCTTGATTAGCACATGGTAGAGTCACACTGAATGCACACGCTAACTACTGCAAATAGTTCAGGCAAATATTATGCAAACTGTGTCTGTTGTGGCTTTATGTCCTGATCTCTGGAAACAGGCATTAATCCCAAGACTGACCGAAGCACTGCAGCATCGCTGTGATTTACACTTCAAAAGAAGTGTATAGAAACTACCAAGCCACTCTCTGCTTGTCCTCAAACATATGTTACAGTGTGATGTTTGGACATCCATTTGGATGTCAAAGTTGGACAGCAGTGATTTAAACAAGTATACTGCTGTGCCTGTTGCTCTCAGCTAGGTTAAGTATTCTCCAGTATCACTGATTTGCATGGCAGGCATTATATGTACAGTAAAATACCTTTCTGCCTTGTGTCTCTAACCTAGGGCCATCCCTCTGTCCCACCTGCTCATTTGATTATCCAAGCAACAGCAGTGCAGCCTGCAGCTAGTACAAAGTGAGCAAATACTTTTTCACAGCACTGTAAACTCTGGTTAAAGTATGCAAATTGCTCACAGCAGGTTGAATATAAATGCGGACATGTGGCCTGTCTCAGACTGAGGCATTACAGAAAGATGCATTGATTTTATTTATGGTCGAAAGCAACCGAACCCCCACATTTCTTTGCACGTTACTGTTAAAGTAGCTTTTATTTTTATTCTTATTTTATCAATGTGGCTCAGTCCATTCAGATGTAACTAATTATGCTTTTGGGACTGGATTTCTTTGTTCAAACTGGTTTATCATGAAGTACAAAACTGGTGATCTGTGATTGTGTGCTGCTTCTGGGCCACTGTTCAGAAAAAAATGATGACATGATCCTGTACTACGTTTGATTCTGAGTCAACCTACTTTTATCCGATGTCCTGTGGTTTTATACAGGACTTAATAAAGTATACTACAGTATGTGCTGTACACATGGTTAAAGTCCACCGTAAGGGGAAACCCGATCCCCTAAATGTAAAGTTTATGATTGTCTGTACTGTATAATAAGCTTTGATCAATCTGACATTCACATATAAAAATGCAGTATGTATATATGACATGGCATTACACGCGTGTATCCATGTTGTGGGGCAAGTACATAAAACATAACATTTTGTCTCCTCTCTGCAGTAGTTTGTGGCTCATCTTGTTTAATTTTCATGGCCTCTGTGCTCATTTGTTTTGGTTTCTCTTTCCCCTCACACACCCTAACTGCTCACAGCAGATAACCACCACTAGCCCAGTTCTCCTGAAATTGTCTTCCTGTTAAAAAGGAGTTCATTTTCTCCCGCACTGCCATGTTCTAGGTCAGGGATGATCAACAGATCGTTGTAGCGCCATCAATAATAACACAGTACCTTTATCACACAATGTAAAGGAAGTGGAGATATGATTGGGTGGTAACGCTGAATTAAACTGCAGACCTCGGTAAAATACAGGAATTAATTTCTACTTTCCAGGCAATTTCTGCCTTTTTGTTAATATTATCGAAATCCTATTTGTTTCTAGAGGTGTTAAAAGCTCTACACCAGGGTGTCAAACTGATTTTAAATCGCAGACCCACAGCCCACTTTGATCTTAAGCAGGCGGGAGCAGTGAAACTCTCCTTTCTGTCAGTGTAAAGAAGTTACATATTTAACTGTGACAAAGGAAGAAATCTGTCAGCACGACCCTTTGGACGTAAATTGTAAGAAATAAATGTGTAAAATTACAGAAAAAGTCCTGGTAGCTCATTATCCATACTGTCCAGTTTGTTTGTTTTTCTTAGTCATAAAAAACAGACATTTCTATAGCAGAAAGTGAAAAACAGAAACGTTTCGGTTTTTCATAATGTTACAGAGGGTCGTTTTGTAATTTGGGGTAAATGTTTGACAGTTGATATTTCTTCGGTATTGCATAGCCGAAATTAGGCTTTCTTGTCAGAGGTCATTTTGGGGAAAAAAATTAAAAAATGAAAATAAAGAAACAGGCCGACAACAGTAGACTGGTGTGTAATAAGTTGAGTTTTGGTCCAAGAGTAACGAAACCTGCAGTTTCACAATCTGTAAGATGTCGGCTTTCAGCGTTTGACAGTATGTCCGTGTACGTGCCCTCAGGTGAACGATCCATGCTTCGTGGAATTTTTTTTACCTGCTCTTTAATCATTTGTAGTTTTAGCCGTTAGTGGTTCTTGAAATTGTTTTGTGGTCTTATAAGAGTTTTGGACGTTTCTGTGGATACCACACAATTCTATGTTTTTACTAACAGATCTGGCGGTACATTACGTAAACCACATGTTCTCCCTTTCAGGCATTGGGGATCAACAGGATAACTGTTTATTGCCGTGAGGTTTTTATGAGTAGGAAAAACTGTAAAACTTGTGAAAATACAGGTAAAAGTCCAACATTTCTGCTTGTGCCTGTTTGTGGTGAGCACCAGATCAAACAAGTTAAGAACTATAAATGGGTTCAAGTGCACATTCAGGCCTGTGAGACTCACTCACACTGAGCCATGGTTCTGTGCTACATGTAGACATTTCTGTATCTCTGCCAGTCAAAGACACTTTGGATATAGTTTATTGTATGTAATATTCAATACTGAACTTACATACATCGGGTTTAAGGCCTGGACAAGTTTTGAAACCTTTTGTCCTCCACAATGGCAAATGGCTGAAAAATAAAACTGTGATTGGCTGCATGGTGTGCCACACCTGCCTGCATGGATTCTCAGAAGGGCTGAAGATTCGGCTCCCACATACCGATGGGCCATTAACAACTGACATATGAAACTACCCCGGATGTTTGACACCCATGCTCTACACTATATGGCCCTACTGAAATATAGAAACTCACTTTTTCCAGTGATCATCTAAAAAAGGCCAGTTGAGATTAGAGATGGACCGATCCGATATTACGTATCGGTATCGGTCCGATACTGACCTAAATTACTGGATCGGATATCAGAGAGAAATAAAAAATGTAATCCGATCCATTAAATATCACGAAAGCACCTCACAAAACTTGCGACACGGCGTAATTCGCCTCATAACCATAGCACATCGAAGCAGTATGCATCACGTGATAGAGCGGCTGTGACGTGCCAGGTCTGGTTGAGCATTTGGAGCTTCGCTACCAACCCGGCATTTCATCTCTGACAGAGTTATCCCGAGAGAAGTAAAGCAAGTGTGTAAGTCCATCTCTGAATGTTTGTAAAGCATTCCCATGTTAAGCTTAACAAGCGATATATGGAGCGACTGCCTCCTCTTGCTGCTACTTCAATCATGAAACTGATCTGTGATCAGCTGATCGGCTCTCTTGTTTGTTTTTGGCCCACTTTGCACCAGAAAGAGGAAACCAGCGGCTGAACAACAGCAGCACGTTTAAGCTTGATCAGCTGTTGTTAGAATGTATTTAATATTACTTTCTACTCGAGGATCTTTTTCTACGTAGCTGACGGCTGGTAACTGTGCAGGGGCGGATCTAGCAAAGTTTAGCCAGGGGGGCCGATAGGGCATGAACAGGGAGAAGGGGGCACAAAGACATACTTTTCTTTCTTATTCTCATTTAAAATGTCTTGCTTTTAATAAATAATTATCTGAATCTTACACCCAAAGTTTTAATTTGATGCAAAATGTATAGAAGTCAATTACTGTATATAGTAACTGTTAAGTCTAATATACCCTAGTAAGCTACAGTACTTTTTCCTTTGGGAAGATACCATCTGTGCAGTCTGCAGCTCTGTTGAAGAAAGATGTTGAATCTATTTAATATTTCTTGAAAAATAATTGATTTCTATGCATTTTTTTTCACACTGCATCAAATTAAGGTTGATTACGTCGATTAAGCATCATGAGGTCGAGCGTGAGGGGTGGTTCCCTATTTTTTTTTTTTTTTTTTTTGTTACTGGGAGTTGGAACCTTATTAGTTAGGTTGCTTAATATTTACTCTTTAAAATACCAGAATAGGGAGGATGGAGCAGGTTTAAGTTTATTAGATTGATCAGTATTGCTGAACTATGAAATTTTTTTTTTGCATACAGGTATAACAGAATAGCTTTAGTGTAGTTGTTGTTTTAAACTTGAGTATGAACTTATACAAAATGCAGAAAGATATTTAAAAAACAGTTTTGTTGATTAAAAAACACTATATCGGATTCATATCGGTATCGGCAGATATCCAAATTTATGATATCGGTATCGGACATAAAAAAGTGGTATCGTGCCATCTCTAGTTGAGATCTAAGAAGTGATGGAGACAGTCTCAGTCACGCTCCTTACACACATTTAATATAGACCAATCAGGCATAGCATTAAGGCCTCTAACAGGCTTCATCATAGCATCTATATTAGTAGGTGGGATTCATTAGGGAGCAAGTGAGCATTTTGTCCTCAAAGTTGATGTATTATAAACAAAAAAAATGGGCAAGCGTAAAGATTTGAGCAAGTTTGACAAAAGGCCAAACTGTGATGTCTAGACCAGCGGTCCCCAACCTTTTTTGCACCACAGACCGGTTTAATGTCAGACAATATTTTCACAGACCAGCCTTTAACGTGTCACAGATAAATACAACAAAATAAAATGATACGACCAAGACAAAAACTGTGGTATTTTGTAAATATAATAATAAACGTGAATTCACTGTGTAATTGTGTAACTTTATTAGCAGCGTCCTCCTGAAATGCACCCACAACATTCAGCGTAACGTCCTCCTCTCTGCCCCACAATGCTCTCTGGTCGCTACATGTAAATATTTCTTTCAAAATAAGACACACAACTGTAACACGGGAAAAGACCCAGGGAAACCGAGTTAATAATAAAAACCCTGAAAACCATAAATTTCACACCCGAGCCTCAACTCTCGCGGCTCAGGGGTTGGGGACCGCTGGTCTAGACTACTGGATCCCGCAACTGCAGTCTGCAGTGGTTAGTATCTATCAAAAGTGGTCCAAGGATGGAACGGTGGTCAACCAGGAACAGGGTCACGGATGGCCAAGGCTCGATAATGCACGTGGGCAATGAAGACTGGCCCTTGTGGTCCGATCCAATAGATGAGCTAGTATAGCTAGCTCCTGTGTTTCTAGTGTAGCTCAAATTGCTGAAAACAGTTCATTTCGGTTCTGACAGAAAGGTGTCAGAATACACAGTGTATCACAGTCTATTGCAATTGGGGCTAAAGAGCTGCAGACCAGTCAGGGTGTTCATGCTAACCTCTGTCAGACCTCTATCCAAGGTGGCCCTGTCGGATAAAGCACATTTTCTTTTACATCACATGGATGGCCAGGGTGGGTGTGTGCCTGGCACCATGATACACTATGGTAAAATATAGTGTGGGCAGTGTGATACAGTGTGAGTGGTACTAGCTGGGCAATTGGAGGGAAATTGATGGCCCTATTTAAAGCCAGTCTCTACCAGATGCAGCAGAGAGGAGAGGTGAGCTGCGTTACCAGATCCATGGTCTGTTGAGTTTTGTTAATTGAGTTGATTTGGGGGAAAGTTCTGTTAAGTTACACATTAAATTAAGTTCACTGTAAATAAATTGCTCACCTCTGGAAATCTGAAATGTCTGTGTAGTCTGCTTCCCTACCACCTTCCTTGACGTTCGAGTCTGACTACTTCACAAATGGTGGCAGCAGTGGCTCCAGGCCAGTAGGTAGCAGCAATGCAGAAAGGAGCTAGACCAAAAAAGCACCAAGTGCCAATGGACTCTGCAAGTGAGGAGCCTCCAGTGTTCAATCAGCTAGAGGAAGTAGAGCAAGGTATTGAACCGCATAACCTTGCTGAACTTTCTAACCTCCTGCGTGGTTTTATGAGGCAACAAAGTGACAGAGAGGCCCGATGGGAACTGGAGAAGCAGCGGCAGGAAGATCGCTGGTGGAAAATTCAGCACCAGTTCACTCAGCTCCAAGTGCAATCAGAACGTCGAGAGCACCAGCTGCTGTTGGAAGGTGCAACAGCTGACACAGAGACGCATTTGAGGCCTACTGCGGAGCATCCAACAATGCCTCAGCTACAATCTAGCGTCATGGAGGCCACAACAGCAACTCAGTCTGCCTCCTTAACAAGACCACCAGCTTGGAAAGGGCCTAAAATGCAGCCTTATAACGAGGACAAAGACATTGAGCATTACCTAACAACTTTTGAGAGGATTGCAAGCGGGTGCCAGTGGCCACACGAGGATTGGGCACTACATCTTGCTCCACTTCTCACTGGTAAGGCACGAGCTGCTTTTGTAGCCATGGACATTGATGAGATTATGGACAATGTAAAGGTGAAGAAAGCTGTTCTTGAAAAGTTTGAAATATGTGCAGAGACTTACAGACTCAGATTTCCCTCCACTACGTTGGGCGATGGCGAGACACCTAAAGAGTTAAGGACACGCTTGAAAGAACTGTATGATAAGTGGATAGTTCCAAAAGACAAGTCCAAAGATGAAATTGGTGGTGTCATTGTTTTAGAGCAGTTCCTGAGAGTTCTCAATCCTGAACTGCGCACGTGGATAAAGGAGCATAACCCAACCACGTCTAAGCAAGCAGCAGAGTTGGCTGACGCTTTTCTTGCAGCCCGTCGGCCACTAAAGAGCTATGCAAGTCCCAAACAATTAGCCCCAGTAATAGTAGGTAGGACGGAGAGTGGGAACAGTCAAAAAACTAGGAATTTCAGGCAGGGCTCCCATAATTCCACTAGTAGTCGGGCTAGGGAAACCAAGCAACGTGGGCCTTTAGTGTGTCACTCTTGTGGTCAAACAGGTCACTTTAGGGCAGATTGTCCAAGTCAGACTGTTAGTAAAACATATATGTGTTTTTCTTCAAGGGGTGTCGAAGGTCAGGAAGATGAAGTTGAGTCTTTAGCGCCCTCTTCTCAGCATGAGCGCACCACATGCGTTTTTATTGAGGAAAAGCCATGTGTGGCTCTTCTGGATTCAGGAAGTAGCCGTACCTTGGTTAGGCAGGAATGTCTTCCCAGGGATGCTACGTTTTGCGGCAAGGTAAAAGTTTGGTGTGTTCACGGTAATGATGTGGATTACCCAATTGCCAACATTAATATTCAGATTGACGGCAAGCTGTATTTAGTTTCAGTGGGAGTTATGAGTAAACTGCCATATCAGGTTTGTTGGGCCGTGATCTTCCCATTTTGCGAGGTCTGATAGCCAGGGGAGAGGAAATCAACCCAAGTGTTGCAGCTGAGTCCATGGTAGAAGTCACCAGGTCAAAACATAAGCATCACGCAGAAGAAGGTTTAGGTTGGGGTGAATTTCCATTCGCTAACAGTGATGTTCCTGATTTTGAAGGATCAAGTCAGGGTCGCATAAGAAAGAGCAGAGCCCAGAGGCGACAGGGTAAGGTGAGGGGGACAAAGTTCACTGAACCAGTTCCAGTGACACAATGTGACGAATTACCAGTCGTACCTGGTGAAATAGCTCAGCTTCAAAGAGAGGATCCATCTTTAGCTCCCCTGTTTTCAAAAAGTGTCACAAACGCAACAGAGGTCACTGAGAGAGGCAGAGAGCTATTTTTCCTAAAGGGTGAGCTATTATATCGCCGCAGTAGGGTTGGAGACCAGTTGGTTGTGCCTAAGAGTTTAAGATCCACAGTAGTGCAGTTGGCCCACTCAGTCCCTTGGGCAGGACACCTGGGTCAAGCCAAAACCTTCTCTCGTATGTCAACTAGATTTTACTGGCCACAGCAGTTTACAGACACTGTGCAAGTCTTGTCCCGAGTGTCAGTTAACAACACCAGGAAGGAAAGGTGAGAGGGCTCCCCTGATCCCTATGCCAGTTGTAGACATCCCATTCTCCCGTGTTGCGATGGACATCATAGGCCCATTAGAGAGGAGCAGCGCAGGGCACAGGTGTATTTTGGTAGTGTGTGAATACGCTACAAGATATCCTGAGGCTTTCCCCTTATTTAAGGTTAAAGCTCGTCAGATTGCCAACTGCTTAATACAAATGTTCTTGAGGGTAGGCCTCCCAAAAAAAATCATTACTGACCAAGGGTCCAACTTTACATCTAACTTCATGAGAGAAGTCTATAGATTGCTGGGGATCAAAGGTATCAAGACAACTCCCTACCACCCACAAACAGATGGCCTTGTTGAACGTTTCACAAAATCCCTTAAAGCTATGTTGAGGAAGTTTGTGAAAGATACAGGAGCGGATTGGGACCAGTGTCTTCCTTTCTTGCTCTTTGCCTATAGAGAGGTACCTCAAGCTTCAACAGGGTTTTCTCCTTTCCAGCTCTTGTATGGCCACGCTGTCCGGGGTCCCATTGATGTGTTGAAAGAGGCTTGGGAGGCTCCAAATCCCAGAAAACAATGCAATGTTCTTTCATATGTACTGAAAATGAGAGATAAGCTTGAGGAGCTCCAAGAGCTGGCCAATCCGGTTGTTCAGTCTGACGTCACTAGCCGTGTCTGGACCTAAACTCCGCTGCAGGTCCATATATCAAACGATCACTATGGCATTACTGAGAGTTGAAAAACTGTCTAAAGTCTTTCATCTTTAATAAAATGATCAGCGTTCTGCTCTACCAGGTGTAACAATTGAGTTTAACATCCAGGCATCCATGAAAACGGAATTTATGACATTTAACGGAGTTAGAAGTTAGCAGGGAGTTAGCTCGCTAGCTTCTATCTAAATACTATATAGCATGTCCTGACTGCGGGGTTTTGGAAACAAATTAAAACGTACAGCTCTGTTATCACTTCCAGCATAAATGAAGACAGAAAACTAAACAGCAGGGACGTTTGTAGGGTTACTGAAGTTTGGCTAGCTGGTATATAATGATGTGCTACGTGACCGCTAGCGACACAGCTATGTTAGCATAATATAAACAAGCTAACTTTTTTTCCACTCGATAAAAGTTAACGTGAGTGTTCTGGGTGGTCAGGAACAAATGTAATCGCATGGCAGGATGCTGTAAAAGGACCAAACTTCAGCCAGGAGAACAACTGAGATAATCCATCCACAATACGAGGTTAGTCATTCATATACTGCTGCATGGGCTGGGCTGTAGTTACATCCTAAGGTTTTAAAAACTGAGCTTAAATAAATGATTAGCGGTAATAAAAGCCGAGGGAGGTCAACAGTGATCACTGACTGTTTTAGGAGCTTTTTGAGATCAAATAGAAGAAAATACAAAACATTAAACATGTTAACAACACAAAAGCCATATTAAACGCAGACTACTTTAGGCCCGGAAGTAGGATTCGTCATGTCATCACTGAACAACCGGATACTCATCTGGTTGGTGTCCAACAACATCAGAAGCAGAGTTATGACAAAGCAGCTCGTAGGAGGATTTTTCAAGAGGGACAAAAGGTTTTGCTGCTTCTTCCATCATCTGAGAACAGTCTCCTTGCCAAGTGGCAGGGACCGTATATGATCAGTAGGAAAGTGGGTCCAGTTACCTATGAACTGTACATGCCTGAGCGTCGCAAGAAGCATCAAATATTTCATGTAAATTTGTTGAAAGAATGGTTTGATTGGCCAGCGCCTTCGCTAGAGTGTTGGGCTCGTGCCGTGGTCGAAGAGGAGGAACCACGGGAGCTGTTCTTTCCTTCTTTAGCAGGTCAACAGCCAGTTCCTGATTTGAGTCATCTTATTTCAAAAAAACAGAAAGAGTTGAAAGCAATTATGCCTGCTGATCTTTTTAGCACCAAACCAGGTTGCACCAATCTCATCCAACATGAGATACGACACTGTCCCAATCAAAAACCTATTAGAGGCACCACCTCATGGGTTCCTGCAAAGCTGATGCCAGCATTAAAACAAGAGGTGGAAGACATGCTTGACATGGGAGTCATTGAGCCATCTAGAGGTGAGTGGTGTAGTCCAGTGGTGCTAGTGCCAAAGAAAAATGACTCTAAACAGAGATTTTGTGTGGATTTCTCTAAACTCAATGCTGTTTCTGCTTTTGATGCTTATCCGATGCCAAGAGTAGAAGAACTGATTGAGCCTACTCACCTCCTACAACCAAACGGAAAGTGAAATCGTTTTTGGGTCTGGCGGGGTGGTATCGCCGCTTCATTCCCAACTTCTCTGCCAGAGCTGCGGTCCTTAGTGACCTTACTCGTAAATCCAGCCCCACAAAAGTTAAACGGACTGCCAAGTGTGATGCTGCTTTTGTTGATCTTAAACACTGTTTGTGTAGTGAACCTGTTTTGCAGTGCCCGGATTTTACCCAGCCATTCACTTTGCAGACGGATGCTTCCGGAGAAGGACTTGGAGCAGTGTTGCTGCAGGGTGAGGGTGAGGATAAACGACCAGTGGTGTATATAAGCCGTAAGCTCTTTCCTAGGGAAATGAAATATTCCACTATTGAGAAAGAGGCACTGGCAATAAAATGGGCTCTGGATACATTGAAGTACTATCTCATGGGTGATGAGTTTGTTTTGGAAACTGACCATCGTGCATTACAATGATGAACAGAATGAAAGACTCTAATGCCAGAATCACTAGATGGTATCTGTCCCTACAGCCATTTCGCTTTAGGATCCAGTATAGACCAGGGCACAAGAATGTGGTGGCCGATTTTCTGTCGCGTTCCATGGAGGAGTGAGTGCCTTGGGGGGGGGGGGGGGGGACAAAGCAGAGGAGCAGTTGCAATGCTCTCCATTTGTCCCATATGTGTTTACCTTTTTTTGCACATTGTACACATTATTCTGTTTCTATGTATTTGCTATGATTTGCTATTTGTCAAGTAACATTGCTTCACTCACTGTCCCGGGTTTGTTTGTGGAAGCGTTTTGTTGCCAGCAAATCAAACATTCTGCAAATTGAGCTAAATACTCAGTTACATGTTTCTTTATATTTTATTATGTTACACATTAAGTCATTTGTTCATACTTACTTTGTTTGTCTTTTCAGTCTTCATGAGGGTCAGGTGTGGGGAACCGCCCACCCTGCATTTCCTCATTTTAAAGTCCTGCTGATGTCACATATGACATCAGCAGGTCAAACCAAGTGGAGGGGTTTCTTTTTCCATAGAGATGCTTCCTTTTGTTTGTGTTAAGTTTTAGAGAGATTTGTTGAATGTTTTTCCTTTCATTAATACTGCCATTTAGTTGTGTAAATGTGCATATTAGAAGTGTGTAGAGCATAGGTGTCAAACTATGGCCCGCGGGCCAAATTTGGCCCGCAGCCTACTTACAGCCATACCAAATTACTATTAGAGCTGGCCTACTGGTATTATACAGCTAATATATATATATATTGTTTAGTATTAAGCTTTGTTTGTTCCATATTCAGTTTTTCAGCAAAACTTGTTTGAGTCCATAAGAAAAGATTCATTCTTATATCTGGAGGAATAAATATATTTCAATAAATATTAATGTTAGCCCGCGACTTTGTTCCAGTTTTGAATTTTGGCCCACTGTGTATTTGAGTTTGACACCCCTGGTGTAGAGGTTTTGTGTTTTTAGATCATCTGTGTAGAGTTTTAGATTCCTCAGTTTGAGTGAGTGGTACTAGCTGGGCAATTGGAGAGAAATTGATGGCCCTATTTAAAGCCAGTCTCTCTGACCCAGTCACTCTATGACCCAAACAAAGAATTAAAACTGTCTGCAGATGCTTCCTCCTATGGCCTGGGAGCAGTCCTATTTCAAAAAGAAGGAGAGCAATGGAGACCTGTTGCATATGCATCTCGTTCTTTAACGGAAACAGAACAGAGGTATGCACAGGTGGAGAAGGAGGCGCTTGGACTAACATGGGGTTGTGAAAGATTCAAAGATTTTCTCATCGGGAGACACTTCTCCTTAGAGACTGACCACAAGCCACTCGTCAGCCTGCTAGGACAGCAAGCTCTAACCGAGCTTCCACCCAGAATCCAACGGTTCCGCCTAAGGCTCATGAGGTACAGTTACACCATCTCACACACTCCAGGCAAAGCACTCCTCACAGCAGATGCGCTGTCACGTGCACCCGTTAACCAAGACCCCGATTCTAAGGGTACAGCTGAACTACTGGAAGACACGAATATATATGTGGATGAAATAGTCAAATGCATGCCTGCTACCTCGACATACGTCACACAGTTAAAGGAACAGCTTAAAACCGACAGCATATGCTCAGATGTCATGGCTTTTTGTCAGAGCAGCTGGCCAGAATACAGCCATCTCATAGGCCCAATTAAAGCATATTGGCCACACAGACACACCTTAACGGTACACGACAATCTGCTACTGAAAGGCACCAGACTAGTGATCCCTACTGCTATGCGCCACTCTGTCCTCATTGCCCTACACGAGGGACATCAGGGAATGTCGAGATGCAGAGGGAGAGCCAGGGAGACAGTATGGTGGCCTGGTCTGAGTGGGCAAATAAATGAACTTGTGAAAAGCTGCACCATATGCATCAAAGAGCGTACCAACCCAGTGCAACCTTTAATGCCAAGCCTGAGAGACCATGGCAAAAAGTTGGAGCAGACCTTTTTACGTTTAACAACAGCAACTATGTGCTTCTGGTGGACTACTACTCTAAATTTGTGGAAATAGCCAAACTTACTCCCACAAGATCGGAGGATGTTATAGTGCATCTAAAATCAATCTTTTCCAGACATGGGATTCCAGAGTTTCTCTGCCGTGACAATGGACCTCAGTTTTCAAGCCAACAGTTCAAAGACTTTGCAGCAGCTTATAGGTTCAGACATGTAACAAGCAGTCCAAGATTTGCACAAAGCAATGGTGAGGCTGAGCGTCATGTCCAAACTGTGCAAAGTCTGCTAAAGAAAGCAAAAGACCCATATCTTGCACTTCTAGCTTACAGAGCAACCCCATTGGCTAATGGATATAGCCCTGCGCAACTACTAATGGGACGAAGACTGCGCACGTCAGTTCCCCAGCTTCCTTCTTTGCTCAATCCCAGCCTGCCCAGCAAGGCTACAGTGTTGACAAAAGCGAGAGAGAGAGTGATGAAGGACAGTGTTGCGTACAACAGGAGACATCGTGTGACAGAACTTCCTCCACTCTCACCGGGACAACCAGTGTGGATTACAGACGCTAGGCGTGAAGGGACTATCATCTCCTCTCACTCCACACCCCGCTCATACATTGTTGAGACCCCTTCAGGAGCCATCAGGAGAAATAGGCATCACCTCCAGCCATTGCCAGATGCCACACCAAAGTTACAAACCCCAATTACGCCTGTCAGTCCAACAGAGAACGCCCTGCCTGCTTCAAACCTATCGGCGACTACAACTCTGACTCCTAAGACAGAAGACCCAGGTCCTGTCAGAACTAGGGCTGGCAGGGTTGTCAAAAAACCACAAAGACTGGACTTGTGAAAATAAAAAAAACAAAGAAGAAAAACATGGGTTTAAAAGTAAAGGAAAAAAAGGTTGAAGAGAAAGAAAAGTTTCTATGAAAGGTTCTAAGAAAAAAAAAGTACAGTTTTCATATATGCGGTAAATGTTCTTGTAAGTTTGATGTTTTCAGCGAAAGGAGGATGTGGTGTAATCTGTTTGAGCATAACCTGTTTTATTGTGAAAGGGGGTTCTGAAACAGGAAGTAGACAATAAAGGTCGGAGTTTGAGTGCTCTACAAGGGGTCGCTTGAATCCTTGCCTAAAACCACGACACCAGATGCAGCAGAGAGGAGAGGTGAGCTGCGTTACCAGATCCATGGTCTGTTGAGGTTTGTTAATTGAGTTGATTTGGGGGGAAGTTTGTTAAGTTACACATTAAATTAACTGTAAATAAATTGCTCACCTCTGGAAATCTGAAATGTCTGTGTAGTCTGCTTCCCTACCACCTTCCTTGACGTTCGAGTCTGACTACTTCACGAGGCCAAAGTTTAATAGTAAAAACACAAACTATGCGCTCAAGTGCATAAAACGATACATTTTATTGCAAGAGTGCTTGGTACTGTAAACTTTACACTCGTAACTCTGGAAGCTACCATCCAAATGCAAAGGCAGAGATGGGTTCAGTTGTGGGAAATCCTGCAAGACAAAGTTTACAACTTTTCTATCGCATTTTCTCGTCAAGAGAAATACACACGGGAAATAGGCTTCAAGACCTCTAAATGATCTGAAGCAGAGAATCAGCATCATAGAAAAACAGACAACACATGAATGAACAGAAAAGACAAACTGATGTCAGTAACTGATGAGGGTTGGGGTGTCATTGTATAATGTCATATTTTGGAGAATTCAGTGTTCTCGTGTGCATTGAAATGAAAACCTGCATTAGCCTGGATGTATTCCACCATAATCCTCAATCCCAGTGCTATAGTATGTGTTTAATACGGCATCCTAATATATGTATAGCAGCGTATTTTGTGCTCTGCAGCTATATAAAGGGTGAGTTTTACAGCCTGTAAGAAAAGATTAAGGAGCCTTCAATTAATTTATTAGATTCAAACTTGAGAGGCTACAATTCTTACCAACAAGGTGGTCCATGCTGAACCTGAAGTGTTAAAGTACAGCTGAGCCACTACTGATAAATTCAAACCACACATGCTCAGATGACAGACTCATTGTCACGGTTCTGGGTCCGTTGGACCCAGTATTTTGAGTTCATTATGTTTTGGTACTTTTGCATCATGGATTTTCCTTTATGTTTCTCTGGTACTTGGTGTTTCAGTTATCTTGGTGTTTTTCTATATTATGATTTATGATCTGATACTGTTGTGATTATGATTATCATTTAGTAGCCTTTGGTCAGTGTCAAGTCTGTCTCTGTCTAGTCTGTGTCTTAGTAAAGTGTGTTTTGTTTCCTGTTTTACTTTGAAGGTTCTTGTTCCTGTCTGATGTTAGTATGTGCAGCTTTGTTCCCCCTGTCTCGTTAGCCCTGATCTCTCCCAGCTGTGTCTCCCTCCTGTTGCCGATTCCCCCGTTACTACCCTGTGTATATAAGCCCTGTGTTTTCCCATGCTCAGTGTCGCGTCGTACCATCAGATTGTGCCTGTGTGTCCTTGGTCTCAGTGTTCCATCATCACTTCATGTTTGTTTTCCTGCCAGCAATAAAGCTGAGGTTTTTGAGTTTCAATTCTGTGTTCGAGTCCTGCATTTGGATCCTCATCTCTGCCTGCCCGCACACAGAGCCCTGACACTCATACTCCATGTGGTTAATTTAAAACACCCACCACAAACATGAGGCTTCTTTCGGAGTGCAAAACCATTCTTGTCCAGCTGTGTCCCATACGGCGAGCTTAGCTTTATTTCCATCGATTGCAAGTCCACACCTATCGTGGCAGACTGCTCTGGGTCGAAAGTATCGTTTGTGAAACTCAGGAGCAGACTGGACTTTCCAAAGCCAGTTTTAGGGTTTTCAATATGTCTTCATCCGTATTTGTTTTGAAGTTAGTTTAACTCTGACTCTGAACTGAAAAAGCGTTTAGAGAGATTTTTTACGTGTTTTAGGGCAACACGCCACCCAAAGAGTGAGGCCTCTGCCCAAAGGCCTCCAAGGTCTCAATCCAACTGAACATCTGTGCGATATGCTGGACAAACAAGTCTGATCTATGGAGGCCCCACATCGCAACTTACTTGACTTGTAGAATCTGTTGCTAACATCTTGGTGCCGGATACCACAGCATATCTTCAAGGGTCTAATGGAGGCCGTGTCTCGACAGGTTAGGGGTGTTTTGGCAGCAAGAGGAGGACCAACACAATATTAGGCAGGTCTGATTGCCAAATTTGTGATACATGAAGGAAATAAAGACACTTAACAGGGTTAATTACAGCTTTTAATTATCCACTAGTAAGCTTAGTAGTAAGCCTTACATGCAGCTTTTGCTCTGGATTAAAATGTTGTCTTCAGCTGAGCTCCCTTTTTTTTTCTTTTTTTTTTCTTTTGGAACATCCAAAAATACGATATGTCAAGCCTTACAGTGTCAGTGTTACATATGTGGTGATAATGGATAATGCAGCTAATCAGTTACAGTTACAGTTGTTAGTCTCCAGTTGTTACAAGGAGAGTGCACAGCTGACTGGATATTAGTCTTTTTCTCCAATTGATCTTTTAAGTTAACTTCAGTCACAGTAACATTCAGTCTTAAATATGATCAACCTCTCTCTAATAATCAGCTATCTACCACAGGCCTTCAAGCTGGCTGTAGTTGAGCCACACTGTTAAAAAAAACATCTTAAAAAACCGTCTGACTGGAAAGTCGGCTGCTGTGTGTGTTGAGCCAGGAGAAAAATATAACTGTGCATGCAATAAAAGCAAAACGGAAACACGGTGTGTTGGGTCCTTTACACAGCTGTTGATGGTTTAGCTTTGATTCAAGAGTTCGATGCATTTCTTACAGGTAATAAAATGTACTTTTTGTAAAGCAGATTAAGATCCAATCCTGTTCCACTCATGTAGCAGTGTAAGTGAAAAGGCACTAAAACATTTTTACTGACTCAGCGCTACTTTGAATACATGTATGAGAAGATACAAGATTATGACTGCACATGTTGCTTGTGCATGTATTCAAAGTCATAATCTAATCAACTTCACTTCCAGTTTTGAATGAGATGAGTAGAATTGTCTATTATGCATTTTCTCTCTGAAGAGGATTTTCTGTCCCTTTCTATTTTGAAAGTGTGGATGTGTTTGGCCAGAGCTCCTTGGGGTGCAGACATGGCTTATCGTCCTGAGGTTTCTTTCAGCAAAACAAGCAGCACCATCAGTAGCCATACTTCTCCAATGTCCCCCAGTCAACCCACTACATTACTCTGTAATGTAAAGCCGCTTTCCATTGCCTGTTAACAAGCAAACCAATATTCACCAACAATTTTTTCCTTTAAAAGCTAACATTCTAGGGAACATTTAGGGAACTTAGTGGATCCGTTGAATGGGTTTTTCTTTTCTTTTCTTTTTTATGCCACAGAAATACACACAGATTTATGCCAGGACAGTAATCAGAATACTGCTGAGAACCTTTTCAGGCCTGGGAGCACTGCAAATCTGTTCGAATTAGTTCACTTTAAACCAGTTTAATTTATTTAACTCACAGAAATACTCATCAGAAGAAGATTTATATAGCAAAAGACGTTTATTTAAAGAAAAAGGAAGATGATTCCCTAAGAACCAGATCGGGTTACCAACTGTTTGACAGGAATGATCAGGGCTGAGGTGGAAAAGACAAAAGAAAAGTATAAAGAGACGACAAATGCACACAAAAAGTAGAAACTGAAGGAGAGGGAAGACACTCATTTACATGCAGCAATGGCATATAAATGCACTGAGAGAGAAAGGTACTGATACTGTCGAGCATATCGTTATACTTTGGTGCATTTTGGCACTTTGCTTTGATAGATGCTTTCTTATAAACAGTTTTTCTATTTAGACTTTTGTTGTTGTTTTCATTTCACTTAGCACAGTTTATTTATTTCATAACTCAATTGACCATAATGAAGGCACATCTTGAAAAACAGCAGCATAAATCACACGTTTGTTGACAAAATTTAAAGGCCTCGCACCACCCACACAATCACAAGGTCTGTACTCAGACACTCCATAATGTTAAAATTGGAATGATAAGGTGGAGCCAAAGTCTAATTAGGAAAAACAATGCAAACGTTTTTGTGACTTCCTGAGTGCATAAATCCCAGTGTCCCCTGCATGCTTTAAAGAGAAGAGTTCATATTCTAGTCTGCCATCTAGTGACAGAAGCTGTGTAGACAGATTCAGTGATAGAGATAGAGCCTGCCTGCATAGACGTGCAGTTCATGTTATGTTATCTTATTAACTAGGCAACAAATAGACAGGAAATAGATGGTATTTGGATAAATGAGGATGTAATATTGTTATTGTAATGATATTTAAAATTCAGCAATCATTGGCTCATGAAGTAAGCTTGATAACATTTCAGACTCTTCAGGCCTGTCTTCAGTAATGCTCAAAGCTTCTGAAAAATGTTGATGTTAAAAATGATTTCTTTATCCACAATCATCAAAGTGTTTACCTTTCCTGTTTTTTATATGGCAACCAGAGCAAGTGGAAATACTGCATAATCAGAAGTAAGAAGAGATTCCATGAAAAAATAAATTCTTGTTGCAAATGTCAAACAGCAAGTTAAGAATATGAAGGAGAGAAGAGCTTCTACAGGACAATGATCCCAGTAAAACCTTAAAATGCAGCAACTATTCCTACAAACACAAATTAAAATCTTTAGAGTTACTGGAAATCTGCAGGGATCTTAAAAATGGTGCAAGACTGAGACTCTGCAGGCCAAGGAGGTCACTGAACACTAACAGAGGCTGAAACTTTTGCATACCTTTACATTTTAAATGAATTTTACATTTTTGATCAGCTGGAAAAACTGCCATAGCCCAAACGGACATTAACACAATCTGCAGTCAGAAGGAATTAATTTGCAAAGGTTATGGAGGTTTGTCAGATCTGGGCCTCGGGTTTCATTTTAGTGAATGGTGATATTTACTCTGATTACAGTTTAACTTGTATGTAAATGCAACACAGAACAGCGGAAGCACCGGCCAGAATGTGATAAGAGCGGAAAGAAGTCTGTTATTTTAGTGTAGAGTGACCCAGTCTCACAACTTTGCATGGATTCTGACCAATGTGTAGACTTTACCCTATCCTCAAATAATGTGCAATATGACAGTTTATGTAATGTAATTATGCAACACATCATTAATATAATAGATACCGAGGCTATAGGTGTGAGCCGAGATTTCCTTGGATTATGATGGCTTATGGTATTTATGATATTGTGTATATTACTGCGGAGGTTTTTATAGTAAAAGTAAGAAAAGAAGGTTTTTTTTCCTGATTTTTTTGTTTAAAAAATGAAATGCAGTCTTAATCCACAGTGCTGTGTTGCATTTGTATATGTCCTTCACATTTTGAGTGTGAAATACTTCGTATTCATTCAGCAGCGACTGTGAACGACAATATTGGCGATTAATTTACAACATGCAACAGCTAAACCTGAAGTCTCCTACAGTGTTTTTCTCTTACTACAGTGATCTCCTTTTACGTGCTGTTCTTAACATCATATATTGTTCATAAAGAAAAACCTATATGACTGTATTTACAGTCTGCACGACAGTCCGTATATGACGGCACATTCAGCTGATCTTTGACTCTAACATGACTTGGGCTCGGCTGGGGCCAGCGGCGAGCCATGATTCAGTTGGATGTTGTGCAGGGGTGTGTTGTGGTTTGTTTCTGGGAAAAGGGGTTATCTGCAGCTGATAAGAGCCACGTTTAAAAGGCTGCGCAGGAAGAGGTCCACTTACTTCACTACCAGCTGGAGGGAGCCACAACACGCGAATCATGCTGCTGCTCCTCATCGTATCCACGGTCAATGTGCTGTTTGGTGTTGGAATGGTTTGCATGCCCCTGTCAGACAACGGGCCCCACATCGCCCACGGCTGGGCCCAGGTGGTGCGGCTCAGGCACCTTTACGCCACCAGGCCAGGAATGCACCTGCTGATCAGTGAGGGTGGACAGATCCGTGGTTCTGCCGTCCAGACTCTGCACAGTAAGTGGAACACTTTGAAGCGCAGAGTCAAAAGGCTGCAAACTGCAGTGTTTGTTACTAACTGCAGTGTGCTTCGCCGTGGGGAACATTTCCATTTTAGGCCTAATGGAGATTCGTCCAGTGGGTCCAGGCCGTGTTGCCATCAGAGGGGTGGCAACCGCAAGGTTTCTCTGCATAGAAGACGACGGCACACTGTACTCATCGGTGAGCATAATAATAATACTAACAAAAGGAGAAGAATACATGTTTTTATTTATATCACTTATCAAAACGAGAGATACAAAATTCTTTCCAAAATCACACAAAAAAGACTAAAATACAATGTAGAAGGACAAGAAATAACTTTAGCATATCTAATTAAGTGACACATGCAGTTCATTAAAAACACGACAAATGTCACACACTTGTGTTGTGTGCAGATTGAGTGATGCTGATATCAAACAGTAAAGCATACATGTGTAGTAAAAGTGACACATGCAATGTTTAAGCTCAGAGTGTAAATAGAACAAACAAAATAGAAAAATGGCAACATAAACAAATGAAAAAACTAATTATTACTGAATATTATTACTAATATCTGTCAGTTATTACATGTTTTTACAGTTAAGAATACAATTTTTAAAAAATGTTATCAATTAATTCAGTCATTGTTTCAGTTCCAAATGATAAAAGTTGTGAGGGAGGGGGGTGTTTTCGTGGTAGCTAACATTTTTTCTAAATGTTACATCTCACGATGGAGTCATGAGCAGCTTCTTCCTCACCTTTCAGCGAGTCCTAGAGCCCAAACAGATTCAGAAAGCAGCTCCAAGCAAAAGTAAATGCTCGTTTTGGAAATGTCTGTGAAATCCCAGCACTGGAGAGTTTGTTCTGTATTACCAAGCAAACTACCCAACATGAAAGTAAGAATATGTGACCCCACACATAGACCAAGTTTATATTCATGCTGCTTGTGTACTTTCCTGTGAAACATAACATTTTCACTCTGTGCAGTCCTGTACGACTTTAAGTGCATGCCCTGATTGTAGAGCCACCTTCAGCAGCAATGTTCATCAGGAGGACTTTATTCCCTCACATTACTGTGGAGGAATTTTGGACCACAATGATGTGCAAGTCGCTTTGGTTCATTTGTTTATGCACAGCTCTCTTAAACCTACACCACAGCAGGTTGGTTGGGTGGAGTTCTGCACTTTGGCTGGGCCACTGCAACATCTTAATTCGTTTTTTTCAGCCATTCTGTTGTAAATGTATTGCTATGATGGGGATCATTGTTCTGCTGAATGACCCATTTTCAGCCAATCGTTCGGCTCAGCTTACTTTGGTGTACAGAAGAATACACGGTTGACTCAGTGACTGTAAGGTGCCCAATGATCAGCGCTCCAGCACAGTGCTCACAGTTGCTTTGAGATATTTGTGTTCATATACTGTGCTCGGTTTTCTCCAAACTCGTGCTGTACATCATGGCCAGACATCTCTACATGGACTGTGTTCCAGATGTTTTGTGGTTTGTTTGTTGTTGCCGTCATGTTCTTTTCAGAGAGAAGAAGCAACTTGTTCAGTCTTTTTCTAAATTTGCTGTGATGAATTTTAACGTCTAACATACAAACTGAGGCCTATCGAGTTAGAGATGCAGGTCTCGGGTCTTTTGGCAGTTTATCTGAGCATTGCACAGTCTGACCTTGGGGCTAATTTACTGGATCATCCACACCTGGGAAGACTGAGACACGTTAACACAGACCTGCAAAGTGCCTAAAGTCCTGCGTTTGTGGAGCACCTGGCTGCTGCTTCTCCTCTTAATTCCTATGGAAGCAGTACAGGTGCATTTAAGCTTTCACAGGATTGCACAGCCATGTGAATATTCCAGATCCTTTCTGCCTGTGACGCAACTATGTTATATTTATGTACTGCAGCAGCTATAATAGTTACAATACCAACTGCAGTTGCATCTCATCCAGCAATTGCTAATACGCTTTACCTCACACAGACAATCACAGTGAAACCATGATGACCTCAGGTCGTCTAAAAAGGAGCTTTTCTCCGCAGTGTCGTGTTTTCTTCTCTTCATATGAGGAGACACACATGACAAGTAAAATAGAGGCGAAATAAGCTTCTTCTTCATCTTTGTGCTCTTTGTAAAATAGCAAAAACCTGTTGGAAAAAAGTTTTAACTGATTAATCTGATTGATTAATAATTAATCTTTCTCTATTTCATAATCTGCACAGTTCGACTGAAATGCGATTATTACTGGTTTAAACTTTATATTCTGATACAGCACTTTTACTTCAATAAATACTTTAGTTTCACTTGGTGTCAAGCTGACATTTGAACTCTAAGTGGGGAACTGTTATTCCATAAAGAAAGTAGAAGTACGTTTTAACTGCAAACTTCTTCAGCGGCTATTCTAGAAAGGTTTCTGTAGACACAAGTGACGCAAGGTCTGCCGTGCTTGTGATATGTTGTTAATCGTCTCCATATTCACTGCAAGCAGCAGAGTCATTCATTCAAATAGTCGACCAGTTCATCAACCTTTGTTCAGTGTGGTGCAGGGCAGGATGTGTTTGCAAAGTGGAAAAAGCTGAATGAAAAGACCCAGCAGCACCAACAACAACCTTGGCCTCTGGCTGGGTATCTTTGGTCAAAGCAAACAGCCATCGAAGAACTTGCAGTGCCATTTACGTATGTTTTGTGTGTGTGTGTGTGTTTTTGTTAATAGTCCCTGTTAACCCTTACCCCTCTTTGTACAACATGTATATAGGATCAGCAAACAAATGCATTTTGAGTGGAAACAAATGCCAAAAAGCCATATTGTTTTTACTTATTTCAAATAAAGGATACAATAAAGTATATTGTAGAATGTGGAGAGTGATGCATGTGAATGTAATGTGAACTTTTCCAGCATGCCTGCAGCAGAGAGGACTGCATCTTCAGAGAGCAGATCTTGCCAGATGGGTACAACATCTATATCTCTGACAGACATGGAGTCCTGCTCAGTCTGGGAAACCACCGGCAAAGACTGCAGGGCTTAGACCGAGGAGATCCAGCCCTGGCCCAGTTCCTCCCCAGGATCAGCACTCTGAATCAAATCCCTTCCCCTGGGGCAAAAATCGGTGACCACATGAAAGAAGCAAAAACAGAAGAACCTGTGGACACAATAGATTCATTTGGAAAGTTCTCTCAGATCATTGACAGCCCCAGCTTCCATAAGAGATGAGCCTGCAGCTCTAAGACACCTGCTAATGCATGTGCCAAGGCGTGTCTGTGCATTATTCTCCGAGTGTTGTAAAACCAGCGACTCGGTGCAGCATTCCTGTACCGGGGAAAGTACCTGCCCACACTGTTAAGTCCAAAAGACTCCAAGTGACCCAAAAGACTACAAGAGCAGATCCAACGGAGTGGAGGACAGGTGTAGTGTGCTCTCCAGGACACTGGTACGACAAGGTGAGGGTGCTCACTGACCACAGGCAAACAAAAAGCAACACAAACACATGCAGGAAAAGGAATTAGTCAGGCTGACTGAGAAGGAGCGCCGTAAATGCTGTAACACTAAAGAAAGAGTCCGACGTATTCCTGAAATATGAAGCAGGATTTAGGCGTAGTGAGGTAACCTCTGCTTTAGCCTTGGGTTTTACTGTCAACGAGGTGCTCTTTTCACATCGCCACAGTAAATTATGCTCTGGAGCAGATAGTGTTCAACATAAGCAATCAACAGATACAAAACCTTGGTGCAGGCAATGAGAGGGTTTCTGGTTTGTGAACACTTTTAAAGACTTTTCCTGAAAACCATCAATGGATTTTTTTTTACCCTCTTATGTATACAGGATGTAGCAGTGATGCTGATAAGTTGACACACAACTGGATTTTTTTATTTAATTATTTAATTTCATCCTAATTTAATTTTTCCCAGCTTTTTACAGACCACTCAGAATGCTTAACGCTATATGGTAAATGGCCTGTATTTGTATAGCGCTTTTCTAGTCCCTAAGGTCCCCAAAGCGCTTCACACTACATTCAGTCATTCACACACAGGTGATGGCAGCTACATTGTAGCCACAGCTGCCCTGGGGCGCACTGACAGAGGCTGCCGGCGCCACCGGGCCCTCTGACCACCACCAGTAGGCAAACATGGGGTTAGTATCTTTGGCGTGCAGCCAGGAGGCAGCCTGGGATCGAACCACCGACCTTCTGATTAGTGGCTGACCTGCTCTGCCACCTGAGCTACAGCCACCCTATAAACTAAACACTTCTTAATACAACCTTTTTAATATTGCTTAGCCTGATGTTAGTAGTGGGGTAAGTTCAGTCACAGATACAGACTGAACTTACCCCATACAGATGTACAGATGGGGATAATATGGATATGTTGAACTGGCCTCTGTAGGAAAGAAGGCAAGTGGTGACTGAGGGTAGACTATCTGTCTGAACTGAAGATGATGTGTGGAATAAGATCAGCACAAAGGAGGAGGCAGTACCTGTTTGGACATCATGTTTCCACACTGAGCTCTGTCCGGTAATGTCTGAAGAACTTCACGACTACAGTATAAAGTGTAGTTTGTACTGTAAAACTACAGCAAGTGCTTTAGTTGTTAAATATCAGTGTCATTCCTGTTTAATCGTTGTACCTTCATATTTACTTAATATTCCTGTTACATGTAAGGATGTAGGAGTGGCTCATCCAGCGGTTTGCACCTTAAGCTCGACACTGTACACCAGTTTGTCACAGACACTTTCATCAGTGTGACAGTATGTGTGTGCGATAGATTGCTGTATAAAGCCCAGCACAGCTCCAGCACTCTAAGCCTGCCTTGCCTGGATTACAGGTGCTGATGGCCAAATGAAGCTTTGAAGCTTGTGTTGAAATACGGTTCATTACTCGAAGCATTTCAACACAGTCCTCTCTGCTGACATCTGGTGGCCAAAATATGAAGAGCAGCTTGAAGCTACAAAATAAAACGAGCTGCTTCATTATGACTCTGCAGAGTGGAGTTCTGTCTGATATTGGGCCGCCGTTGTGTTGCTTTGAACATGTATTATTTGGGGTAAAAAAAATTGTTATGTTTATTTGTTTAATAAATAGTTTTCACTCACGTTTGCAGTTTGGTCTTTTTACACAATATTCGAAGGGAAAAAGAAAAAGGCACAAAATGTTCTGATAAATTTGTGGGTCTTTTCTTATTTGTTTGTTTGTTTTGTACTGCCTGAACACTGACGTGGCCCTCCAATGAGATGACATCCCAGCAGTGGCCCACAGCTCATTTCAGTTTGAAACCCCCGACAGTTCAGATTAGCAGTAAAATGTTTACTACATTGATTTTCTTTCTTTTGTAAAACTAAATAATTCAAAGATAAGGAACGGTGTAAATAAAAGCTTGATGAGGTAAGCCATCTACCACTGCTACAGTTTGTTTGCTTTACAATGAACTCCCAGATGTCCCAGACACTTCGGATTTCCTAAGTAAAAGTGGCACTGTACAACTATTTCCAACAAAACCTTTCTCCATCTACTTCAGTTAGTGTTTTGCTGCCCCTTTCCCCCCGTTTCAAATTAAGAAACCAGCTGCAGAGGTTTGTTATTTCAGTATTTTGTGAAACCTTCAGAAAAACTGTTGTCATTGCTCCTTTCCATTCTTGTGAAGACACTGGGCTCTTAGCACATCACAAGTTACCGACAATCCGTGTACATGCTGAAAACTGTTCGCCAAAGCGTTTCCAGATGCTAAATGTTCCCTTTCTGTGCACAGCTTCAGTCCTTGTATTGAACTTTTAAAGATCTTACCCCATATTCACAAAGTTTCATGGTACAATGACTTATTCCTAGTGACAAAATTCTGAGACAATTCTTATATTATGTTTTTCCCCTCAAACGTTGCCAAAGGCTTAAAAAGAAAATGTTTGAAATGGAGACAACGTGTAGTGTAATTGGAGCAGTTAATTCATTTTTATTTTGAGCTTAGAAGAAGCATGTTTTGTCACAGAACACAGGTCCACACCAGGTCGTCTTAGGAATTTTGAGTCATTTTCTCCAGAAAGAGACAACGGCTCAGACGATTCATAGAAATGCTGCCAGACATGGCTTACAACTAATTTGCATCTGCAGTCTCTCGGGAGGCTAAATTATCTTGCTGGAGGTCATCACGTACAGTCTATTTTTTTTGGGCAATATCCCACAGATGTTGGAAAATGTAGCTTTTCTTCTCATCTGGAGTGGATAATAATAACCTGCAGCTATTCCAGCAGCATGTGTGTTTAGCAGAAGAGTTTGGGTGCTGAACTGGGCTGCCTGCAGTCGACTCGACCTTTCCCCAGCTGAGAACATCTGGAGAACATCCTCAGTTCCCAGACCTTACCTGCCGATATTAAAGAATAGGATGCTACACAGTGGGAAACTTATCCATGGCCCAAATCTTTTGAGAGATGTTGCTGCCATCGAATTCAAAATGAGCTCATATTTTTCTTGAAATAGTTCCCAGTTTAAACGTTTTCTATGTTCGTTTGTGAATTAAATATGGGTTTATGAGATTTGCAGACCCCAAACTTAAGATAACCTCTTCCTATTTACTTTCAAATAGAGCTGCCAATTGTTAAGTGGGTCGAATGAACAAGACATGACAGAACACACACAGACTGAGTTATTACTAATTGTTCATTTTGGATTTAATGCTGGAAATGCATTTCAAAAGATGCTGTCTTTATTTATTATTTTTTTCAAAAACAACAGTCTGAGAAAAACTTCAGGAACTCGAGAAGATGAGTCCTTGAGTCTCCCTGATACAGAATCGACCCGGATACTTTGTCTTTTGTGATGCTCATTTTGAACTTGACCATGTCTACGTGGAGCTGCTACCACATAATTAGCTGTGTTAGTGGCTGGTGCCTGTAGATCTTTGATCATTAATGGTGCTGTACAGGTGTGTAAAATACTCATGACAGAGATGATATAAAGCTACACGGTCTCGCCTCCTCTTTGTGCCCTGGAGGATGGAACGTCTGTGTTTCACTTTTTCTTTGGTCCAACTAGAGATGATGGTTTTTCATTATTAGTGAATTCAGGAGCAGCAGCATTTCTGCGTTTCCCCCAACATGTTTGTAAACAACATTTCAGGTCTTTCGTTGCCCTTCTTTTTTATTTAAATTTGCATAGAAAACAAACAAACACTAAATATTTATGATTTCTTTTTACAGTTTTAATTAAATAGGGTTTACATTTATTCCAAACCATTGCACTTTGTTAAAACATTGTTTTCTTGATAAAAGCTTATTTAACCAACACATTTCCCCTTTGTAATTTCAAATTATTTGTTGAAACAGTTCAGTGAAGAAGTCTTTCAGAAAAACTCACTTTGAGGATTCTTGTCCAGTTTTTAAAATCCATAAAAGGAACATTTGCATTTTTTTACAGTGTGATTTGACGTCCTTTGATACTAGAAACCTAAACAAGTATATAAAAAGACTTTAAAGAGACAAGACTGTCTGAGACAGAATACAACATAATTCAAATTTCAGACACCAGCTACGGTGAAACTATGGCACATTCAGTTGGCTTAATTAAGATAATTATGTTGTTGTAAACTCCCTCAGGTGTGGTTCAGGTAAGATCGGGTGCAACAGCAGCATCGGCTGACAGCTGAGAGCCTCCAGTGTTAGATACAGCAGCTCAGAAATCCACGGCAGCCACTGATCACCTGCTAGTGAAGAAAGGCTGAGATGCTCACTGGACATCTGGCAGCAAAAGCGCTTTTGTTCTTTGAAACCTGAGAAAAGAGAAGATCCGTCCCTGTAAGCACAGTACTTTACCTCCTCTTGTTAATGAGATGGAGGCTGAGGAGTGACTGATTTCCTAACAAGCCGTCTGTATCCAGATGAAGGCACTGCAGTCTTGGTTGTGAGGTCCGATGTTTTTATCGTACTTTCCGGTAGTAAACAAAGGCTACCACCAATACTACTGATGCTACCATGGCTGCTGTCCTCCATCGAGAGAAACCACGGATCACCCCCTCCTGCAAGATCAACAGATCAATATTAGGAGCTGTGGATGTACCTGAGGCGTCCAAACAGAAGACCGCAATGAGCTTTATGAACGTTTACTCACTTACCCAGCCCCCTTGTGCCACAAGCCAGCTGTAGACCTGCTCCCTGATGACCTGGAGGACCCAGCTGATGATCATTTGGATGTTCTCTAAGTGATTGGCGGTAATAGCCTTTAAAGGAGAAACAGATATGGAACAAAGCCATTAACATAAGTCGTAGGAACCCTGCTGTCAAATGTGCATGAGACCCTCCTGCAGGCATTGTTAGCCCTGTATGCACACTTACTACAAGTCTGTATTTCTTTAATTAATGTGAGGAATTTTGACAGAATGCTGAACGTACTGGAACCTCAGTGAGGAAACATTACTTACAGTGCAGAGATTCCACCAGAAGAGCTGTTAAGCCCAGTGGCTGCAACACGTTTGTGCCACAGCAATTGCGGCCCTTTTGTGGGGGCTTTTTCTCACACCCATTATGTTTGTACGTTTGGTGGGTGTGAGAAAAAGCCACGCTGGGGAATTCCTTTCCTATATCCAGCATGAGGAGAAAGATTCTGACAGGCAGGGATCACAGAATACCAGCTGTGGCAGATGGTGTACCTTGTGTATAAGTTTACAGGCCAGATGGAAGAGAGCCACTACTCGACCCCAGTTGATGCCATCAGCAAAGATGTTTCTTGCAACTGCCATGAAGACATCTTGAACGCAGTTCCCCTGAACCTGGTTTATCAGTCTGATGGGAGGAAATGGACACATTCAAATATGAGAATGATTTGGCTGAACTGATTTACTGACCCAAATTCTTCTTGCTAGTACTGTTCATAGTTCAGATCTGCTCGCTCAGCAGTTTAATCGTATACCGACTTGTCATGCAAGTGCAACACAAACAATCTGAGTTTCCACAAAAGCGCTACCCCTCAGCCTCCTGGTATCATTTTGAAAACCTCAGGTGACATCTTTGTCTTTAATGTGTCCACAAGATTTTCAGAAGACATGACCTCTGACCCCGAGGTTGAGGTCACTGAGATCCGAACTCGACAGAGGTTTTTAGTAGCTGCACCCATTAGATTAATGGCAAAATTCTTAAGTTATCGCATTCACAAACTTGAGCACCCATGCTGTCCGTTCACCCAGCACGGTGACCACAATGCCACATCGGCCTTTTACAGCTGAGGAGTTAAAGCAGGGGTGGGGAACTCCAGGCCTCGAGGGCCGGTGTCCTGCAGGTTTTAGATGTCACCCTGGGTCAGCACACCTGAATCACATGATTAGTTCATTACCAGGCCTCTGGAGAACTTCAAGATATTTAAATCAGCTGTGATGGATCAAGGACACATCTAAAACCTGCAGGACACCAGCCCTCGAGGCCTGGAGTTCCCCACCCCTGGGTTAAAGAAAGTGACTCAATATTTTAATTCACTGCTAGAGAGCAGCAGTAGGTGGAGCCAATTCTCCAGTCAGTACCACTGTGCTACGAGATAGCATCATGGAAAGAGCCATGGTCAAGCTCAAGAAATGACACGTTCCAGTTTGTGTTTTTCCCAGATTTTCATCGTTACACTGGAAGTATAGAGTGAACTTTAACTGACATGAGTTAGGACATCGCACCGGGATATTAGGAGATGGGTGATGAAATCCTGCATTTTAATGTCACCAGTCACATTCAAAAGTTTGCCTTATATTTACATAATATGTAAACAATTGCTTTAAACACATTGAACTTTGAAAAGATGAAAAGAAAGTGAGGTTTTGCATTGTAAATCTGCCAATAGTAGTGTCAGCATGATGTGGAAAGAGCATATTGGTAATTGGTATTCAAAGAATCTGCTGAAACAGCTGATGCAGTCACCTCTGAAGCTCAGCATTGCGGTTTAAACTGTCGGCTATCTTGCGCAGCTGTTCTACCACTTCTTTGACTTGTGGATCCTGTTGTTCATCTGGCCTTCCTCCCAAATCCTCAGAAGTCACGTGTCGACTGGGCTCCTCTGTGTTTATATGTGCAATCACATACCTGTAGCAGACAAAAAACAACACCCACAATTTTATTATACAAAGATTCTCCTCAGTAAACTTCAAACAACACCAAATCACAGCAGCGGTCACCTCAAGGCGCTTTATATTGTAGGACCCTGCAATAATACAGAAAAAACAGAAAACCCCAACAATCAGAAGATCCACTATGAGCAAGCAAAAAAAAAAAAAAAATCCCTTTTAACATGGAGAACCCTCCAGCAGAACCAGGCTCAGGGAGGGGCAGCTATCTATTAGGGGGACTGCATCACAGGAAGTAGAGCAGGTCATTTACCAGAGGTGTGACCAAGTCATTGTTTTGCAAGTCTCAAGTAAGTCTCAAGTCTTTATCCTCAAGTCACAAGTCAAGTCTCAAGTCACTGGTGTAAAAGTCCGAGTCAAGTCACAAGTCTGAAACTTTGAATTTCAAGTCCTTTCGAGTCTTTAAACAAAAAAAAAAAGAAAAAAGCATGTTGCAGTTATGCTAAATGTAAATATTAGACCATGTGATTTTTAATTCTGTGTTTTTCTCAACACATGTCGAAATAGTGAACTTAGAAAATATACACAAATTGTGAAATTGCACCTCTTTAAAATGCAGCTCAATTAAACCTAGCTCCAAGAATAATTTTCACCGACAGTTCTGAGATAAGCTGCATGTTATTCTTGGATGCCCTTGTAGGGCCGGCTTTAAAATCACATGACAAAAATATCATACACATTAAAGTTAGTTGACATCACAAAGTTAGATGAAGTCATGATCTCATCGTAGCAAGAGAGAACCTACCGTTCTTTATGCAACTTCAACTGTCGGACAAAGTTGGAAGTTGTTCCATCTCTGTCTGGGATTCTCTTCTTGCATGTTTTGCATATTGCATTTCGTTTTTTTGTTGACTACTTCATAGTTTATGTACCTGAAAAAAAATAACTCCTTACAGCATTTTTTTTTCTTTTCTTTTTAAAAAAAAAATCTGGTTAATTTGATTGGCTGTGCTACAGCTCACGCACACATACGTACGGAGTGTGGTTTGAATAAATGAATTGAATTAACGGTGCACACTTTCTATATAATATGAGTGTTAAATTTTATATTTGGGGTTAGGGCTGCTCGATTATGGCAAAAATGATAATCACGATTATTTTCACTGAAGTTGAGATCTCGATTATTTGACGATATTTATTTAACAATAACAATGTGTTGAATAATGACTTTAAAGGTTGTCAAAAAATAATATAAAATAGTGTGCAAATACTGATAACAGTGCAAATGTTTGCAATATAAAAAATAAATGAAAAATGTAAACATCTGTGTTTAGTGAACTTTGCAGTGTTGCTCTGTGGTGCAGCTACACTGTAGCAAAGTTTACCCACTGTGTCTACTTGATCCACGTCTGACTGAACCCATAATGTTTCCACACCACTGAAGGTTTTTTACCTCTCTTTTCAACCAACAGCAGTCACTCTCCTCTCCATATAACTTCTGCTGAGCTTTCCGAGCTTCCCTCGGGTCCTCTAATCAGCGGTCCCCAACCCCCGGGCCTCGGACCGGTATCGGTCCGTGAGTCGTTTGGTACCGGGCCGCGAGCGTTGAGGCTCAGGTGTGAAATGTATGGTTTTCAGGGTTTTTATCGGTTTTCAGCGTTATTTTGTTATCGTTTACTCGGTTTTCCTGGGTCTTTTCACGTGTGTCATGAATAAATTTTCTTTTTTTCGGTACCGGTACTGGTTTTATTTTGTTGTATTTATCCGCGACACCTTAAAGGCCGGTCCGTGAAAATATTGTCGGGCATAAACCGTCCGTGGCGCAAAAAAGGTTGGAGATCGCTGCTCTTAATTGTTGTGACGTATGTTCGAAATGCAGAGAGGTGCGCTCGATTTGCCACACGGAGCAGCGCGAGAGTAAAGCACGAGGGAGGGGCTAATAATCAGCTCAGTCATTTTTAATGATCGTTGAAAGCCCAGATCGTAATCGTGATTAAAATTCGATTAATTGAGCAGCCCTATTTGTGGTGAAATATCAAGTCTTTTGGGAGTTTGCATGTTCTCCCCGTGTTTGCGTGGGTTCTCTCCGGGTACTCCGGCTTCCTCCCACTGTCCAAAGACATGCAGTTAGTGGGGATAGGTTAATTGGTTAATCCAAATTGCCCATAGGTGTGAATGTGTGAGTGAATGTGAGTGCGAATGGTTGTCTGTGTGTTGGCCCTGCGACAGACTGGCGACCTGTCCAGGGTGTACCCCGCCTCTCGCCCTATGACAGCTGGGATAGGCTCCAGCGCCCCCACGACCCTGAAAAGGATAAGCGGACACGAATGGATGGATGGATGGATATCAAGTCTTTTCAAGTAAACCGGTTCAAGTCCAATTCAAGTCCCAGGTCATTGGTGTAAAAGTCCAAGTCAAGTCACAAGTCTTAGAACATTTTTTCAAGTCAAGTCTAAAGTCATAAAATTAATGACTCGAGTCCAAATCATGTGACCTCAGTCATTTACTAATCAGATGGTTGGTGGTTCAATCCTTGGCTGTTCCACTCTGCGTACAAATATCCTTGGGCAAGACACCTAACCCCAAGTTGTTGTTAGAAAGCACGTCAGCATTATAAAAAGTGCTTGTATGAATCACTGAGTGCTCAGGTGGAAAAGAAAAGCCAATTCGTTTGTCATCTAGCATCTGCTGTGACCAGCTGGACATGCAGATTTATATAGAGAAAGTACCATGATCATTTTTTTTTTAAAGTTTTGTCTGCAAAATAAACTACAAGCTCGATGTAAAACCTACCTATGATCAGTGTTGTGATTTTAGTTCAGACCAAACAACTCTGCTACATTGTCAGCCCAGTACCCAGTACTCTGCAGTCTATTTACACGTACAGTGCACATCCTGAAAAGGTAATGCTGATTTGAGCAGGCAAAGACGCACGGACTTCAAAGGAGTATAACAGGAATGACTGCTCGCCCACTGGGTCCCTAGCTGTCTTGCAACCTAATAGACTCCAGTTTGTGCATGTAAATGGAGAGTCCTCTTCACACACTGAGGTTAATTATGGAGTTCCACAGGGTTCAGTGCTAGGACCAATTCTGTTTACATTATACATGCTTCCCTTAGGCAGCATCATTAGAAGACATAGCATACATTTACACTGCTATGCAGATGACACCCAGCTCTATCTGTGCATGAAGCCAGATAACACACACCAATGAGTTAAACTGCAGGAATGTCTTAAAGACATAAAGACCTGGATGACCTGTAATTTCCTGATTCTAAATTCAGATAAAACTGAAGCTATTGTACTCGACCCTAAAAATCATAGAAATATGGTATCTAACCAAATGCTTATTCTGGGCTCCAATAACACTGTAAGGAATCTTGGAGTTGTTTTTGACCAGCACATGTCCTTCAATGCACATATTTTAAGAAGTACGAAGAACTGCTTTCTTCTATTCATGCAAAATTTGTTTTACATGGGTTCTCTCCAGGTACTCCGGCTTCCTCCCACAGTCCAAAGACATGCAGTTAATGGGATTGGGTTAATTCAGGGGTAGGGAACTCCAGGCCTCGAAAGCCGGTGTCCTGCAGGTTTTAGGTGGGTCCTTGATCCAACACAGCTGATTTAAATGGATAAATGACCTCCTCAAACTATCTTAAAGTTCTCCAGAGGTCTGGTAATGAACTAATCATTTTATTCAGGTGTACCCCTGGGTTAATTGGTAATTCTAAATTGCCCATAGATGTAAATGTGAGTGTAAATGGTTGTCTCTCTCTATGCATTGGTGTTAGACAGACTGGCAACCTGTCCAGTGTGTACCCTGCCTCTCATCTTATGGTAGCTGGGATAGGCTCCAGTAGGGCTCGGCCATATCACATCGTTCACGGCAATACCGGTATAATGTTGGGCAACGATAAGAAAATCAAATATTGCGATAGAATATGGGTAAAACGCGCATGTGCAGTGCCTTTGTTTTCATATGCACATGGCGGAAAAAGCACGGCGGCGACGCAGAATGAGAAGAGCGAAAGCGGATCGTTGAATGAAACAGATGAACCAGAACTGGTTTGTAAAAATGCTGCAACTTCACTGGTGTGGAACTGGTTTAGCTTTCGTCCGTCAGATACACAACAAAGCACAATTTTTGGTAGCGCATGCTAGCGGGCCGTTGTTATTACCGTGTTGTTTGGAAAATACGGCGCACTTAAAATCAATCCTTTGATTTTTCTTAAAGTCGACAGAGCCCCTTATAACCCCGTGTGCCTTATGTATGAACTCTGGTTGTGTTTACTGACCTCGAAACGATTTTATGTGCACGGCGCTCGAAAATCCGTCAAATGTTTTACTACGACTCTGCTAAGCTACGAAGCCGCACCGCTTGATGGATTGTTGGAGCATTACGGCTATCGTAGGCGGAGCCTTGCGGAGTGATACGTACTGTGCTTCAACATGATATTACCGTATTGTGTGTATAACCTCTTTTTAAGTTTTGTGGATGTTATACTTGGTTATGCTGAGGATATGTCGGCCAGTTTCCACTGGAAATACCTTTTGGTTAAACTGTCAGCAAGGAATTTGCATTTGCACTGTTACATGTTTATATAAACTTTAATGCACATAAAAAACAGCTGCTTGTTTAAGTGAAAATACATTGATTTTTTTTTGCACTAATAAAGTTGTGGAGTTGTAAAGTATTTTGTCTAGTGTCAATTATATCGTCAGTTATATCGTTATCACAACTTTTCAAATGTATATCGTGATAAATATTTTTGGTCATATCGCCCTGCTCTAGGCTCCAGCCCCCTGCAACCCTGACAACAATAGGCAATCTCTGGCACTCTTCCACAGTGCCTGACCTGTCTTCCTCTCCCATCACCCCCAACTGTTTGCCGGAGAAGGCTGCCCCTCCCTGAGCCTTAATCTGCCAGAGGTTTCTTCGTGGTTAAAAAGGCCGTTTTACCTTCCCACTGTCACCAAACCACTAGTTCACAGGTGGTTATCTCTGTGTTATTGTAGAGTCTTTACCTTACAATATAAAGCACCTTGAGGCAACTGTTGTTGTGATTTGGCGCTGTATAAAGACATTGAATTGAATTAAATTGAATTGCAAGAGAGTTAATGGATGGAGACTTAAGACTACATCTTTCACCATCTACAGCTCTGTGATTGCAGCCATTCCCCTTCTGCCTGTGAATAGTACTCATGGATACTGATCAATGGAGATGTCAGTTTGCTTAATAGCTATCCTGAAACTGAGCTCATGGCCCACTGTTAGTCAGTCGTGCTAGTTTCAGCCATTGTTCAAATGCACTGTTTATCACGTTGGGCAAACCTGCAGTCAGCTGAGAGTGAACATTTCACTTGGAAGAGTGATGAAATGCTTCTCGCACTGAAAACACTACATCCAGATGAACAGAATCAACTTTCTGTATCCATCCTCAGTTTAAAATGTAAGATTTTTATGGTCAAACACATGGGTATGACCGTACCCAACAGCAATGCTGAGACTCACCCTCTAAAGACAACCGCACCTTCTTCGAGGATGGAATCATCAACGACATCTGGAAGAGCAAGCAGATAATTAATAGACTATTTACTCATATTTTTATTCAAGGTGGGGGAGGGGCATAAAACAAAACCTTTACAATCAGTAGCAAAGCAATGCCAACAGTACAAAACACAATGAAGTTTTTAAAAACTGCCAACCAACTTATGTCATCATTACTTGACAAAGACTGAATCAAAGAACATGGTGGTTTGTTTCTTAAGAGGTACTTTGAGCTTGCTTTCACTTTCGCCAAGATCCCTGTTTCCAGCTGTAATGTGTCCTGTGGAACAGCTGTTTGCGACAAAGCAGTGAAGAATCGCAGAATTCTGGTTAAAGCAGATATAAAGAAAACATTATTCACGTTCACTCCACCAGCCCACAGTCTCTAATAGTCGCATTATCAGTTAACTACATTAAAGTTGGGCTGTTAAACTTTGTCTTCGTGTGACGTCACGACGACGTCATGAGTGGCCATAATTATCAGAGGTGTAGCATAGTCCACACAGGCTTCCTGGTGAAAACTAGCAGGCCGACAGCGGCCTGTTGAGGCTGTAAAGCACACACTGTGTCGGGGCAAGTCCCGCATGGAGTCGGTACAGCCGCTGTTCTCCGGGCTGAGCTGAACCAGACTCGGGTTTAGTGACAGCAACCAAGGTGATCTCCAACACACCAGCCCCTCTAACTACTAAAAGTAGTTCGAAGCAATTCTTTCATCCTAACTTTTTATTCCGGTTCGGACTCGTTATACTTTTGCCTCCGTTTAGCTTTTAACTTCAGCGGCTGAACCAAAAATGTCTCCACCTACCGTCTCCACCCGCGGCGCCCCTCGGCTCCTGCTCCGGATTCTGCCCCCCTCGGCCGTCAGCCATGGAGCCAAACCTCGTGTCCGCGCGGAGATGGACGAGATTTGAGATATTTGAATGTTCAACGCTAACTTGACCTCGTACAACCAAGAAAGTCACGGTTACCTAGTCTGTGGAAACCCGCCTTTCAACAGAAGCACACGGAAGTGATACGGAAGTATCGTAGCGACGGGACCAGCAGTCCGTAGACACGCCTCACAGAAATCCCACAGATGGAGATACTCGCCCAGAAACCTGCCCACAGAGGAGTATTTATCTGTTTTACTTTGTGTTCTTCCACAGTTCAGATACTCCGTACGAACCATCATTGTCAAAGCAGGACACTTGCCCCAAGGCCCGCTTGAAGTGATGTTAGTGATGGCGTTTTGTTTTTTTACTACCGCGGTCAAGTGAGCCGTCATTTGTGCGCCGCGATGAAGCCAGCCGCTTCTGATCCACCCTATAAATTATCTTGCGCTTCAACACCAGCCTTTATGTCAGCGCATGCTCTCGTTCGTTCCTGATCGCGCGCGCGCACAAATGCACGCTCACACTCCAGCGCACGCGTTGCACTGGGACAGCCTGGTTGCATCATATTCACAAATTCATTACAAATCACCCTTGATAGTTGACATTAAACTTTTAACAGATTTTTTCTCTTATCTGGGCCAAGCTTCGTCCCAAACTGCTTTCATGCTCCCAAGAAATCAAAGGACAAGTCTCCTCAAATTCAAAAGCTTCAGAGGAATGTGATGATGTCCTGTGAGAAATCTATTAAAAATCATCTGTGATAGCTGAATTCCTCACAGATTCCTTTTCTTGGACACCCACACTAGTTTCATCAGTTTTTCACGCACAGTTTCATCTCAATCCACTGCATAATTCTGGGGAAATTAAAGGTCTTTTATGGTCAAATTCAACATGCTCAATCGATTATATCACATAAAGAATAATAACAAAAAAATCCTCTGTGATTGTTGACATGAAAATGTCATTTGACTCCTGTTGTAGAGACCCACCTTTTAGCACATCCCAGCACACCCACTCACTTCACCAGATGCACCTTGTTTAGTTCTCTCACCTTTGATTGGGTGTGGTGCTTGTCCTTGATTGCACTCACCTGTCACACATTATATGTCACACAGTACATAAGGACTGCATTCACTTTTGGCTCACTCTTTCCTCACTTCCACACGGGGCGGCAGCTGAGGTGAGGTTCTGTTTGGGTTTTTATTTTATGTAATGTTAAGGTAATGAGTAACTTGAATCTCTGTTTTCTTTCAGCATTGGCAGTCCATGTGTGTCTTTGTTTCCTTCCTTTTTGCCTTATTTATTTGAGAATAAAAGGAGTACCCTGAAAATAATTCTGCATTAGATGGCTGCTTTTCTTATTCTAACCGGATGAGCCCATGAAGCTGATTGCTTCAGCCCTGAACCTTCCTCCCTTCAAAACATGGTCCTCCGAGCCGGAGAGGTATTAGCATCATGGATACACAGCAGCCATTTAGAAGATCCAGTCGTGATAGTAGACCTCCTGCCTACCTGCAACAGTATGAAGTTCAGTACCCTGGAGCTAGAAGAGCTACATGTGAGACAGAGAGCCAAACTGAATGCCAGCACAGTGATAAAGACACACATGGGCTGCAGGATCCTGTCGGAGAGTCAGAAAGACCACCAGAGACATCCCTTGTTCCTTTACCCACCACCCAAGATGAGGTCATGAGGGAACTCCTAACGACCATGAGGGAGATTAAGCAATTTATGGTTCAATCATCTCCTTCCCATTCTCGTAGCTCCAGATCTTCAATTCGCACAGTCTCATCTGATGGAATCAAAGCTTCTGTATGCAGTTTACGAGCCAGTCCTCAAACACATCAACAACATGAGCAGCTCCCAGTGATTGATACAGTAACCTGTCAATCACCCTTCCAGCCCCCGCAGATTAGCCGTCAGTCTGGCTTAGTTACAGCTGCCAGCCCTCCTTTACCTAATTCAACAATACTAGATGCTGCTATCCCTTCAACTGGTTTGCCTAGACCAGTCCTTGCTACAGAAGATGAGACTCCCTTTGATTTCCTGGCCTTATCACGGCAGGATCCCGACCAGATCTCATGTGTTCAACCTGCTGTTCCTTTAGCTGAAGACCCTGTTCAACCTCTCATTCGCATATCTGACCACAAGCATTGCCCTCCTCTAGAGCAGCAACCAGCTACATCCAATACCTCATATGAACAGAAACCTTTGATATCTGGTACTGCTAGCTCGGGTCACTCCTCTAGCACGAGAACACATGTATATAAGCTTGAAGGTCCTTCATTTCCAGACCTTAGTAGAGAAGACGAAATGCAATACAGGATGTTACGGATGGCCCTTACAAACCTTCTTGATCCTCATGAGACAGAGCACTTCAAATATCATGTCCTTCTTGATCACCTCAAAGTAGACCAAGCTAAACGATTAGCTCTTGCCTTTTCCTACGCTCCTGACCCATACACTCAAGCCATCAAAGCCCTTGATGAGCGTTATGGGCAACCAAGACAGCTGGCATTGAAAGAGCTAAAGAATATACTGGAACTGCCTCCTATCAGAGCAGGTGATGGTCAGAGCCTTGATAATTTTGCTCTTCGAGTACAGGCTTTAGTTGGGTTGCTTAGCACTATGGGAGAACAAGGACGTGCAGAACTAGACTGTGGCTCCCATGTCGATCGCTTGTTAGTGAAGTTGCCTGCAGAGCATTTCAGTCACTTCAAACGGCATGTTTACAGGGAACAGGGAGAAATGACGTATACCTTGCCTTTGTTCTCATCCTGGTTGCGAATGGAATGCAGGTGTCAACCAAAGGCCAGTCCTGTTCCATCCTTCAACCAGACACGACCTGCCCGTAAGTACGCTTCTCCACTTACAACAATATTACATGAAGCAAATACATCTGATTCTGTACATGCAACACAGCCGATCATGACAACTAAGGCTACATGTGCATATTGCTGCTCACCAGAACATCACATTAGTAAGTGTCCTGGGTTTATTCAGAAGACAAAGGATGAGAAAACAAACTGGATAAAAGTAAACAAACGGTGTTGGCGTTGTGCTAGGAATCATCAGGCCGCAAAGTGTGACCTGAAGAAAGCATGTGCCACCTGTATGGGACTACATCTCCAGATCCTATGCGATGTAAATAAGAGATCTAAAACTGACACTCATCCTGTAGTGAGGACGCTATACTTTGATAGACCTAGTGATTGTCCTAGTGTCCTTTTAAAGGTCGTGAAAGTGCTCCTGCGAAATGGCAAAAGAACCCTTGAAACATATGCAGTACTTGACGATGGCTCCCAGCGTACCATTCTTCTGACATCAGCTGCACAGCATCTCAACCTAACTGGGGAAGCAGAGAGATTATCACTTAGAACGGTCCGTCAAGAAGTTGAAACTATTCATGGTTCTTCCGTAAGTTTCAAAATCTCACCCATCGCACACCCAGAGAAAACCTACACAATTACTAATGCCTTCACTGCAAATCACCTAGCACTTTCAGACCACACCTACCCTGTATCATCTCTCCAACGGAGATACAAGCATCTTCAAGGTATCCCATTACCCATTATTAATAAAGCAGCGCCACTCCTGCTCATAGGCTCAGATCATACTCACCTCATCACGCCTACTGCTCCATTGAGACAGGGACCATATGGGTCTCCTGCAGGAGTTAAAACCCAATTAGGATGGACACTTCAAGGCCCGATCACAGATTTTCATCCCCAGAGCAGTACAGAGCACGTGCAGTGTTTGTTCACATCTCTCAGTTCATCTGCAGATGTACTGCGTTATCATGTTGAGAAGCTATGGCAACTAGACACTTTACCTGAATACAGTGAGAAATCTGTGATCCGATCAAAGCAAGATCAACTGGCACTGGAACTCCTTGAACAGGCCACAAAAAGGGTTGAGATCAATGGTGTTAATCGCTACGCCACTCCTCTTCTTCGGATGGCAAACTTTCCTCCTTTGAATGTCCCTCCAAATGTAGTCATGTCTAGACTCCGCAACACTGAGGCTCGGTTAGCTAAAGATCCTGGCAAAGCCATGTCTTACAAGGATCAGATTTTGAAATTGGAGCAAGCAGGCTATATAGTCAAACTTAGCCCAGAGGAGATGCACAATAGCAAAGAAACCTGGTATATCCCTCATCATATGACAAGTCACAACAATAAAGATCGCATAGTCTTTGACTGCTCTTTCACATTTCAAGGTCAGTGTCTCAATAAGTACCTATTGCCAGGACCAATCCTAGGCCCAACACTTCTCGGTGTTTTGTTGCGTTTTAGGCAACATTCAGTAGCAATAAGTGGCGACATCAAAGGCATGTTTCACCAAGTCCGTCTTCTGCCTCCTGATAAACCACTCCTCCGATTCCTGTGGCGTGACATGAACAAAGCAGCTCCCCCTTCAGTGTATGAGTGGCAGGTACTCCCCTTTGGTACGACCTGCAGCCCTTGTTGTGCAATCTATGCACTGCAGAAACATGTGAAGGAATATCAATCTGACAAAGATGTGCAGTCTTCAGTAATGCAGTGTTTCTATGTTGATAACTGCTTGCAGAGTTTTCCATCAGCAGAGTTAGCTCGAACACTCCTAGACAAATTAAGAAACCATCTATCAGAAGGAGGCTTCGACCTTCGCCAGTGGGCCAGCAATAATCCTGTTGTGATTAGCCATCTACCATCTGAGGTAAGAACGGCAAGTAATGAACTTTGCCTGACTGAAGACAAGCCATCTGGCCCACATGAACGCACATTAGGATTATTGTGGAATTGTGAGACTGATTTGTTTGCCTATAAATACAGAACTCTAGCCTCACACCCCACCACAATGCGTCGTATCTATGCAGTACTTGCTCGTCTGTATGACCCATTAGGCTACTTACTCCCATTCACAACACGCGCCAAAACCTTGGTGCAAGATCTATGGAGAAAAGAGAGAGATTGGGACGACCCTTCTCTTCCACACGACCTCTTAGAGGCATGGAAGTCCTGGGAAGAAGAACTTTGTTATCTCCCACAAATTGCCATCCCACGTTGCTATACTTCTAAGGAAATGGATGTTTCTACCACAGTTCGAGACATTCATATCTTCTGTGACGCTTCAGAGCGAGCATATGGTGCTGTCGCATATTTGAGATCAGATGATCTTGAAGGCCATGTAGAACTGAGTTTCTTGTTAGCTCGCTCACGTGTTGCTCCTAAACGGCATTTAACAATACCCAGACTGGAGCTATGCGCAGCCCTACTAGGCGCACGCCTCTGTGAGCTCATACAAACAGAACTCACCTTACCAGTCAGGACTACCACCCTTTGGTCTGACTCGACAACTGTACTTCACTGGCTTCAGTCAGATTCCTGCCGTTTCAAGGTATTCGTAGGAGCCAGAGTCTCAGAAATTCAAAACCTCACAAACAGTCAAGACTGGAGATACATCAATTCAGCCACAAATCCTGCTGATGATGTTACGAGAGGTAAATCCCTGAAAGAGTTCCTTAGCCCAAACAGGTGGACTGAGGGTCCCTCGTTTCTGCATGAACCTCCAAATAACTGGCCCACAGTTACAGATCTCCATCCTGATGATGATCAGACTGAGTTAAAGAAATCCTACTTTTTTGGTGTTGTCAGTATACCCTCCCATACATACACACCCAGCTTCAGAACGTATCAAGAGCTATTGGATTTCACGGCTCATTCACTCTCCAACCAAAAGGGTAACATTCCTTCTGCAGCTGATTATCAAACAGCAGAACAAGAAATCCTTCGTCAGGCACAACTGGACAGTTTCGGTGAAGATTTAGCCCGTTTACAGTCAGACAAACCCCTCTCATCTGACAGCCGTCTATTGTGTTTGTCACCAGTGTTGTGCAGGAATTCTGGACTTATCCATGTAGGAGGCCGACTACGGCAAAGCCCAGACTTGGAATTGAATGTCATTCACCCAATAGTACTTGATCCTGCTCATCCAGTGACCAAACTGATCATACAAAATTATGATGACAAACTGCATCATGCTGGTTCAGAAAGACTTTTTGCTGAACTACGTCGGAAATTCTGGATTCTCAGAGGAAGGGAAGCCGTACGCAGGCATCGGTATAGCTGCGTCGCATGTCAGAAATGGAGAGCACAGCCCATCATTCCAAAAATGTCAGACTTGCCTGCTGCTCGTCTTAGGTTATTCAAACCACCTTTCTACTCCACAGGAATAGACTGCTTTGGACCATACAAGGTCAAGACAGGCCGCAGATCGGAGAAAAGGTGGGGAATAATATTCAAATGTCTCACCACTTGGTGTATACATCTTGACCTCCTAAACAGTATGGATACAGACTCCTTCCTCATGGCCCTCCAACGATTCATTTCTCGACGAGGAACACCCCTGGAAATTATATGTGATCAAGGAACTAACTTCAAAGGAGGAGATAAGGAACTACGGGCAGCTTTTAACAACCTTGCTCCGACTCTACAGCCGGTCCTGATGACTAAAAGAATCCATTTCAAATTCAATCCCCCGCATGCACCCCATTTCGGTGGAGCCTGGGAGAGGGAGATACGTTCTGTGAAGAATGCTCTGAAGAGAACCATTGGTGCACAGATGGTCACTGAAGAGGTCTTAAGAACAGTCCTAATTGAGATTGAAGGCATTCTTAACTCAAAACCCCTAGGCTATGTATCCTCAGACATTGCGGACATTGACCCCGTAACCCCAAACCTTCTCCTTATGGGCCGACATGATTCATCACTCCCCCTGGTATCCTATTCTGATTCTGACCTCCTAGGCCGACGACGATGGCGACATGCACAAATATTGGCAGATCACTTCTGGCGACACTTCATAAGAGACTATCTACCATCCCTCCAAAGAAGACCCAAATGGCAGAAGGAAAAACCAGATCTCACATTGAACTCTGTCGTCATGATTATGGATTCACACCTTCCACGAGCCCTTTGGCCTGTAGGAAGAGTGACGCGCTTGCTGAAAAGCCCAGATGACCACATCAGAACTGTGGAGGTCTTAGTACAGGATAAAACCTATATCCGCCCTGTCTCCTGTCTGATCCCCCTGCCCTCGCTTCCTGAAGAAGACTGATCCTGATCATATCAACATATTTCTCACTAGACATATGGGGGCGGCTGTTGTAGAGACCCACCTTTTAGCACATCCCAGCACACCCACTCACTTCACCAGATGCACCTTGTTTAGTTCTCTCACCTTTGATTGGGTGTGGTGCTTGTCCTTGATTGCACTCACCTGTCACACATTATATGTCACACAGTACATAAGGACTGCATTCACTTTTGGCTCACTCTTTCCTCACTTCCACACGGGGCGGCAGCTGAGGTGAGGTTCTGTTTGGGTTTTTATTTTATGTAATGTTAAGGTAATGAGTAACTTGAATCTCTGTTTTCTTTCAGCATTGGCAGTCCATGTGTGTCTTTGTTTCCTTCCTTTTTTGCCTTATTTATTTGAGAATAAAAGGAGTACCCTGAAAATAATTCTGCATTAGATGGCTGCTTTTCTCATTCTAACCAGATGAGCCCATGAAGCTGATTGCTTCAGCCCTGAACCTTCCTCCCTTCAAAACAACTCCTCTTCGTTACCTTTTCTGCATGCGTGTCAACCTTCATCACAAAATGCTGCATGATTCCAGAGAAATTAAAGGACATTTCTACTCACATTCAACAAGGTTATTTTAATAAACAAAACCTTACAAAAAAAGTCATCTTGACATAGTTGATAGTTGACATGAAAGTCTCCACAAATGCATCATCTCTGCACTCACACAAAATATCTGCAAAGTTTTGGATCCAACTACTGCTATATTTCTCTTTTTTGCCTTTACTGGATAGTGAAGTCAAGACAGACAGGAAAGTGGTGTTGAGTACCCCAGTATAACATGGATTGGCTGTCTGTTTAAAGAGTCCAAATCTCTGATTGGTTTTAGCCGGCAAACAGTGCAGAGCTTAGATTAAGCCGACGTATGAGAGGACTTGCCCAGTTGTAACCCTTCCCTGCCTCAAAAGCTCTCTGGGGCTGCCCTCTCTGATGCAAACTGAAATGTAGGTAGTTTTGCAGCATCTTCCCTGTAGCTCAGTGCACTTGGTAACTGTAGATTATTTGGTTAAATGATCACTCTGCACCATTTGTCTCATATGAGCTACCGTACCTGTGTTGGCTAATCCAGTACGTGGGGGGTTACGTTTTTGGCATTGGCCATTATGTGTACATGTGCTTGGATGGATTAAAGTTCGCAGTGGAATAATATCTGGAGTTGTCACTGAATCATAGCACCTCATGAGACTGCTACAGTAACTAACTGGGCTAAATTTAGGATGACAGCCCTAAGGGTCTGTTAGTTTTTAACGGGCCAGAGTAACCTGTAAGAGGTATTTGTACTGTAGAGAATTAATAGCGTTTCGAGTTTTGTGGGTTCATAATTTCCTTTGGTTTTATGTAGTTATTCACGTTCTAGTTCTGCGGTGTTTCATCATTTGAATATAATGTTTTCCAGCACATCTGACAATTTCATGTCAACAATTACAGATGATTTTAAATTTTTTCATGTGATGATATAATCGATCGAGCATGTTGAAAATTGACCAGAAAAGTCCTTTAATTTCTGTGCACACATACAGTGTGGGTGTCCAAGAAGAGGAATCTGTTGAGAAATTCATGTCAACTATCACAGATGATTTTAATACATTTGTAACATGATGTTATCACATTCCTTTAAAGTTTTGTAAATTTGAGCAGAATTGTCCTTTAATTTCTTGCGAGTATGAAAGTAGTTTGAGATGAAACTTGGCCCAGACGTAGAGTCGGTGGGCCAGAGGAGGAATGTGTTAAAAGTATGACCTCAACTATCAAGGATGATTGTTAATGAATTTTTGAATACGATGCCATTGTATTGCATCAAACATGAGCAAAAGCCATATATTATTTTTTCTGGAATATTGCAGTCAATAGAGATGAAACGTTGCCCAGAGCTACAGTAAGTGGACTAGAGGAGAAATATTTTGAAAGTTTGACATCAACTATCAAGGATGATTTTTAATGAATATTTGAATACTATTGTATTGCATCGACTGTATCAAAAAGTTGATTCAGTTCATCTGGACGCAGTGTTTTCAGTGGGAGAAAAGTTTCAAAACTCATCCAAGTGAATTCTTCAGGCTGAAGTGACAAAATGTTTCTCCCATTGAAGACGCTACGTCCAGATGAACAGAATCAACTTTTTGGGATTTCCCTGCCTGGATGATTGAGCATGCATCGAGGCATAACGTCACAGTGTAAATCTTTGTAAATTAAAGCTTCGCAAAATAAGAAAAACTTGAGCTGAAATCTAGCTGAAATACACACAAGCTTGTTGAAATCATTTATAATTATCATTTGGCAAATTTATGCTATGTGGATCAAATATATTTGACCCACAGAATATATTTAAAAAGGGTTAAAGACTATACCTTCTCAGATAGCATTGTGTTATTGTTAGAGCCAATCTATAGAGAAATATTTTTGATACTGTTTCAGTTATTATGTTACATGTTTAATTTTGTATGATATGTTGTTAGAGAATAAATGCTGCGCGTTTAATTTGTGTCGGGTAAGAAAACATTACAGCGCATGTGTGGTAGCAGAACGCTCTGGGTAGCAGGTTAGAGTGAGCCAGGACGGCAATGGAAATGTGCGCTGTAGCAGCAAATAGTTTTTTGACCGTGACATCTTTTGTTTGTATGTACGAGTCCGAAATAAATCTGAACAGCTCACATTAAGAAGTGGAAGAATTATTTTTTCGAAGCTTGGGACAGAAATTTGCCACTACAGTTATTTACATGTAATTCAATATCTTAATATGTATTTAATTCTATTTCTGAGCAGTTTGATATGAAAACTCTACCTTATAACTAAAAACAAAAGAGTTGTTCATTCAACAGGGCACAATGCTTTCAGGCAAGCTAACAGACAGTTAAACACAAAACTGTGCACTTGTCCATCTTTGTGAGTCACTAAAAACGTCACAGTCCTGGGCCCATTTGTGGCTGGATTATTCTGTGACGGTCTGTCAGACCGTGGAGCTGCAGGTGAGAAGTAGGACCCAAATGCAGGACTCCTATAATGAACAGTGAATTTATTTACAAAGTGCACGATGAATAACTCTTTACAAGTCCCAGGCACTCTTATAATGTAAGACAGACCCACGGGCAGGACAAACCGCGAGAACCCGGGTTAATCCAAAACACCCAGGACCATGACAGTAGCCTAAAGACCTGGAAAAGACAATAATAGTACCAATAATAGTAACATTTTTAGTATTTTGTTACAATAATAGTAACAAATCACATGAATACTACATTCATGTAGTTGTAAAAAGCATGATAATATATTAAGTAATCCAAAGTATTCAGAATACGTTACTCTCATTGAGTAACGTATCGGAATACATTACAAAATGTATTTTGGGGCATGTAATCTGTAATCTGTAGTGGAATACATTTTAAAAGTAACCTTCCCAACACTGCCTGCAAGCTCCACATGATGGCGATGTTGAAACGTTTTCTAGCACTCATATTTATTCAGAGGGATGGAACAGCGAGTCAGCGAGTAACATGTGGAGTTGTGTAATGAAGTGTTGAGCCCTCACTCATCACCACACCCAGCACTACCGTGTACTACAAAACTAAAACCAGTCAGTCAGGTTTTTTATCAGCCACATCCGAGTGAACGGCCTGAGTAAAACAGTGTGTATCCTGAGGAGCTGGTAGTTTCCCATTCTATAAGCTATTAGCGTCACAGTAAAAAACATACTTGCAAGACAAAACAGGCCCCTGCAAATGTGACAACAGTTCATGTATAACGTGAGTCTACTGCAAACACAAAAGTCCTCTTTTCAAAACTTTCTGCACTAAAAAGATGGAAAAAAAAGACTCACAGAGGGACAGAACAAATGTAAAGAGTAAAGGTGTGTATATATGAATGAGGCATTGGAACCACATCAAGCTGAAAAGATAGCAGTAGAAACATTTTCTTTTTTCTATTTTGAAAATAGATCTGGAGTTTAATGAATAGAGTTGATTACATGACTAAAAGTACTAAATGTTTAGCTTCATTTGACATTTCAAACTTAAAACTCTAATCTGGGCACTCTAATGGTTCTTTTCAGTAGTCTTTCAGTTGCAAGAATATGCATACATCTAGAATTTGTGAAAAGATCTCCCTACTGTCAGTAATGAAAATGTACAAAGTAGTTACACAGAAAGCAGTCATTATACTAGTGTGCACTCTTGTAGACATCAGAGTTAATATTTTCCACAAACTTAACCATGGCTATATTTTCTAAGATGATGATTGGTATTGGCCAGATTTAGCTCTGAGCTATGGGCAATGACTCTTGATGTAGCTGATGTATGTCCTGTATGGCATATCAACAAAGTGTGCATTTCATTTGTTTGTAAACTTCAGCACTATGCATCAAATTCAATTTTATGTATATTATTCAAAAATCATGCTTACTCTAGTGCTGCACTAAATGTTTAACTTTAACATTAAACCGTTTAACATTTAACCTTATTGTTCGGTGGCCCTAAAAGTTCAAATGTAGTGCAACTTAGGATAATGCAGCAAAAGCACACAAACCACAAGAGCTGGGCTGTGTCCCAATCCAGCGACCGCATGCTTCGGAGTACGTGCAGTACGCGCACTGAGTACGCGGAAGTGAGAGGCTTGTGAAATGGGACGGTCTACCCATATGGAAAAGAAATAGTAAAAACTTATGTGATTTAGTCGTGAAAGTGGCCACTTTCTCATTACTTTCATATATTTAGTAAGTATCCAAAACATACAAGTTTCATTATAGAATTTTTCAAGGGATCTTATATCTGTTTTCACTCTTGTATGCTTTTCATACAAGTTTCACACAAGACAGATACAAACTTTATAAGATTTATATATATCTTTTCCATATGGGTAGCCTTCGTCGCGCTGCTCAGGTTGCCTAGCAACCATGATACTAACCGCGAGAAACGTTACATACAGCTTTGTGTGACAGAAATGAAGGAGAAAATGGTTTTTTGGTCATTCATTTTTTTATGACATCACTTTGATTACTTGAGTATCTGAGGCTGAGACCACAGGACTGTAAACATGATTGTTGGGCTTCATTTCTGTGCTGAACACTCATTTAAGATTAGTTAGGAAATAACAATTAGCTCATGTTGTTCATGAGACTAAAATCATCTCACTCTGGTAATGTAAATATAATATGGCCAATATTATAGTTATTGTCAGATTATTATGATATATATACAGGGTGGGCCATTTATATGGATACACCGTAATAAAATGGGAATGATTGGTGATATTAAAGTCCTGTTCGACATGTCAATGGCTGTGAACAAAGAGAAACTTGTAAATAACTCATGAAAGAATAAAGTTATGTTGAAACCAAGCACACCATTGTTTTTCTTGTGACATTACCAATAAGTCTGATGTGTCACATGGCCCTCTTCCTACTGAAAAAACAAAAGTTGTATCCAAGATGGCCGACTTCTAAATGGCCACCATGGTCACCACCCATCTTGAGGAGTTTGCCCCTCACATATACTAATGTGCCACAAACAGGACTTTAATACCACCAACCATTCCCATGTTATTACGGTTTATCCATATAAATGCCCCACCCTGTACATTACAGGATATATTACAGCAGTGAGCTTGAACTCTGTGTCAAAGGTTCAAGTTGCATTTATTTATATTTCCTATCACCTTAAATCTTCACTCAAAGACAAGTATCTTTGACAGTGTATCTATAGATGCATTACATATAAGAGACAAATATTGTTCTTTTAATATGCTGGCATTGCTAAATGTGGCTCAATGCTTACATATATGTGTAAAAAGCAAATGTGCGAGCTGTGGTAACTGTGTCTGATAGAATGAAGAGTAGACTGATATATGAAATATTCCTTTATTGGGTGAGTAAATCAGACCATGTCATAACTGCTGTAAGTCACACAGAATAGATATCAGAGCCTTAAACAGGCTGACGTCTGCTAAATGGGTCAAACTGGGCAGAAAGTCTACAAACACATAACATCCTTATAGAATATGATGTAACACTATAGATCAACTTAGCTCAGAATATATAAAGCATATAAACAATTACAGCAATATGATGCAACAAACACAGCAGCTACTGATCCAAAATACTCAAAGCTTCATAGAACTGAAACCAACATTTATTTTAGCTCCATCCTGCTGCTGATACAGACTTTAGGTTTCTGAACATTAAACTTGTTGCTGCCTTTCATGGTGTGTAACTTGAAGGCCCTGAGTACTCTGAGTACTTTCTCCCACACTGGAAACACTGGGATGATCACATTATGTGAACATTACCTAATAAGACTGATTCAGCACAGACAGTTATGTTAAACTTTCCTAGCAGTCCTTCACAAACAGGGAACAGTCTGTCTATTCTCTCCATCTGTCAGCTGCTGCTGGCTCTTCCTCCTCCTCTTCCTCACACACTGCTGAGTTTGTCCTGGTGGATCATCAGGGCTGCAAAGCCTCACAGATGATGTGCAGCAGTGGGTCCCTCAGTCTGTCCTCACTCTGGACACTTGCAGTCGTCACACATGGAAATCAAATGTGTGATAAGCTGCAGGATTCAAACACAAGTGTAACTTATAAATACATGTTCATACTTTTATTCCACAATCAGAGAGAAAGAAACAGAGAGAGTGCAGGACAGACAGACAGGTGACAGTCTCAGGTGTACACACTGCTACACAACAGCACCAGAGAAGCAGGATTTAGTGTTTGTGTTATTACGAGTGTAAACAAGAAGAGTTCCAGATGGTGCAGTGGACACATGTGTGACTGCTGTGATTAAAGCATCTTTCTTTCAGCTTAACGAGTGAACCGTCAGCTCGTTCAAACACACGTTAAAGTCCGTTTGGCTCGACACCACCGAACAGAGGCAGCAATATAACATAGCTCACATTAACAGTGCAGTGGATCCTGCTTGTGCCGTGATATTCAGGACTGCAAACCGAGCAGCATCACTGACTTTCAGCTTGTTGTGTTTGTGGATATATGACTGACTTTAATTATCCATCAAATCACCACATTCTCTGTAAGATTAAGCTCAGCTATTGAACGGCGTATATTTTGAAGTAAAGGCTTTAAAACCAAGTTAGTACAAACGTCACTAATGTCACATAACTTTGCCAACATGTGGCCAACAGGAATGTTTTAATGTTCTTCATTATTAAACATTTGCAGATAAATAAGTGACATAATATTCAGTACTTACTTTTGACAGTTCACTCTTCCGCCGCTCCCCTTCTGCCCGGCTAAATTATCCACACCCACCGCCGCGCTATGCATTCTGGGATATGTTGGGCCACAAAGTCTACACCGCCACATCCTTAAAATTCAGGGGAATGAAGGACGCATTTGAGGGCTTCAAATTGATGTAATCGGCCTTAAAATGCAGCCTTTAAGGCTGCAGACCCTGAATTGGGATACAGCCCTCGTCACCTCTGCAGCTATTGCTTCCCCCAAAACAGACCTTCCCAAAGTGTGGGGCAAGGCCATTGCAGGGGGGGCGCGGTATGAAAAGGGAAAAAAATGCTTGGACGCTGCTAGCACGGGGCGCCCACACAAACGCAAAGCAGGAGATGAAGCGTCGCTGAATATGTTTCCAAACCAACTTCATTCTAAGACAAAGACTAGAAAATATGGTGAAGCAAATCTTCCCTTTGGCTTCACCTGCACAGGTGCTGAGGTAGGTCTCCCTGCAGGGTTGGTTTCCCCTGCATCAGGAGCAGCGCTGGGCTGTTTAAATCACAGACAAACAGGATCCCACAGCTGTTTATGTTTTTGAACCCATGTTACACAGAGAGGCATTTTTTGAAAAATGTATTGATGCAATGTTGAACATTATTACACAGGAAAAAAACAACAACACATAAAATAATGACAGCGTGACGCCGCTGCCTTTGTAAACAGAGGGACAGTAACTGTGTGTAAAACCTGCAGACAGTCAGATTAACAGTATTTCGTCTCTATCATTCTGCAGTTCATCTCATGTAAACAATAACGTGGCCACAGCGTGACGTGAAAAAGGCGCATACCTTTGACGCTGCGTGACCAACTCTGTATTCCTCGTCCACACGGAAACGCAAAAAAGGAGTTTTAAAAAATCTCCGTTTTCGGAGATTTGAAACGCCGTTTACGTGGACGAAACAGCTGCGTGTTCAAAATCACCCGTGTAGGTGCGGACGCAGCGTAAACGAGTTAGTAGTTTATTTTATTACTACCTGTAATTTATTGCTGTTTACTTGTATTTGCTTAACTGTTTACTAAATGTTTGAGGTGTGAAATAAACCACAATGGAGCAAAATATGGGCGCGTGTGGTTGGAGGGTGTGTGTGTGTGCGCGTGGGGGGGGGGGGGGGGGGCTGCGAACATTTTTCTTGTAAAACAAAGGGGAAGGGGGGCCTAGCAAAAAAATCTTGGGAACTATGGGATCAGAACGATGCCACCTTGAAATGAAACCGAAAAAAAATTATTGTAACTAAAATAAATGTACTGAAAAATCTTGTATTGACACTGTAAAAAAATGGTTAGTGAAAAAAAATTAATTGAAACTGTAATTTTTTTGTTTTCGCTTACAATTTCTTTTTTCAGTTTCAATCCATTTTTCGGTTTCAAACCATTTTTCAGTTTCACTCTGCTGGTATGGGCTCAAAATGTGGTCATAAATAGTTTGTACTTGTAAATCAGGATTTGTATGTGTAAAAATAATTTGTGTGTGCGTAAAAAAGATTTGTGTGTGGACTTAGCCAAAAAAAAACATGTGAATCTCTGCAAGTTACAAGTACGAATTTTGACCCTATTTTTCTTCCTTTCATCATGTTAATCACAAATGTAACAATCCAATCAGAGAACAGATGGGTTTGGCTGTCGGAGGGGAGCTTTTTTGAACTGCAGGTCCTTGAAGGGTCATACAGTTTCAGTTAGAAATACCATTATTACTTTAGGATTAGTTTAATACAAAGTCACGGCTGACCCGGGACCATTGCTGTGAGTCACAGTGCGCAGCATAAAAGTCTGGACACAGGATGTGCTGCTAATGCTAACTGCTAACTAAAAGCAAAGGATCTAGAATTTGTTGCTGGCTGCTGGGCTCTGTGGGGTTTTGCAGCAGCTCTACCTGTGCTAGATGCACCTGCCCCTTGTCGTTTCTATCTCTGACTTTATGTCCTCTACAAGAGTTTCTGTGTTCTTTGCTAGTTCTTCAAATGTTCAATAAAAACGTGTATGCTAATTCATAACGAAGAAAGCTTTGTAGTGAAGACTGTCATTTTCAAAACACTGGACCGGCTAGGTGTTGCAAGTTTGGGATGCTTCGCGCACACTTTGCAACTTGTGGTGAATGAGGGACTGCTTGCACAACGTGGTGTATGTGATGCTGTGACAGTGGGCAGAAAAATAGTGGGTCACTTCAAACACTCACCACAGGCATATTCGCATTTGGAGGACATTCAAATGGAGCTGAACATGTCACCCAAACGTCTGATACAAGATGTGCGAACAAGATGGAATAGCACATATTATATGATCAAGACCCTCACAGAACAGAAGCGAGCCTTGTGTGCATATTCTGCAGAGTATGATCTGCCTGCCACACTTAGTGCACAGCAGTGGGGGTTACTGGAAAAGGTCCTGAGAGCTTTAGCTCCCTTTGAGGAGTTAACAAAGGAGGTAAGCGCATCATCCTCATCTGCATCTGATGTCATCCCTATTGTCTGCGTCCTTAAGCGCGTGCTCTCCCGAGAAAATGAGGCCGACGAAGGAATAAAGAAAATGAAAGGCACTCTTCTGTGCCTTCTATTCTATTCTATTCTATTCTAAAGCATAATTAATCCCGCAGAAAATGTAGAAAACATTTTCTCCGTAATATGGTGGTTCTGAGAGGTTGCAAACAAATTACTTTGAATAGAATAGAATAGAATTCAACTTTATTGTCATTGCACATGCACAGGTACAGGGCAACGAAATGCAGTTTGCATCCATCCAGAAGTGCTTTAGTAATATAGATATATTACAATATATATTAGCAATATATATTGAATCGCTACCTTATCGTGGTGGAGGGGTTTGTGTGTCACAGGGATCCCAGGGGCTATGTTGTCTGGGGGCTTTTGCCCCCTGGTAGGGTCTCCCATGGCAAATTGGCCCTGGGTGAGGGACCAGACAAAGAGCGATTCATAAGACCCTTATGAAAAGGACATCGAGGGAACAGTTTACCCTGCCCGGGATAGGGTTACTGGGGCCCCGCCCTGGAGCCAGGCCCGGGGAGGGTGCCCGAGGGCGAGCGTCTGGTGGCCGGGCCTTAGTCCATGGGGCCCGGCTGGGCACAGCCCGAAGAGGAGACATGGGCCCATCCTCCCGCAGGCCCACCACCCGCAGGAGGCGCCATAGGGGTCGGGTGCATTGTGTGCCGGGTGGCGGCCAGGAGCGGAGGCCCTGGCGGACTGACCCCCGGCTGCCAAGACTGGCAATAGGGACATGGAATGTCACCTCTCTGGTGGGGAAGGAGCCTGAGTTAGTGCGTGAGGTTGAGAGATACCGGCTAGATATAGTCGGGCTCACCTCTACGCATGGCTTGGGCTGGTGAGAGGCGGCGGGCTGGGGTGGGTATCCTAATATCCCCTCGGCTTGCTGCCGGTACGTTGGGGTTTTTCCCGGTGGACGAGAGGGTTTCTTCCCTGCGCCTTAGGGTCGGGGAACGGGTCCTGACTGTCATCTGCGCTTATGCGCCGAGTGGCAGTTCAGAGTACCCAGCCTTCTTAGAGTCCCTGGGGGGGGTGCTGGAGGGTGCTCCACCTGGAGACTCTGTTGTCCTGCTGGGAGACTTCAATGCTCACGTGGGTAACGACAGCGAGACCTGGAGGGGCGTGATTGGGAGGAACGGCCTCCCTGATCTGAACCTGAGCGGTGCTCTGTTATTGGACTTCTGTGCTAATCACAGTTTGGCCATAACGAACACCCTGTTCGAACATAAGAGTGTCCATAAGTGCACGTGGCACCAGGATGCTCTAGGCCGTAGGTCGATGATCGATTTTGTAATCGTATCAGCAGACCTGCGACCATATGTTCTGGACACTCGGGTAAAGAGAGGGGCTGAGCTGTCAACTGATCACTACCCGGTGGTGAGTTGGATCAGGTGGCGGGGGAAGACGCTGGACAGACCTGGTGCACCTAAACGCGTAGTGAGGGTGTGCTGGGAACGTCTAGCAGAGGCCCCAGTCCGCGAGATCTTCAACGCACACCTCCGGCAGAGCTTCAACAGCATTCCGAGGGAGACTGGGGACATTGAGTCCAAATGGACCATGTTCAGCGTCTCCATTGCCGAAGCTGCTGCATTGAGCTGCGGCCGCAAGGTGGTTGGTGCCTGCCGTGGTGGTAATCCTCGAACCAAATGGTGGACACCAGAGGTGAAGGGAGCCACCAGGCTGAAGAAGGAGTCCTATCGGGCTTGGTTAGCCTGTGGGACTCCGGAGGCAGCCGACAGGTATCGACAGGCCAAGCAGAATGCGGCTCGGGCAGTGGCTGAAGCAAAAACTCGGGTGTGGGAGGAGTTCGGAGAGGCCATGGAAAAAGACTTTCGGGCTGCCTCGAAGAGATTCTGGCAAACCGTCAGACGTCTCAGGAGGGGAAAGCGGTGCTCTACCTGCACTGTGTATAGTGCTGGTGGAGCGCTGCTGACGTCGACTGAGAAAATTGTCAGGCGGTGGAAGGAATACTTCGAGGACCTCCTTAATCCCACTGACACGTCTTCCGAGGAGGAAGCAGAGTCTGGGGATGAGGGGAATGACCCGCCAATTTCCGGGGGCGAGGTCACTGAGGCAGTTAAACAACTCCTTGGTGGCAGAGCCCCTGGTGTTGATGAGGTCCGCCCCGAGTTCCTGAAGGCTCTGGACGTTGTAGGGCTGTCCTGGTTGACACGCCTCTGCAATGTTGCGTGGAGATCAGGGGCAGTACCTGTGGACTGGCAGACCGGGGTGGTGGTCCCCATCTTCAAGAAAGGGGACCGGAGGGTGTGTTCCAACTACAGGGGGATCACACTCCTCAGCCTCCCTGGGAAAGTCTATGCCAGGGTGCTGGAAAGGAGAGTTCGTCCGTTAGTCGAACCTCGGATACAGGAGGAACAATGCGGTTTTCGTCCTGGTCGCGGAACACTGGACCAGCTCTTTATCCTCTCCAGGATACTTGAGGGTGCATGGGAGTTTGCCCAACCAGTCTACATGTGTTTTGTGGACTTGGAGAAGGCATTCGACCGTGTCCCTCGGGGTGTCCTGTGGGAGGTGTTGCGGGAATATGGGGTGTCTGGCCCATTGCTACGGGCCATTCGATCCCTATACAACCGTTGCAAGAGTTTAGTTCGCATTGCTGGCAATAAGTCGGACTCGTTCCCGGTGGGTGATGGGCTCCGCCAGGGCTGCCCTTTGTCTCCGGTTCTGTTCATAATTTTTATGGACAGGATTTCTAGGCGCAGCCAAGTGGCGGAGGGCTTTCGCTTTGGTGGCCTCAGAATCTCATCTCTGATTTTTGCAGATGATGTGGTTCTGTTGGCTTCATCGGGTGAGGGCCTCCAGCTCGCACTGGAGCAGTTCGCAGCCGAGTGTGAAGCAGCGGGAATGAGGATCAGCACCTCCAAATCTGAGGCCATGGTTCTCAGCCGAAAAAGGGTGGAGTGCCCACTCCGGGTCGGGGATGAGTTCCTGCCCCAAGTGGAGGAGTTCAAGTATCTCGGGGTCTTGTTCGCGAGTGATGGGAGAAGGGAGTCGGAGATCGACAGACGGATTGGGGCTGCAGCTGCAGTAATGCGGACACTGCACCGGTCCGTCGTGGTGAAGAGGGAGCTGAGTGTAAAAGCGAAGCTCTCAATTTACCGGTCGATCTACGTCCCTACCCTCACCTATGGCCACGAGCTGTGGGTAGTGACCGAAAGAACGAGATCGCGGATACAAGCGGCAGAAATGAGCTTCCTCCGAAGGGTGGCTGGCCTCTCCCTTAGAGATAGGGTGAGAAGTTCGGCCATCCGGGAGGGGCTCAGAGTAGAGCAGCTGCTGCTCCACATCGAAAGGAGCCAGCTGAGGTGGTTCGGGCATCTGACAAGGATGCCCCCTGGGTGCCTCCTGGGTGAGGTGTTCCAGGCATGTCCCACCGGGAGGAGGCCCCGGGGCAGACCCAGGACACGCTGGAGAGATTATATCTCTCGGCTGGCCTGGGAACGCCTTGGTATTCCCCCGGATAAGCTGGAGGAGGTGGCTGGGGAGAGGGAGGTCTGGGCCTCTTTGCTTAGGCTGCTGCCCCCGCGACCCGGCCCCGGACAAAGCGGATGAAAATGGATGGATGGATGGATTAGCAATAATATAGATATGTGAGTATATTACAGAAATGGGTCTATTATGGTATGTTATAATGTACACGGTATGAAGTATGTTGTGAATATTCTATAACTATAAGTATGTACAGGCTGTAGTGAGTACAAGCTATGTACAGGCTATGAACAGGATATAAATATGAAAAACTATACAGAATCTGAGATATACAGCTATACAGAAATGTGAACTATGCAGGTTGTAAACAGTTGTAGGATTAAAAATTATCGTATGTACAGAATGATTATTTACACAGAACTATACAGTAGTGCAGTTAAGATAAGTGAGATATGTGGATAATTCTACAGAGGCTGTATAAAGTGCTGGTGGTTGTGTCAACCTGAAATTCCAAAGAATTGAGTGTACAGCACTACCAATAAAAAAGCCCCTCTAATGGAGCAGATCATAGGCCACAGTCTGGATATAAGATTTGGTCTTAAACTTAGTGTCTTCAGAATAATGTTTTATATGTTATTTCAGCTATACTTGCAATACTCCAGCACTAAAAACTGACCGAAGTAACATGAAGCACAAAGTGACTCAACGGGATCATTGCTAGTTTCTGTTACACTGCCTGCTATCCCCCTGAGCGCTAACAGAGCTGTTTTGTGCTTGTCATTGTTGAGCGAACAGCTTTTAGATGTGCTAATTTCACTTTCACTGTGCATTACTCTGAGTCAGTAATAAAATCACAGTAACAAGTTCCAATATCTTATTAAGATGACTGAAGACAAAATATCTGAAATGAATGAAAGTTAATGCTCTCCAATAAAAACAGCTTGTTTTGTTTGTTAGATTGAAAGGCACACACTTAGGCCTGTATGAAAGTGTGGATGAGACGAGCTGTAGAAAGCACAGTAGAAAAGCTCTACACGAGGACAATTTCATTTACCATTTACACACACACACAAACCTACATACAGAATGTTTGCAAGTTGTACCCCAGCACTACTGACTGCCTCTATCTGCATAAGACTGAGAAAATATCCCAACATCAGCGTGTGCTGTGAACGGGTTTAAACTAACAGGCCATTTTAATTTCAGCCTTGTCATGACAGGAAGTTTATCTGTGTGTTTGTATGTGTGTGTGTGTGTGAGAGAGTGACAGAGTGAGGGGGGAGAGAGAAAGAAATAGAGAGTGTGTTTGGAGGAGTCTGGGGAACAGCGGTGGAGAGAATGATGATGGGAAATAGTTAATAGAGCTATTTCTGCAGAGGATGGTGGTGTGAGGAGGGCTTCTTGACCTTAGTCCTGTTCACACTGATGCTAAATATGGCAGCAAAGAATTAATATAAGTTGTGACTGCATGTTATTGCAAAAAGAAAAATGCAAGATCAAGACACAAAGAAGACAAAAATTTAAGCTAGATGTCCGTTACACTGACGTCACACATAATTCTCTGACAAGCATCTCATAACTTAAATAAATCCCGTAGGGAACCACCACCATACAGGGGAAGTGTCCGAACTCTTCTTTTCTTTTGTGTGTTTAGTTCCACACAGTGTGATTAAAGTCAGAGAGGAAATTGTACAGTTCTAATATCAACTAGTGCGTGCCACATGTCATCTGCAGTCAATGTTGTCTGATATCGGTGACAACAAAAAAGGAAGCCTGGAGTTGTCCGTTCATGTATTTTCCACAGCAGGAAGAACACATACAGTGTAGACACACATGTAATAGCCTCCCTTTCTCTTTTTCTTTAAATTGCAAACATTTTTGTATGATAAAGATAAAGTGTCATAATCACAATTATGCTCTGCCTATCAACAATACTGATCCGATACCGATGCTCTGTACAAAAACTTATATTTCATTGTATTTCATAATACAATATACAATTGTATTATGTAATTGTAATAATAATATAGCTTCATAATCATTACAGGACATCAGACTACTTGTTCCCATTGCTTAATAACACAGTATAATCATATAGAAATAAAAAACCTGAAGTTGTGCACTATCTGAGCATGTTGCCTGCCTGCAGCACTTTCCAGATTTACTTTCCTGGATGATTGAGAATGCATCGAGACCTGCAGCACTAAAGGACGAGAGACGTCTGTCTCGCCCCAGCAGCACCCGTCCCTCTCCTCCTCTTCAGTTCGTCTCAACATAAGCTCATCATACTCTGTGATGTGATTTACTCTGAGGTGTTTGACGAGGTCAGTGGTGTTGCCACAACACCTCACTGTCTTTCCACATGTATCACAAACCGCGTCTGGGCTGTTTGTGGAGGTAAAATATGACCGCACATGACTCTGTTTACGCTCAGCCATTGTTGTGAGTGCCCACGCCAGGGGCTGCGACACATTTATGTCTATGAAAGGCGTAAGAGGAAGTAGTTCCTTCAAATTTAGACGATCCCAATGATGTAGTTTCTTTCCACTGTGTTCCCGTTAATGAAAAACTACAAATTTACCCCAGAGTACTAAAATATCGATATTTTAATGTGAGAATCAATTCTAGAACATAAATTGCTGGTATCGGAGGAACTGAGATTTCAATATCGATCCGCACACCACTACTGGAACCTGTGGATTATTTTCGCTGGTGACTGTACGAAGTTTTGTTTCCTCACCAGGATTTTTGTCTCCCTTTTTCTCCGGATCGCCTCGTTTGGTTTGTTTCCCTTTCGGAGGTTTTTGGCAAACAGTACTAAGTAAGTTCTCCAACTCTCGGTAAAGTCTCTTTTATAGTTTTCTCGGTTTCGGGCAAGACCCTCCTAATTCTCCTGTTCCTCTCTCCTCAGATCGAGTGCCAGTGTGCATCTCCTCACCCGCATGTCCCGGCTCCGCGTTCACATTTTATTGTATATACACTGTCCCTGAAAATGCATCCCCTTCACTGTAAATAAATTGTTTCACCGCAACTCTGTGCCTCCGTGCGTTCTGCCCGGTATGTTTCATGACATTTAGAGTCATTTAAATCACTTTTCCCCACTCTAATGCTCGTTTTCAACTTCAGCACATTGTCTTATCCAGGTCTGCATGCCTAACTCTACAGTTGCTGTATATATTTTTGTTAATGGCAGCTGAATGCTTAACAGGCGTACCTAATATAATGGCTTGTCAACACAACGTTAAAGCTTACTGTTCCACAGCCTAGTAAAGGAGACATTAAAATCACTTCTGTTTGTCACAGAAAAAAGTATTTTTAATGTGACAGATTGAACAGGCATTCTTGGTGTGTTCTGGTAGCTGCCATTGCAACAGTGTAAAATGGTCAATGAAACAAACTGACACTGACAGACAACCTGCTGGTCACAAGAGCAGCGCCCTGTATGGACAGAAACAATGAAAATAGACTTAGCAGCAAATTTAAATGAAGCATAAAAACATTTTTTAAATCACCAAGCGCAAGCGCAGATGGACACCTACAGACCAGTGCGCTCTAAAAACGAAAACTGATATTTACTTAACATTTTTGAGGCAACGCCTTTACACTTAAAAATATTGAGTAGATTGGAAACCAGTCAAATCTGTTCAATATACTTGATCAATTGCATAACTAAAGCTTGAACTAAAGCTTGAACATATTAAGTTGAAATGAATAATTGTAGTTGTTACAGAAACATGAAAAAATTGAGTAAATAACACTGACATGCTTGGTCATGTAACTGAAATATAGATGTCAGTTAATCCAAACTTTTGTTCCATTTGCTTAATATTGTAAACTGAACGTGATCAAAATTGTACTAATAAATAGTATTTGTATGTCGCTTTACTCAGTCCCTATGGACCCCAAAGTGCTTTACACTACATCCAGTCATCCACCCACTCACACACACTGGTGACGGCAGCTACGTTGCAGCCACAGCTGCCCTGGGGGGCACTGACAGAGCAGGCCAGGCGACTGAGACTGTGCCGGGGCTCGAACCGGCAACCTTCCGATTACAAGAGTACCTGCCAACTCCTGAGCCACGATCGCCCCCTGACATTCAAACATGAATGTTATTGTATTTCACTGGTAGTTTAAGGCTAAAAAACCAAACTAATATGTAGTTGTGTGTTTCATAATACATGCATGAAAAACGACCACATCTTAAACATTTTTCCAAATAAAAATTTTATTCTCATAAACATGGCGATAACTTGAAATAAACAAGCACTAAAAAGACAAGAGCCTCTCCCCTTTTAGCTCAAAGCCTCACATACTTGCAGGATGAATGTCAAACCAGGAGAGCAAACACAAACGCTCAGAGTATTTAAAAAACAAAATGAACAAAACAAGGAAAAAGGCTCATGGTACTCAATTACTCTACGTTATCGTGTTTTACTTGTTTATGATTTTAGTCCAAGATACTGATGAGTATAGATACCTATTTCTCAAATATTTTGATTCAATTTTAAACAAAAATATTAAGCACATGCAAAGAAGGTATTCTGTGAAGCACATACTGAATTTTTTGTCTGAGATAACAACCTTAATTTAACACAAACATATATGTTAACATTTTAGACATTTATTTCAACTTATCAAACTCAAATAATTACTAAAGGGATAAGATAGATTTTATCAGGCTCGTCTAACTTATATTTATAGTGATATTTACTAAGCCTCTGAAATACTTAGACTCTTTCAATGATGAGGATGTAACATCCTGGACAAGCAGGAACGCTGGTTTGAGGGCGGAGTCAAGGAGGCCATTTACGTGAAAAGGGAAAGACCATCTCTGAATGGAGGAGGGGCCTAAGGGTACATCTGTCACCATCTTACAATGCTGTGATTGCAGCCATTCCCCAACTCTCTGTGAATGGGACTCATGGCCATTGGTCAGTGGTTGCTGATCAGTGGTCATGACAATTTGCATATTAATGATCAAAAAACTCCCATCACAGCCCATTCTTCACCAGTGGTGGTCGTTTCAGTCGTTATACAAATGTACTGTTTATAACACAGGGGTTCAAACTTGCGGCCTGGGGGCCACTTGCGGCCCACGTCACCCCTACTTACGGCCTGTATATTTACGTAAAGAAATTAGTGCTGTCAGTGTTAATCTCATTAAAATGACGTTAACGCCATAATCGCATTAACGCAGCAAATCTCTGTTAGCGAGTTAACACGGATCGCCCTGCGCGTGGGGCACGGCGTCAACACGTTAGCACCTTAGCACCGTCCAGCCCCAACCATGGGATGATCCGCGTTAACTCGCTAACGGAGATTTGCCACGTTAACAACATTTTTTTCAGATTAACGCTGACAGCACTAAAATAAATGTAATGCAATTTGGCCCTTGAAGTTGTGAAGTTGTGCTAATGTGGTAGTGGTTCTGGTAGTTCAATGAAAGGCTTCAGTCAGTTAAGAGTGAGGAAAACACAAAAGATCTGCACTCACATTTGCAGTTTTGTCTAAAAAACAAACAAAACGTTACATTTTTGGATATATTTCTGGGTGTTTTCTTGTTTGTTTGATTTTTTTTGTACTACTTGAACAACACTAAAGTGGCTCTCCACTGAGGTGACAGTGGCAACAGTGGCCAACAGCTCATTTATGCTTGATACCCCAGGTTTATAAGGTTGGGGAAACCTGCAGTCAGCCGACTCTGGATGAGTGACGAAATGTTTCTCCCACTGAAAACGTTACGTCCAGATGAAGCTTTTGGGATCAGCTCTGAAAGTGAGCCACAGCTGATCAGAATCCAGCTAAAAAGACAAGGGGAAAGTAACCGTAAATGGGCGTAGCCCTGGGTCTGTGGCCCAGTGTGTGTTTTCTAGTTTAATTAAAATGAGTTGAATTTGTGTTATATTTCTAGCTCTTAGGTTCTTGTTCATGTAATCTGTATAACACAGATGAACACATATTCTGGCTCTCTTGGTCTGTGTTCTCCCAGCCTGTCGTGTCTCTCGCCCTCTCCGTCTCCTCAGTCTGATTGTTCCCATGTCTCTCTCCCCCAAGTCCCAGTGTCAAGATTTTATCTTTTAGTCTGCATCTCAGTGTGTTTCTTGTTTTATTTTGAAAGCCTCTCGTCCTGTGTTCAGTTTTGCTTCCTCCCTGCCCAATTGTGTCTGATTACTTCAAGATGTGTCTGTGAAGGTTCCCAGTCATCCAGGTTATTGTCTAAGAAGCTTGGAAAGAAAAGTGTCTGAATTTCTTTAAGTTTCCTTTAGAGATGGACCGATCCGATATTACGTATCGGTATCGGTCCGATACTGACCTAAATTACTGGATCGGATATCGGAGAGAAATAAAAAATGTAATCCGATCCATTAAATATCACGAAAGCACCTGACAAAACTTGCAACACGCCGTAACTCACCTCAGAACGTTAGCACGTCGGAGCAGTATGCATCACGTGATAGAGCGGCTGTGGCATGCGGGACCTGTCGGTGGTCTGGATAGCATGTGGAGCTTCGCTAGCAACCTGGCATTTCATCTCCGACAAAGTTATCCCCGAGAGAAGTAAAGCAAGTGTGTAAGTCCATCTCTGAATGTAAAGCATTCCTGCGTTAAGCTTAACAAGCGATATATGGAGCGACTGCCTCTTCTTGCTGCTACTTCAATCATGAAACTGCTTAACGATCAGCTTTTCTGTCGCGAGTCCGTCTCTCTAGTTTGTTTTTGGCCCACTTTGCACCAGAAAGAGGAAACCAGCGGCTGAACAACAGCAGCACGTTTAAGCTTGATAAGCTGTTGTTAGAATTTATTTAATATTACTTTCTACTCGAGGATCTTTTTCTACGTAGCTGACGGCTGGTAACTGTGCAGGGGCGGATCTAGCAAAGTTTAGCCAGGGGGGCCGATAGGGCATTAACAGGGAAAAGGGGGCACAAAGACATACTTTTCTTTCTTATTCTCATTTAAAATGTCGAGCTTTTAATAAATAATTATCTGACACCCAAAGTTTTAATTTGATGCAAAATGAATAGAAGTCAATTACTGTATATAGTGACTATTAAGTCTATTATAACCTAGTAAGCTATAGTACTTTTTCCTTTGGGAAGGTACCATCTGTGCAGTCTGCAGCTCTGTTGAAGAAAGATGTTGAATCTATTTAATATTTCTTGAAAAATAATTGATTTCTGTGCATTTTTTTTCACACTGCATCAAATTAAGGTTGATTACGTCGATTAAGCATCATGAGGTGGAGCGTGAGGGGTGGTTCCCTATTTTTTATTTATTTATTTTTGTTGTTGCTGGGAGTTGGAACCCTATTAGTTAGGTTGCTTAATATTTACGCTAAGTACTCTTTAAAATACCAGAATAGGGAGGATGGTGTAGGTCTAAGTTTATTAGATTGATCAGTATTGCTGAACTATGAAATATTCTTTTTTGCATACAGGTATAACAGAATAGCTTTAGTGTAGTTGTTGTTTTAAACTTGAGTATGAACTTATACAAAATGCAGCAAGATATTTAAAAAACAGTTTTGTTGATTAAAAAACACTATATCGGATTCATATCGGTATCGGCAGATATCCAAATTTATGATATCGGTATCAGTATCGGACATAAAAAAGTGGTATCGTGCCATCTCTAGTTTCCTTAACCTCCTAGGACCTGATGTCCACATATGTGGACATCAGATTTTGGGTTGTCTACACCAAAATACAGTGGAACCCCGACTTACGAAATTAATTCGTTCAAGACGATCTGTCGTAAGTCAAAATTTTCGTAAGTCGAAGCACCTTTTTCCATCGCCTTTTGAGTGAGGCGATGCTGGCTGAAGACGAAGTTCTTGGTGGAGGTGGCGGAGGTTGAAGAAAGCATACGTATGCATGCATACATACGTACATGTGCATGTACATAACATGGAATTTCATTTCATTTTTTCTAATTTTCTATTTTTTCTATTTCGTTACGCGGGCATTTTGCCGTACCTCGGGCAGACATATTGCTTTTAAGTGCCTTCGTAACTTTAATTTTTCGTTAAACGGGGTCTTCGTAAGCCGGGGTTCCACTGTGTTGTAAAGACCCACGTTTTAGCACATCCCAGCACACCCACTCACTTCACCAGATGCACCTTGTTTACTTCTCTCCCCTTTGATTGGGTGTGGTGCTTGTCCTTAATTGCACTCACCTGTCACACATTATATAAGGACTGCATTCACTTTTGGCTCACTCTTTCTTCACTCCCACACGGGGCCCCAGCAGAGGTGAGGTTCTGTTTGGGGGTTTTTATTTTATGTATTGTTTAAGGTAATGAGTAACTTAAATCTGTTTTCTTTCAGCATTGGCAGTCCATGTGTGTCTTTCCTTCCTTCTTTGCTTTATTGATTTGGAGAATAAAAGGAGAACCCTGTGAATGATTAGATGACTGCTTATTCTTATTCTAATCGGATGAGCTCATGATGCTGATTACTTAAGCCCTGAGCCTTCCTTCCTTCCTAACACGCTGTATTACGTTTTGCTCTACAAGGGCCTGATATCCACTTACGAGGACATTAAACTGCCACTGTTCTATTGAAATTTTAAACAAATATCCTCATATGTGGATCTCATTTTTCTCAGAAACAAAAATTATGTAAAAAAAAAAAAAATCTGGTAATTCTTTGTTTTTACATTCATCAGGTGCCAATCAGTCCAAATATCAAAGAGAAATTTAGATGAATGTCATGGAAGAGTTTGGGTGTTAGGCGGTTAAAGATATTTCCCCTCTCATCTGAGAAGCTTTTTCAGTTCTGAAGAACTGAAACGTCTTCAAGGAAACTAAAGAAGCCCAGACACTTTTCTTTTCACGCTCCTTAGATTTCAAGATGTTTTCCCTCCTGTTTCCTGTTCTCTCGTGATCCTGTGTTTTGAAGTCCTCTGTTGTCGTGTTGTCCCTTATTGCTGTGTGTCCCTTATTGCTACTCCCTGCTCCTAGTTTCTAGTTCCCAGTTTCTTAGTTTACTGTTCCTAGGTTCTAGTTTAGGTTTCGTTTTGTTTGTATTGTTTGAATTTTTCATAGCAATAAAGCTCCTTCTTTTTGTTTATCCCTTTGTGTTATGAGTCCTGATTTTGGGACCAATTTCACACATGACAAGACAAAAGGAAGTACCAAAATAAAACAGAAAGCAACTAAAAATAATAGGGACTTGGCATCAACGCACTGTAGAAACTAGCCCAATACCAGCATGAGTAAACTGAAAACAAAATGACAGTTCTAACAGAACCCAGAAATGCTAAAATAATCATGAAAACAATAAGAAAACTCCATTTACAATAATAACGAGAACTAATTGTCATAGCAACAAAACTAATTTCGAATGGTCAATAATAACCATCCATCCATTCGCTTCCGCTTATCCTTTTTCAGGGTCGCGGGGGGCGCTGGAGCCTATCCCAGCTGTCATAGGGCGAGAGGCGGGGTACACCCTGGACAGGTCGCCAGTCTGTTACAGGGCTAACACACAGGGACAGGGACAATAATAACCAGAAACCCCAAAATAAGCCAACAAAAACAGACATATTTAACATACATGGACTACACACTGGGGGATGGTTGAATGAAGAAACTCTGCAACCATCCACCATGACTGCAGTGGTGTCTCCCCAGAGAAGTCTTAAGAAAAACTTGGGTGTGGGCTCTTTAAAGCAACACCCAGGGCAACGAAAGTCTTTTTATTATTGAGAAACACAGTAGGTAGACTAAGCTCATTAAAATGCACACCTCTTTTCCCTTCTAGCATAGCCTGTTCTGAAATTACCACTGTGAAGGCTTGAGTTTCAGCACCAGTGTCCATACTGACAGTCATGATGAAAATGTGGCAAATTCTTTGCAAACAGCAGTCCCTGGTTTGATTTGAAGCAGCTGTTGTAGGGTTAAAAGCACAGATGCTATAGTCTGACATCAGGCTATACCCCACACAGGTCAGGTTTGATTGCTTTCACTGTTGCATTAAGGAACTGTGCATTCACCAACAGTGTATACATGAATTTGCATGCATATGTGCATTTAGTCCTGATGTATGCACGTAAGCAGCGGCACCCAGTTCTGCTCTACAGATGAAAGAGCTTCCTCTTGACAGCGAGTAGATGTAAAATTCCACATCTGCTCCTCCCACTGCAGCTCTTTGCAAATAGTAAACTGAATGTGCTTTTATTTTGTAGGGGCAAAAGTTTACAGTTCAACCATTCATAAGGTGTTTCTGTAATTATTGCAACTGCTGTTACTGCTGCTGCTTTTTCTACTTTTGCTGCTAATACTGCTACTACAACTGCATTTGTTGTTGTTCCCATTAAAGGAAGCAGGAGGTCGAAGGACTAAACGTAGAATAGATGGAAATACGACAGGATAAAGTGCATGGTTTAGAATGGCAAATAATATGATAATGCTTGTCCACACTGCTTAAGACAAAGCTATCTTTAGTGATGCACCACACCCGTTCTATAGTCAGTATGAGGTATTACGATCAGGATGGAGTAACAGGACACTATCTTTGCATGGTTTGGACCCACAGAAAAGGATCTAGATCACTTGTTCTAGACCAGCAATGCACAAGACATGCATTCATTTTTTAGTGGATTTTTTACTACTAGCTCTTCCTTTTCTAAACAGGAAACCTCTGCACACAAAGTTGCACTTTGAATAGGGAAATACACATGCTGCTGAAACATTTGGTAGGAAAACATTTAAGAAGGGTTCCCGATTGTTGTTCGTTTTTCTCTGCAACGCATTGTACATTGCCTGGTTACTGTCAACAAAACAAGACAGTTTCCTACATATATGCAGTTTGTCTGTTCTTTAAAAAATTTGCTCTGTCCTTAAACATGACTTCAGAGGATGTGTGTGTGTGTTTCAGAACTGGAAAACTACCAGGAGTCTACTGCAAGTCTGAACATGCCTGTATGGGAATGACTGTTTCTGAGTTGCCTCCCTGTCTGCATTTGTGATATTGCCTTGCCTCTGTCCATCCATCCTTAATAAAGAAATTCATGCTATCACATCTATCAGCCTGACAGTCACAGCATGCATGTTTTATTTGCTTTTGGATATGTACTCTGTGGGCTTCGCACCATTCAGTCCCATGCTTGTACAGTGCCACATCACACAACCCACCAATTACTTAATTGTTGTGGGAGGAGAGTCTTTACCTGAGAAGACCAGAGGCACTTCCTCCTCCACCCTCTCTGTACAGGTGAGAGGGAAGTATTAGCTTGTCAGTACTTGCATTTACCTTCTACTAAACTTTGCTCTGCAACTCCGGAAAAACAGGTAAATATTCATTACTATCAACGAGACAGTTTTCCTTTAAACTGGTAGGAAAGTTGCACTTGCTGTCTCCTGCTTTCTTTATGCTTTTTGCAGAATGCAGCTCAGCCTGTTTGTTTTTATGTCATTTGTCTATATGGTGTGTGATAGCTGATCTCTCTCTCTTTGATTGACTTTAAAAACATGCATTTATTGTCTGTTTTGCGTCAAACGACGCGATACGCGTTTGCCTATGCGCGTTCATTTAAATCTTCGAGAGTCGTGTTTGTGCTGGCCCGCGGAAGGAGACGCGCTTACAGTTGTTTGCTTCATGAATTACAAAATGGATCGGTCGCGGTTCATTCGCGTCGTTTCCAGTCTCCGAGAGTTTAGACCTCAATATTCGCGATTAACTCTCCAGAAGGTGTCACAGTGTGACAGTCACACTGAAGGCTGGCGAGCATTCCCCCTGTGGGCACGGAGAGCAGACACACTGCAGTCTAACATGGAGAGAAGAAGCATTTCTTTCTGGTCTGGGTAGAAAATGTCCTAAACTGACAGAGTTCTTTAGAGCAGACCGATATCTCAGACTGCGGCGGCGTTTATAGACGTCCATAGCTGCTTTCTGCGGGCTTGGATCAGTCTGTTCCTGATTGCCACTTTACGCTCACCTCGCACCCACTGGAAAAGACCCCAGCTCGAGTAGGCGGCACCAGTTGACTCAGTGATGCTCAGGCTCGACAAAAATGCGGCATTCACATCTGACAGGAAATCATAAGCTCTACAGTTGAAGCAATTCCTGAGCTCCCATTGCATTCCTTTACTAATTTGCTAGTGCACATTTTAAATATTTGTCATCACAGCTGTTTGTACAGCAGATCTCTAATCTTACATCCACCAAAATGGAGGGCTGTGGGACAAGGTCGGGTTTCTATGTCCACATGCTGTCTTTTAATGTAATGACAGCATGGATGTAACTTGACCTCTGCACAAGAATTCCAATGTGCATGGACTGTTGGTCCTGTGCGCAAAATGCAAATAGAAATCTTGAATCTCACCTGCTTAGCTGTCTTATAAATGACCGTCTCACTGCCATAAATCAACGTTCATATTTAATTAGTACTTGTCTTGTGCTTTTAAATGAACAGTCATGTCTTGTACACGCCCTCTCAGCTTGTAAATGACATGTAAATGTCCTCCTCCTCTCCCCTCCTTGAGACTGGTTCTGCCCGAGGTTTCGTCCTCTTAAAAGGGAGTTTATCCTTCCCACTGTTGCCAAACAGCTTGCTCATAGGGGGTCATATGATTGTTGATTATTATATATATTACTGCTACTAATAATGTATGTTAATGAAGCTTTTCCTTTTCGGAGATATTTACGATTCCCAACCGCGAGTGAAACGTTTCCCTGTTTTTATCATGGAAATGAATGCAACATGCTTGTGGGGCTTTTTTTCAGCACGATCTTTCGCTGAGCGCCCGCGCGTTAATGCTGTGCTGTTTGTATCCAAAAGACGTGTTCGCACACACGGGCATGGTCATTTTGACACATTTCATGTAGACGGGGCTAATTAAATTCTGAAGGACCTCCACTTTTCATCGCAGTCACACAGTCGCGTCTCTGGTGCAGTTTCTTTGGAAACAGTTGCTTTTAGTCTCCGAGCTGTCCAAAGGATCGGTAGGTGGCAGCTCTCCGTCCAGCGTTTCCATGCAACAGCGCGGGCGGCTGTGAGGAATAGATGATGCAGCAGAGGGCCATGTTTCTGTAGATTTGGTAGGGTATCTGTGGAACCCTGAGCGCCTTCATATTTCCAATGGACCGTCAGAGGAAGCGGGCGGATAGCTTGGACCAAAATGATAGCGCATTGGAGCTCGGTAAGAGGTTTAACATTTTCGCTGGAATGAGTTTGATGATGATGAAATAAAGCTCTATTTTTGTCATCCGGGGAAGACCTTTAAGCCATTTCAGTAGCTTTCGCTGTATTGTGGCTGTAGCTGGGCACATAGGCGCACTGATACAGAGTCGATGGGGCTGTAGTGCTGCGCCATAGTCTCTAATCATGTTGCTACATTAAGATGCTGATGGCTTTGAGTGCCGTAGACTTGATGCCCATTTAACTTGCACGCAGGCCTGCTAGTACCGAAGTGAACTCTTATTACTTTACCAGCCTTGACCTTTAAACGGCTAGTTCAGATTTTGTAGTAGCTAATAAACAACGTGCCATTTTCATTTGAATGGCTTCTCTGATTTAGCCCGCAGGTCCTCTGGGGCTAAATCACAGAATACTGAATACTTGCTTTGCATGTTTCTACGGACCAGAGCGTGACCACATACACAACGTTGCGTTGACACAGTGTCCTACTTTGTCTTGGTCCCTGTTAGCTCCTGAGAAAACTGCCTGGATCTTCAGCTACTGAAGGCTGCACTGGGCTCACCTGTTGATCTTTCCTTTTGTCTGTGAGGTCGGGTAGAGTGCTGTGGCATGTCACAGCTTATTGGTAGGTTCAATTAGGTTGTGTGAAATCTGTGAACCAGAACAGACCGCATCAAAAAGTTTAATGTCAATCTCGAGGAGCACATTGTTTTCATCCTCACTGAATGAGATGTTCTCAAAAATGTAGATTTCAACACTGTTTTGTGCAGTAAATGAATGTAATGTAACAAATGTATTTCCACATATTAACATAAAAATATGCATTTAATTTTAACATTTTAATTATAGAAATTTCCAAAGAAAGCTGTTGATGTGAAGCTGCACGCGTGTGGTATACACTGCTCAGGAATTCCTGATGTAGCACACAATGACCAATCCACCATGCCATACAAGCAACACCAGTTTCACCTCTGGCATTTCAGGCTCTTGAGTATAAACAGGCAATATTTGTTCTCTTATGGTTACTGCACACATTACTCGAGGTGTGTCTGTGTGGGCAGGCCAGGTAAGGTCAAGGAAAGTTTAAAAAAAAAGAAAAGTTAAATCCTTAATAAAACAAACAAATTTTGAACTAACTGGGTTTTGAAGTACGCGTGTTTTATACAGAATTGTAGAAAGGTGGTCATTTTGAAATGGCTCGGCATTCTGCCACTTATATCTTATTGTATCAGTATTAGTAAATTTTCGCTAATAGAAACTGACAAAGAGGGAAAACTCCCTAATACGTACGTCCATAGCAAAGAGTATGTCCTCGCTCTTTGCCGTAAATGGACACAACCTCTTAAGACACGAGGTTCTTTATATTTCTGTCAGAGAGAGTACTTCAGAATACTTTTAGATGAGGTACATCACTAGGGTTTTCAGTCATTTTCAGAGTTGTGCGTCCACATTGAAACGTCTGAAAATGCTCACGTTCCAGTCCTGCGCATGCGTGAAACCAAGAAGATTCGGCCTGCCTCATTTCTGTCTGCCGTTAATTTACTTTCCAGCTCGTTGAAACGTCGCGGCAAAATGTCAAGGAAAAGCACCGAGTTTTTTTTTTAAATGGACCAACAATGAGCTGGAGTTGTTGCTGCGAGTAACACAAAAGTACAAAGTTGCAAAAGCCAGTGAGAGTTAAAGAATTTGAAGAAAAGCTCTCAGGAGCGCGTGCAGACTGATGTTAATCTTTAATAGGGCTGTCAAACCTGAGAGCAAACAAAACAACTGCTGTATAATGCCCTCCGCTATCTTAGTTTGATTGGTCACATGACTGCATCATATGACTAACATGTGTCATCGTTTTGGAAAGTTTGCACTTTCGCTGTCCACACTGCGACGCGAAAGCACCGTTTTCAAAATGCTGCGTTTTCCATCAGTGAAAACGCAGCATGGACGGGAGGCCAAAACAGAGAGAAAAAGATGCGTTTCCAAATGAAAACGCATTATTGTGGACATAGCCATAAATAGTCTCTGGTTTCTGAAAACTTTGACTCCAGCTCCATGTTTAACACAGCACTGTGAGAGTGGCAACCCTCTTCTTGAATTTCAAGTTCTTTCTTCAAAAAGCCAAACATGGGGTGCATATATCTGTGATGTGCTCATAATAATGAAATAAAAATACATCATAGATTAAAAACATCGATCGAATTACCGGTGTTCTTTTGAAATGTATATAGATTTGTATAAGCACGTTGGTGGGCTACAGAGAGCCCTTTATGAACGTGGTAAAGAACTGAACACTAGTATATTCAACTGAATATTACTTATTGATCAACAGACTGCTCTGCATATCATATTTAAAAACATTATACATGTATTCATAATTACCATTGCTCATTAAAGAGAAAAACATATTTTTCTTATCATCTTTTTGTTCTAGTAGACTCAGAGAATTTATAAGAGACGGCTGGTGTGTAGAATACTGTTGAATAAATATTAAGAACCTTTTCTGGAATAGGCCTGGTATCGCTGTTTTGGATATCCAAAGACAGTGTCAGCATCACCCATGGGAGTGGCTGTTGCTCAGGAGGTAAAGCAAGTCATCTACTGATTGGAAGGTCAGTGGTTCGACCCTGGCTCCTCGAGGCTGTATGGCAAGATACTAACCCCAAGTTGCTCTCTGATGCATCTATCGGAGTGTAAATGTGTATGAATGTTAGCTAGGAAGCACTAAGAAATTTATAAGAAAGTGCTTGGGTGAATGTGGCATGTTGGATTGAGTGCTTTGAGTGCTCCGGGAGAGTAGAAAACCGCTATATTAGAATCAGTCCACTTACCATTAGATATCACCTAAATGGGGGATAAACAGAGGATATAACTCAGTGAGACGTGTCTGTCTGTAGGGGGGTTTCAGGGCTTTAGCTTTGATGAATCCTCAATACCAAATATTCGAAGATTGCACCTTAAAAAAAATCTTAAGTGTATTTTATAGCACAGTAACTTTCAAAGCTTTACACAATTGAGACAATTGATTCTAAATGCACTCCAGGATGCTTCGTTCCGTTATCAGGGATATAGCAAGGCAACCAAGCAGATGTCAGGGTCTGCTGATGAGCCACCGTGACAGGTTGGATTATTTGAATGCTTCTCAGTGTAAATGATATGAGCAGTTTCTTGGGAAAGTGGTTTCATTTCAAAAGATGGTGTCAACACTGCTGATTATCACATTATGTTCATTTTCAACAGTTTTAGTGAAATATCAGAGAATAGAGGTCAAAATCAGCGGTGTGCAATACCACAACCTGCGGTGAGACAACAAAGGCAAGATTTCCTGAGACAGTTTGAAAAATCTACAAAATTCAGTAACTTGAATTAGTGGTACTAATAGAGCTGCGCCATTGTATTCTTATTGTTTACTGAGGCAGATTTAACAGGACTTTCTTTTTCAGGATTCATCAAAAGTGAAATGTTCAGCAGAAACATGATTTGTATTTTAAAAAGCTCTAAATGCATTTCTGATTTCCTCCTCAGATTCTAGCCCCCTATCATCTTGTGAGCACTCAAGCAGCCTGCAGCAGACGCATCCTACAATTATGAGTGCTGATTATGAGCCGGTCTGTAGTGAGGAGAAGAACCTGGACGTGGATTTTGTCACCAGGGCAAAGAACAATGAGTCTATAGTAGGTATCTGCTATAAAGGTTTCCACAGGTCTCAGAAATACATAGAAACTGTATGATGTGAAGGGGGTGGCTGCAGGAATGTGTTTGCAACTGCTATGCAATTGCAAATTTATAGCACCCTATCCCGTAAATGCAGGGAGGTGTAACACGCAGTGAGTGAAAAGAGGTGACTGAAGAAGAAATACTCAGTGCATCACGGGAATCCCCGGCAGCCTGGAGCTATTGCAGCATAACTAAGGGAGGATTCAGGGTCACCTGATCCAGTCCTAACTATATGCTGTAGTAAAAACGAAAGTTTGAAGCCTAATCTTACAAGGAGAGCTAGTGTCTGTCTCTCCACAGAAAGGGCCCTGAAAGCTGAAGGCTCTGCCTCCCATTGTACTTCTAAATATTCTAGGAACCAGGAGTGAAGCGCTCTCAGACTATGAGGTCTTTGAGATAAGATGGGACTTCTCCTTTCAGCAAGACAAGGCCAAATCACACACTCAGGTTGTCAGCAGCAAAAGCTTGAATTAACTGTACCAAAGACTGATTGGAGTCGTTTGGACGTAGATGTTTGACCTGATGCATCATTTGCAATAATAATAATGAAGGGATGACTGATGTTTGCAGTAAATTGATAAAGAAAAAAATCAATCATCAAAAATTTCCAAAGAACAGAAAACAAATGAAATAGAAAAAAAACAAATAAAAAAATCAGATGAAACTAAAACGGAACAAGTAGACACAAGAACAAAAATTTAAAAAGGCCTGGAACTCAAATTTTAATGCAATCGTAGCATCCCAGGCTCGACAGTTACTAGAGTCAATATCTTTTTCTTAATTCATGTCCATGAAATCAGTCGAGCTTTTTTTACTCCACCCAGTGTTACCAATTAATGCTACAAAGACACTCTTCACAATAAAAGAATCGAAAAATGTAGTCAGTATTATTATGCACTAAAATAAGATGCCTTGGAGCTTGATTATTATTTCTCACTGTCGAGTAGGGCTGCCACGATTAGTCGACTAGTCACGATTACATCGACTATCAAAATCGTCGACGACTGATAGTCGACGCATCGTTTGAAGCTTTGCAAGCTCACAAAAGACGCAGGAATCAGTAGCAGGATTTAAGAGTTTAATAACGGACTGAAACAGAAGATGGCAGCACTGCATGTACAAGGATGCCAGCTGCCGTTAAACCCCGAAGAAGAAGAAGAAGCTGTGTCCCAGAATTCATAGCGCAGCTCAGTTTCCAACAATGGTGGCAGCTAGTTAGTTTTAATATTACTCTTATTATTCTTTCTGGGTCACAAAATAAACGTTTTACATATTTTCAGGCGAGAATGTAGCTGTGTAAACCTCAAATATCTGCTCAGTTTATCAAGACACCGCATATTTTCAAAAGCGCTCCGACGTTTTCGGAGACGTCTGTTACCCACTAGCTCGATAGCGAGCCGGGGGCTAGGTCACTAGAGCCGCGAGAACACCGGACTCCCGGCAGATCGTTTTCAAACCCACCGCCGTCTTTCGCTACTCAGGTTAAACATGATATATGAGTCACTTAGATAACTTAAAATGTTATTGTTTGGCTTTTTTTAGTATTTTATTTGTTCCTGAGTAAATCGGTTTGGCTGAGATTAAAGTTATAGTTTTTACACAGCTGAATAAACTTCAAGCAGACAGCTGATCATCAGAAGTGTGAGATGCTCGAGAATTTACTGAATTTACTATTAAACTTCACCGAAACAATCTGCAAATTTCATTAAAATTTAATAAACTATCATCTTGTCTTTATTGTTAGTTAGCACAGACCTTAAACACTTAAAGCTGTAAGCTAATGATAGTTATATAAGAGCAGATGCTGCTGGTGCAATAAGCTGTAGTTTTACATCCAATGGATGATGATCTGATTAGTCGACTAATCGCAAAAATAATCGGTGACTAGTCGACTATCAAAATAATTGTTTGTGGCAGCCCTATTGTCAAGATTCTCCTAGTTTTAAGTAGAGCTGGGCGATATAAGATTTTTTCATATCACGATATGTTTTTTCATTTCAGGCGATAACGATATCTATCACGATATAAGCCAAATAACTATATTTGTAAGATTTAAATGTGCCGTTGCTCACAAGTAAAATGTGAAATAATCAGCAGCTTGTTTTTATTTAAATATTTATTTCCCATAATAAGTTCAACAGGGTAGATGTACTTAAGGAACATGAGACTTTTTCAGATAAATAAAGGCAAATATTGCAAACTACACAAAAGGCAGCCGCTAAAGCGTTTAAGTTTCAAAATAGAACAAACGAAACAGACTAAATTGTCAATTCCACTTAGAAACAAAATATTAATTCTAAAAATAAATCTTAGTTTGTTTTACAGAAGAACAGACAAAACTGACTAACTTTAGCGTTTTGAGCTAACAGCTACAATAAGCATAACAGTTACTGTACGGCTATCATTTGTTAACATGACGCTTGTTCTTATACATGTAATACATTTATTACCAACCTGAGAGTTTATCCGCTGGTCATTCGACATGACGAATGACTTCTGAAGTCTTAATTCAGCTCAAGACGCTGTAGATTCCCGTCAGTAACACTTTCGGTCCGCTAGTAAAACGTAGTTCTATTAATCTGCACTAATCACACTCTAACCGGATTTAAGTCCCAAAAAGCTGAACTGTAGAACTGAAACTGAATGGTGAGAAGTGAATCTGAAATTATTCGAGAGCTGAATTTTTAAAGGATAAAATGCAGTTTCAAAGCAAATGAATTCAATTTCAAAATATAAAATTCAATTTCAATTTAGTGATCGATTTAGTGATCATTTTCAAACCAATAAATTGAATTTCAAATTGGGCTAATTCAAATTCAGTTTTTAAAAACATTTATTCAAGTTACAATTCAGATTCGATCCGAGCAATTCAAATTCAAATTTAACTTATTCAACTTCAGTTTCTGATGGCACAGATTTCTGCCCATACATTTTTCTGTGCTTCCACACAATGACCTTTCTAAAACATAGTGACTTACAGAATTTAAAATGGGAGGCTATAACTATCAAAAGTTCCTTCCACCTCTCCTGTTCACTCCATTGTTGATTTCACTCTTCTCGAGTTAAAACAGAAGTGAAGGAACTAATTTCATTGTTATTTTTAGTGTTAGACACGCGCACACAAACTTACTGCTTTAGCCCTTTTTATCAAGTTTTTGACTGGATGTCCTTACCGGGCAAAGTTATTCCAGGGTCCTTCATTGAGAACATATTAAATCAGGAATAAAATGCTTCTAATTGGTGGATTCAAATGGAGTTCTCTCTGGTCTGTCTCTGCTGGACTGCATTACATCAAAATTCAAATTTTAATGTGGCCGTGGCATAAAGACAATCACAGGGAAGAAGCACCATTCAAAATTTCTCCTCAACTTGCTGCTGTGTCTGCTTAATGCGCCTTATAATCTGGTGTGTCTTATGGCCCAAAAAATACAGTATCTTCTACCTTCATTTACTTCATTTATGTCCAAAGTCCAACTTTTTGTGCGATGGTTAGCATCTTCCTCTGCCTTTTGGGTGCTACTGCAGGTGCCCTCCCATATGGAAAAGAAATAGTAAAAACTTACATGATTTACTCATGAAAGTGGCCACTTTCTCATTACTTTCATATATTTAGTAAGTATCCAAAACATACAAGTTTCATTTATATAATTTTTCAAGGGATATTATATCTGTTTTTACTCTTGTATGCTTTTCATACAAGTTTCACACAAGACAGATACAAGCTTTATAAGATTTATAAATATCTTTTCCATTTGGGTTTGACGGTGCAAAACGTTTCGTCGACATTGTTGTTTGTTGGGGAGAAAACGTACAAACATAAAGTACAGTATTTCAGAGTCACACTGCTAGCGATCGAAGATTTATGTCAATTCAACAAGCTGAATGCATTCTGTACGGCACGGCACAATACTGATCGACAATGGTCTCCAGCCAATCAGGATGCAGAACACAATGCGCTGTTTAAAGAAAAAGAAAAGCGTGCAAAATTGCACAAACAAATCTGCAAAACAACGAGGCCGCGAAAGGTGAACCGCGTTACAGCGAAGTTTGGAGTCTTTAGTGAATAACTCCATGACTCTACAGGAAGTTGGCGACCTCTGTGCACTATGCGCCTCCGCTCTGTGATTTTACTTGGCCTACTATTTTGTGACTGAGTTGATGTCGTTCCTAATTGCTTACACTTTGTTATAATACCATTAACAGTTGACTGTGTAAAGTTTTGTAGCGAGGAAACTCCATGACTAGACTTGCTGCACAAGTGGCATTCTGTCACTGTACCAAGCTGGAATTAACGGAGTACCAGCTGAGTGACCCATTCATTCACAAATGTTTGTAGATGCAGTCTGCATGCATGGTGAACACCTAAATTCAATTTGGGTGGAAGATGTTATAAATAAATTAGGGTGGCTCAACACTTTTGTAGAATACTATAGTTATTGTTAATATGAAGCATTTTAAAAGGTTAATTTGGTCTGTCCATTCAGGATATCCAGGTGCTTTTTGCAGCATAATTGAAGCTGCATTGTATCAGTTTTATATTACCGTATATTGAGCTAGTGTCAGAAAAACAAATGTGCAGATGCCATCCATTCTTGAAACCAAATGAATTATTTCAGTGACATTGCCTTTGACAAAGAATCATCTGTTGTGTGCTACATGTAAAAAAGCTTAACTTCACACAAGGCCTCTTCAAAGCTCATGTAGCTCGTGTGTAAACATGACTCCCAACAGCTACCTGTACTGTTTAGTATATCAACATCGGTCCTGTTTAAATAATAATATCAGTGAGGTTTTCAACATTGAAGGTTAAAACTGCTCAATGTGCCTGACTTGCATTAAAAATACAGAAGAGAAGAAAAATCATATCAAGAATGTCGTATATTTTTCCTCTGATTTTATTGCATACATAATCAGTGACGATCAATGATACTCCCTGTAAGTGTAAAGTAGTTTAAACAAGACTTTGCATTTAATCATCAGTTGTTATTATTCTCTGGTTCCCTTCCACAGTGGGCGATTTGTCTTCCTCCCCTCAGCCAGTTACAGCTCTATGGCCCTTCCTGTTCTGCTGCAGGTTTCCTGTTAAAAGGGAGGTTTTCTCTCCCACTGTCACTAAACCACTTGCTCAAGGGAGGAAGGGGGGTGTAATTGTTGGGGATTTTTTTTGTATTATTTTAGGGGCTTCACCTTACAGTATAAAATGCTTTGGTCCTATATAATGCTATATAAATACAATTTAATGGAAATGTTTTGAATCTCTGTCTTGCTTCCAGCCAATGAAGGATCTATGCTCAGACAAAGTGCTTGGCCTGTACTTCTCTGATGGGAAGCGACGTGTGGACTATGTTCTGACTTACCATATCCAAAAGTCTGGCAGCACACGAAGACAGTCATCGAAGTTTGGGGATAACAGCTTCATACGACGACTTCGGCGCAGCCTGAGCAAGAGAAGCAGCCGAGCTCCGCTACAACCAAAAGAAGACCCAGAGGTTGCCGCACAGGAGCATCAGACTGACTATCATGAGGATGACAAGCGCTTTAAACGGGATGAGTTTGAGGAAAACCTCCAGAAGACAGGGCTAGAACTGGAAAAGGATGAAGGGGTGAGAAGGGAGAGGGCTGGGGTGAGGGAAATTGTTTGATTAGGGTAATGTAATGATGACATTTTGATTTTAACATAATCCTGTTCGTTTTTGCTCAGGTTTATCCCTGCTCTCAGTTAATAACAGGACTGATTTGCTAACAAAAAGTCCTCTAAGCCGGTGGTCCCCAACCCACCACGGACTGGTTCATGTCCGACAGTATTTTCACAGACTGGCCTTTAAGGTGTCAGAGACAAATACAACAAAATAAAACCAGTACCGGTAACAAAAGAGAAGATTTATTCATAACACGTGGGAAAAGACCCAGGGAAACCGAGTTAACAATAAAAACCCTGAAAACCATAAATTTCACACCCGAGCCTCAACTTTCGCGGCCCGGTACTAAACGACTCATGGACCGATAGCGGTCCGTGGCTCGGGGGTTGGGGACCACTGCACTAAGCAGTATGTGCTGATTCTTGATCATCAGCTAATGGTGATGTTTCATTTCTTTTGCACTTCAGAAAACTATTAATCCCTAAGGAAATTCATACATGTGGTCAGCTGCTCCCGCACTCAATAAAAGGCAACAGTCACTCTATAATGAGTTGATCCAATAACGAATACAAAATATATTCATTAACAATAATTCAAAATAAGAACACACTTCCTCCTGAGGGTCCAAGTTCACCAACAATTGAGCCTTTTTGATTATTTTATTTAGTCTGTGAATGTTCTTTTTGAAACAGCACCACATAGAGAAGCATACTGGGAACCATCGACTGTTAAACTCACTCCAGCAGATGTTAAGATACAAGCCTCCATAGGGAGGTCCTTCCTGTAGAGAAGGTTGGTGTTAGGGGTGGGTTTTGATTATCGGTTTATCGATTAAAATCGATTCTGGCTTGGATAAGGTGATATCAATCGATTACAATCCTGAAATGATTTTTAATATAAATGTATTTTAGCCAAAATGCCAGAATCTCAGGTTAAACCTCACAAAATTTCAACAACCGCTAAGACAGTAATGAGAGCAGGAACACGGATTCTGCACAGAGACGTGAACACACAGCGCCGACCCGCCGACAGATCAGAATCAGTGAGATGCAACTTTCTCACGGTCGGGGCTGAAAGCCGACAGCTCGCTGATTCTGATGTTTCGGCGGGTCGGCGCTTTGTGTTCACGCCCCTTTTTGCGCTGATTCTAAAGCTGTTAGTTTGATCTCTCTCCAAACAACATTGACTGAACCAGCAGCAAAAGAAGATCCAAACTGGGCTTCACATAAACATCGTTATGGATTCAGTCTGACTTTTATTGTTTTGCTTCCACCAGGATAAAACCACACTTCATGCACAGCTCTCTCTCTCTCTCTCTCTCTCGCTCTCTCTCTCTCGCTCGCTCTCTCTCTTCAAGAACAGTTTCCTGTCTAAAAATCTGTTTTCTGCATTATTCGCTTGCTTGTTACGCACAAGTCTACCGTTGTTTACAGGCTGTTGGCCGCTGTTTTTTCCCTTTTACTTACTTCCAAAAAGAAAGCCTCATTTCTGCTGTTCAATACTGAACAAATTTAAACTTTAAAATTATGCAAAATTGCAAAACGCTGTGTCTCTAATAAAACCTGTAACTTTGCTCTGCTTCACGTCAGCAGCATCAGGTAACGTTCATATGTTGATTAATGGTTTTCTTTTGTTTTTGATCTACTGCAGAATGTTTTTATAAAATCCCAGGCCAGGAAATCACCTTCATGTTTTTCTGTGTTTTATGCTCAGACATCGGCTCTGATGCTCACACCTTTGACAAAGTCCCACAAGTGTCAGCTTTCTTTTTATAGATATAAAATTATCTGAATTATAATATTTCTGACTGTCTGAGGCAAAAATTCCCCGATTCGAATTGAATCGAATTGTGGATCGAATCGATTCGGGACCTTGTGAATTGGAATTGAATCGAAATCAGTGATGATACCCAGCCCTAGTTGGTGTTTGGCTCACAGTCCAGTTTATTGTCTAGTAGGAACCCCAGATATTTAGAACGCGAGTATCCCTACAGATGAAGACACTCCAAATTGACATTCCTGTGGCGTTCAAGAAGACGAGGACTTTGTTTTTGAAGCCCTTCAGTCTCAGATGCCATCTGATGGTTATGGGGCTGCAGCTACAGTAACTGCCTTAATCTGAGTCGAGGATTGTCCAGTGTCTTGGCGGACAGCCAATTGGATCCTCCGGCTCAGGACTGGTGACATTTTCCACTTGACTTTTTCGTTCCATAACCCTCAGGATCATTTAAGAAATTCCAAATGACTGTCTTCCTGCAACCCACCATCCCAACAGTGATGGCGTGTTGCAAGAGACCCTGCTTGTGCAGCTGAACAACGTTCAAGAGGGGAAAGTTTCTTTACCTGACAGAAAATGACAGTGAATCCAGATTTTTTTTGCACAGATTTACAGATTTGGCCTTTTAAAGGCATGAGGTCCTAAACTGTAAAACAGCAAAATATTTCAAAATATTTTTCAAGGTAAAAGAGTGCAAATGCATTTATAAAAATAAAAGGAAGAAAGAAAGAAGGAAAATGAAAGGAAAATAAAATTAAAAAGATGTTTTTTCTACTGGGTTACACAGTCTCTCCTGCATTAAGTCCAGATGGGTGGGTGTTTGATGCTACAAAGCTGACTCGGAGCTGTAAAATCCTCCATGAGTATGGTAGGGAACAGATTGCATTATTTAATTGTAGTAATAATATAGCTTCATAGTGATTACACGACATCAGACTACTTGTTCTCATTGCTTAATAATGCAGAATAATCATATAGAAATAAAAAAAAAATCTGAAGTTGTGCGCTAATTGAGCATGTTGCCTGCCTGCAGCACTAAAGGACTCTGCGAGAGACGTCTGTCTCGCCCCAGCAGCACCTTCCCCGTCCTCCTCCTCAACATAAGCTCATCATATTCTGTGATATGATTTACTCTGACGTGTTTGATGAGGTCAGTGGTGTTGCCACAACACCTCACTGTCTTGACACATGTATCGCAAACCGCGTCTGGGCTGTTTGCGGAGGTAAAATACGTCCACACAGGACTCCGTTTACGCTCAGCCATTGTTGTGAGTGCGCACGCCAGGGGCTGGACACATTTACACAACTGTGTTTTGCATATGACTATGAAAGGCGGAAGAGGAAGTAGTTCCTTCCAATTTAGATGATCCAAATGATATAGTTTCTTTCCACTGCGTTCCTTTTAATGGGGAAAAACTACAAAATTACCCCAGAGTACTAAAATATCGATATTTTAATATGAGAATCAATTCTAGAACATAAATAACTGGTATCTGAAGAATCGATATTTCAATATCGATCCGCACACCACTAGTCAACACACAAACAAAGACACAAAAATAATTGGTTGATGTTTACATTTTCTAAAGTATCAGCAGTGATTTAATAACTTTATGACCTCTGCGAAAATAATTTCCACATCATTTACTGTATATAATACAGCATTCAGGGCCTTTGTATCTTATCTTCTGTACCTTTACCACACGTTTGACTAGCTTTAGGTACTGTACAAATTCTACTGATTGAAATATACTGGACATTCAATGCTAAGATTCAGCATACCGTGTTCGGGGCTGGGATTGGATAAATTCATAAAACATCCAACTTTTATGTATTAATTTTCAAATTGCATTAATAAAGACAGGCATCATGTAAAAAATAAAACTGCACATTATCCTCGATCATCATTTATCTGCAGAATGAATGTGTGCACTCACGTATTCAAATAAATTAACTTAAATAGTGCCATCTCCAGTCTTAGCAGACACGAGAGAACTGACAGCTATCCGGTCGTTCAGTCTGACGTCACTAGCCGTGTCTGGGCCTAAACTCCGCTGCAGGTCCATATATCAAACGATCACTGTGGCATTACTGAGAGTTGAAAAACTGTCTGAAGTCTTTCATCTTTAATAAAATGATCAGCGTTCTGCTCTACCAGGTGTAACAATTGAGTTTAACATCCAGGCATCCATGAAAACGGAATTTATGACATTTAACAGAGTTAGAAGTTAGCAGGAAGTTAGCTCGCTAGCTTCTATCTAAATACAATATAGCATGTCCTGACTGCGGGGTTTTGGAAACAAATTAAAACGTACAGCTCAGCTATCACTTCCAGCATAAATGAAGACAGAAAACTAAACAGCATGACGTTTGTAGGGTTACTGAAGTTTGGCTAGCTGGTATATAATGATGTGCTACGTGACCGCTAGCGACACAGCTATGTTAGCATAATATAAACACGCTAACTTTTTTTCCACTCGATAAAAGTTAACGTGAGTGTTCTCGGTGGTCAGGAACAAATGTAATCGCATGGCAGGATGCTGTAAAAGGACCAAACTTTCAGCCAGGAGAACAACTGAGATAATCCATCCACAGTGTTGGGGAGTAACGGAATACATGTGCCGCCGTTACGTATTTAAAATACAAAATATGAGTAACTGTATTCCGTTACAGTTACCGTTTAAAAAGGTGGTATTCAGAATACAGTTACTTTGTTGAAATAAATGGATTACACTGCGGTACTTTCCTGTTTCATATTGTCGCGGGTCAGGACTGTTTGGGTTTTGTTTGACAGCTACGTTCTGTTGTTCCAGGCGGCAGCGTTACGGTTGCCATGGTTACAGGGCGACGCTCTCTCTCTCTGCGACTGTGTGTTTCCTGGGTGAGAGAGCGCCTTTTCGTTGTTGTTGTGCTAAGCTAACAGGCAGAATGCTACAAGCATAGCTCTAAAGAATGTAGCATCATGGGCAGTGTAGTCCGTGTTGCAGGGAGAATGGACTGCCATACACATTATGGGTCTGTGAGCGCGAGGAGGGAGAAAAAGGGGAGTGGAAAGGTACGAGTTGTCATCGAGGAAAAACGGGAGCTGGAAGCATGTAAATATAATAATAACCACTGCAGCCAAGAAGAGAGCCTGACGAGCCCAGCTGTAAGTAAGCTATTAAGACTCGACTGTACACCGTGTTCGTGTTTTCCTCCGAAAACAATAAGTTCCGTTGGAGCAGCCTTTCAACGCCTCTCTCTCTCTTTCGCAAGAAAAGTTGACCCACACAACAAAGTAAAGCTAGTTTTCGGCTACGAGCCGACAGGGACCCCGCCATATTAGTCAGAGGTCCCTTTACTACAGTTCGGAGTCGCGGACCTTCAGTAACAGTAATAAATCACACAGCAATAGTACATTCACGTTGTTGTAAAAAGCATGATAATATATTAAGTAATCCAAAGTATTCAGAATACGTTACTGTCATTGAGTAACGTAACGTAATACGTTACAGAATACATTTTGGGGCATGTATTCTGTATTCTGTAATGGAATACATTTTAAAAGTAACCTTCCCAACACTGCACATCCACAATACGAGGTTAGTCATTCATATACTGCTGCATGGGCTGGGCTGTAGTTACATCCTAAGGTTTTAAAAACTGAGCTTAAATAAATGATTAGCGGTAATAAAAGCCGAGGGAGGTCAACAGTGATCACTGACTGTTTTAGGAGCTTTTTGAGATTAAATAGAAGAAAATACATAACATTAAACATGTTAACAACACAAAAGCCATATTAAACGCAGACGACTTTAGGCCCGGAAGCAGGATTCGTCATGTCATCACTTAATGACCGGATTATTTTAATCACCATGTCTCAGTTCTTTTAACTCTTTTAATGTAACTGGGCTCAGTGTTGGTTCAAGCCTTTATTCGTGGAAAGCCCATTAGCTTACAAAAACGGCTTGTACTAAAATATGAATACGTAATATTTGTGATGCTAACTAACATTAGTCATGTTAGCACCTTGACTTCAACAAGCGCACAGTTCTCATTTCACTGCAAAGACGCTTCATTCTTCATATATCCGTGTTGGACAGAGTCTAAATGCCGAAGCTGAAAGACCTTTGCACAAGCACACACACTTCTTAGCTTCGCTGTGCAAAACTATGTGCACAAACAGGAGTGTAAAAAAGGCAGGCAACAAGCCTGTCTGTCTAACCAATCAGAGACCACCTTACATCACACTGTGTGGCTAATTTGCATTGCTCCGGGATTTCTGAAATGAGATCCAGTCTTTAAGTGATAACGTGATGAATTCTGCTTCCGGGCCCAAACTACTCTGTGTTTAATGAGCCTTTTATGTTTTTTTACATGTTTTAATGCTTTGTATCTTGTTCTATTTAATCTCAACAAGTTCCTAAAAACAGTCAGTGATCACTGTCGGCCTCTCTCTGGTTTTATTACCGCTAATCATTTTAAAGCTCAGTTTTTAAAACCTTATGATGTAACTACAGCCCAGCCCATGCAGCACTATATTAATAACTAACCTCGTACTGTGGATGGATTATCTCAGTTGTTCTCCCGATTGAAGTTTGGCCCATTTACAGCATCCTGCCCGAACCTTCGGGAACCCTCACGTTAACTTTTATTGAGTGGAAAAAAGTTATTGTTCATTCACCAGCTTCACTGTTTATATTATGCTAACATAGCTGTGTTGCTAGCAATCACGTAGCGACACAGCTATGTTAGCCAAACTTCAGTAACCCTACCTATGTCACAGCCGTTTAGTTTTCTGTCTGCATTTATGTTGGAAGTGATAGTAGAGCTGTACGTCTTAATTTGTTTCAGAAATCTCTCTGTCAGAACACGGTATATCATGTTTACGTGGAAACTAGCGAGCTAACTTCCTGCTGACTTCTAACTCCGTTAAATTTCATAAATTCGGTTTTCATGGATGCCTGGATGTTAAACTTAATTGTTACACCTGGTAAAGCAGCAACGCTGATCATTTTGTTACAGATGAAAGAATTTAAACTGTTTTTAACTCTCAGTGATGCCGCAGTGATCATGTGACTTGGGGACCTGCAGCTGAGTTTGGGCCCAGGCACGGCTAATGGCGTCAGACTTAAAGACCGGATAGCTAATCCAATAGTTATTAGTTAAAAAGTTAATTCACAGATTTGCTAATATAATAGCAAGTCTGTGAGCTAACAGGAAAGGGAAAAGGAAAGGCATTTTCAAATGAGGAATGGAATCACCATTTTTAATGTGATAGTTGGAGAAGATTATATTTTTATAACTCTTTTTGAACAGTTTTATGTTTGGACGTTGCTTTAATTCCATATTCAGACTGTTCCACAGTTTCACTCCATGAACAGAAACACAAAACCTTTTTCTTGTAGTACGTACCTTCCCTGTTTTGAAGTTACAAAAACCCCTTAAATTATAACTTCTTTCAAAAAAACATACTCTGAATATTACCTGGCAGTTCTTTATTTTTTGCTTTGAATAGAATTTGTGCTGTCTGGAATTTTACTAGATCGACTGCAAAATAGTGAGTTTGTATGTTCCCTGTAACCTGCAATGTGGATGATTCGAATTGCTTTTTTTTTGAAGAGTAAAAAGTGAATGTAATGTGGTTTTATAGTTATTGCCCCAGACCTCTGCACAATAGTTTAAGTATGGTGAAACCAGTGAACAGTATAGAATATGAAGTGATGTTCTGTCGAATATCAAGTATTTATTAATGGACTAATAATTCATTTTGAAATATTGATTTATAAATAGTGTTTTTATTTTTAATTAAATTGCTAAGTAATAAATTACTAATGTTTCAGTACATAAAATAATTAATAATGAATTTACAAATACATATCTGATTGCATAATTCATTATTCAAGCACAGAATCTCGATATGTGTGACTCTTGTGGTCCTCCATGCTCCCTGTGGTACACCAGCTTCCTCCCACAGCTAAAAGACATGCACTTAACTGGTGAATCCAAATATCCCCTAAGTGTGAGTCCAAATGGTTGTCTGTCTCTGGGTGGGAGCCCTGCGACAGACTGGCGACCTGTCCAGGGTGTACCCCGCCTCTTGCTGTATGGTAGCTGGCTCCAGCCCCCTGCGATCCTGATAAGGATAGGCTCTGGATAAGAGCCTCTCAAAGTTATTTATTAATTTTGTTTTTGTTTTTTTAAAAACAAAATCACAAAGGTGTTCTTTTGTGATTTTGCTTCCATCCATTTTTGTAAAATTGTGTCATTAGAGGACATAGCATACATTTTCACTGCTATGCAGGTAATACTCTGCTTTATCTGTTCATAAAGCCATATACCACACCAGTTAGTTAAAACGTGGAAAATTCCTTAAAGACATAAATGAACAGTTTTATAGGGGTATGGGCTATCATGATAATGATCAAAATCAAAGCGTCCTCTGAACACTCTGTTTCCTGACTTTTGTAGCTGATGAAAAAAATATTTAAAAAAAAATACTCCAGGATGCTTCACCTCAGTCTGTGTAAATGGTTTGTGAATTTTGTTGAGATGCTAGGCTTAGATCTTGATGCCTAAAGGTCAAACTGGCTCAGAATTGCATAGGGGTATTTGCATCCTTTTATAATTGCTTATATCTGTACTTGTTATTCTTCACTGTGCATAAGTAATGGTATATATAAAAGTGATTTTAACTCTGCCCTTATGGATATAACTGAATTAAGTTTTACTTTAAATGATGAAAAAGGCTCTCTGCAGAAACACATAAGCATGTTTTTAACTTGATTCCTGCTAAGAAAACAGTAGAATGTGTATATATTATGTTTGTGCACTTTGCAATTTAGGATGTGCTCTTTTTTTGGAATTAATCTGTTAGAATTTTTAATGATGTTTTTTTTTTTTTTTTTTTTTAATATCCAAACCTCTGTTGTATTTCAGAGTACTATCCCTGGAGTTGGCTTCTTAAAGATCCATGCTCCTTGGAATGTTTTGTGTCGAGAGGCTGAATTCATGAAACTCAAAATGCCAACAAAGAAGGTACTCCACCAATTATTTCCCATTTCTAAAATATGAACTCAGTGTTGCTGCTGTGCTTTGACTTCAGAAGTGTTCAGATGCTGTCCTGTAGCACAATCCTTTGCACAAAATACAAAATATCAGCTGACTCAGTCCAAAAATATCATATCATATCATACAGTCCCCTATTTGTATTAGTTTGTGCTTTTCTTAAAGTGTTTTGAAAGTATCTCCAATAATGTAGTCCAGTTTATGATCGCTGTAGTACCCAAGTAAATTATTTTTAAATTTATTGACCATCAGCCTGTTTTTAATAAACTGACAGCAAAATGTATGTGAAAGAACACAGCAACAGAAAGAACTACAGCTCTCTACACCTCAACCTTTCAAGGCTCTTGAAGTGAATGGCTGGTAAACACAAAATGGAAAAAGTATATATTACATTTTAGCTCTTGGAATGAAATCATTATTCAATCAAATTGCTACTTTTGGGTAGTTTTTGGATTGTTTGGTTTTGGTTTTTTTTTTATTTCTTTTCTTTTCTTTTATTATTTGGATCTCCTCTGCAGGTTTATGAAGTGAAACAAGGCAGTAGTGTGGTGGAGAAGATCAGGATGTTCATTCACAAAGTTACAGCTCCTCTCCACCCTAAAGTCGATACCAGCCGAGCACAGTGTCAGAAACCCCTCTCTCACCCCTTCTCCAGAGAAAAACAGCACCTGTAAGTAAAATATCTGGTTATAATTATAAAGACAATTGAAAAATAGTATATCTCAAACTTAGGCTTTTACACATGTTCTTAGGCATACACTATAGAACCCGTGTGTGTTGTCTCTGAGTTGTCCAGTTTGTTGACAACCACAAATTTGTAGCTTGTTACTAATTTCCAATTTCAACTCCAAAAGTTGATTCTGTTCATCTGGACGTTTTCAGTGGGAGAAACGTGTCGTCACTCATCCAGGTGACTTCTTCAGTACATACTTCTTATAAACAGTACAGTAAATGTCCTGTTTATAAGATTGGGGAAACCTGCAGTCAGCTGAGACTGAAGAAGTCACTTTTTACTTTTAACTGCATTTTCACAAGTTTTACAAAAACCCACCCCGTGTTATTCACAATACAGCAAAGTAATTGATAATTTCTCTAATTTTACACATTTAATTCTTGTAGTTTAAGACCAAAGCGTCATGCTTTGATGCTTTGGTCTTAAACTACAGGGAGTGCAGAATTATTAGGCAAGTTGTATTTTTGAGGAATAATTTTATTATTGAACAACAACCATGTTCTCAATGAACCCAAAAAACTCATTAATATCAAAGCTGAATGTTTGTGGAAGTAGTTTTTAGTTTGTTTTTAGTTTTAGCTATTTTAGGGGGATATCTGTGTGTGCAGGTGACTATTACTGTGCATAATTATTAGGCAACTTAACAAAAAACAAATATATACCCATTTCAATGATTTATTTTTACCAGTGAAACCAATATAACATCTCCACATTCACAAATATACATTTCTGACATTCAAAAACAAAAAAAAAAACAAATCAGCGACCAATATAGCCACCTTTCTTTGCAAGGACACTCAAAAGCCTGCCATCCATGGATTCTGTCAGTGTTTTGATCTGTTCACCATCAACATTGCGTGCAGCAGCAACCACAGCCTCCCAGACACTGTTCAGAGAGGTGTACTGTTTTCCCTCCTTGTAAATCTCACATTTGATGATGGACCACAGGTTCTCAATGGGGTTCAGATCAGGTGAACAAGGAGGCCATGTCATTAGTTTTTCTTCTTTTATACCCTTTCTTGCCAGCCACGCTGTGGAGTACTTGGACGCGTGTGATGGAGCATTGTCCTGCATGAAAATCATGTTTTTCTTGAAGGATGCAGACTTCTTCCTGTACCACTGCTTGAAGAAGGTGTCTTCCAGAAACTGGCAGTAGGACTGGGAGTTGAGCTTGACTCCATCCTCAACCCGAAAAGGCCCCACAAGCTCATCTTTGATGATACCAGCCCAAACCAGTACTCCACCTCCACCTTGCTGGCGTCTGAGTGGGACTGGAGCTCTCTGCCCTTTACCAATCCAGCCACGGGCCCATCCATCTGGCCCATCAAGACTCACTCTCATTTCATCAGGCCATAAAACCTTAGAAAAACCAGTCTTGAGATATTTCTTGGCCCAGTCTTGACGTTTCAGCTTGTGTGTCTTGTTCAGTGGTGGTCGTCTTTCAGCCTTTCTTACCTTGGCCATGTCTCTGAGTATTGCACACCTTGTGCTTTTGGGCACTCCAGTGATGTTGCAGCTCTGAAATATGGCCAAACTGGTGGCAAGTGGCATCTTGGCAGCTGCACGCTTGACTTTTCTCAGTTCATGGGCAGTTATTTTGCGCCTTGGTTTTTCCACACGCTTCTTGCGACCCTGTTGACTATTTTGAATGAAACGCTTGATTGTTCGATGATCACGCTTCAGAAGCTTTGCAGTTTTGAGACTGCTGCATCCCTCTGCAAGATCTCTCACTATTTTTGACTTTTCTGAGCCTGTCAAGTCCTTCTTTTGACCCATTTTGCCAAAGGAAAGGACGTTGCCTAATAATTATGCACACCTGATATAGGGTGTTGATGTCATTAGACCACACCCCTTCTCATTACAGAGATGCACATCACCTAATATGCTTAATTGGTAGTAGGCTTTCGAGCCTATACAGCTTGGAGTAAGACAACATGCATGAAGAGGATGATGTGGACAAAATACTTATTTGCTTAATAATTCTGCACTCCCTGTATTTTAAGAGCTGCTTTTCTTTCATTGGCAGCATTTCTTTATCTTTGTGGGACAAACACACAATTATCCCATACATGATGTATTTGCCCAAAAACAAGGTTAACAAATCATCACTTAATTTAATTGTCGTAAAAGGAACTGTCCAATTAATTATTAATTACATTTATTAACTTGAAAAATGAATGTGTGTTTGACATATACCTTGACATTCAAAGGGCTGTGCATAAAAATATCTAAAAAGAGAATCAAATATGCTGGAGCCTACTTCCATAAAGTTAAACAGAAATTGCTTGCATCTTTAATTACATACCAACCGATGATATCCAGGTAAGTAAATCTCCAAAGGTTTATTCTGTTCATCTGGACGTAGCATTTTCAGTGGGAGAAACGTTTCGTCACTCATCCAGGACTGCCTAGAGCTTGGACGTCAGTATGAGCAAACAGCACGTAAGATGGCGGATAACAGGAACCACCTGAGATTCAGCCTCAGATGCCGACAAAACAGGATTACTCCTAAAAGTCTGCAAATGAGCTCTTCAGTTAAAGGCTTCCGGGCAACAAAAATCCTCCAGAAGGCACAGCATCAGCTGCTTAATGAACGGGTGAGGCAAACAAATTTTACCATCGACATGCTAAAATCTCAAGAAGAGCGGATGCGACAGAGACTGACAATGCTTCTAGATGAGAATACTCTTAAAAAGGTGTTTGACTACACTGAGAAGGCTCGTCTAGCACAGCACACGAAGTCTCAGACCAGGCAACAAAGGAATTTTGACTTACTTGTTGTATGTCGGAAACCACGGCAAAATACGGAGAGTGTCCTCAACAGCCAGAAGAGAGAAGGATGCAACACCGATGTGGACAAGTGGGTGAAGAATTTGTCTGACAGACAGATCACCCAAACAGAGAAAAACATCCTTGCTAAAGGGTTGAATTTTGCTGTCATGCCGAGACAAATCCCGCTAGTGGACCTGATCACAGCCACAGAAACAGCAATTTGAAACAACAATATTGCAAAGTGGAAGCAGAGCAACTACGGACGAAAGTTTTAGCCTGTCTCAGCAATGCAAAGCCCCCAGCGTCCAACATCACCATGGAGGAGAGGAAGGCACTCACATCACTTAGTAATGACAACAACATCATCATCCTTCCGGCAGACAACTGTCACTGCTCAATCATGAAAATACTTATGAGCCCCTGAAACGAGACCCAGGTAGTGGTTATAGGAAGAGGGTGATAGACCGTCTGAAGCAGTTAGAACAAGACAATGTTGTTGACCGGACCTCATACCACAGGCTGTACCCAGGGGGGTCTACACCAAGTCTGTATGGTTTACCAAAGATACATAAACAGGACGCACCTTTAAGACCGATTGTCTGTATGATTAACTCGGTCAAGCCCAAGACAAGGTCTAGAGTGTGGCCCTTGCGTGTTGGCCCAGACACAAATTGTGTGAAGTTTAAGGAATCAAGTACATTCAAGAAATCTTTGACCAGGGGTTTATCCTCACAACACAGATGAATATTAAAGTCCCCCACTATAAGAATCCTTTCATAGTGAGTGATAAAACATGTCAAGAAGTCTGAAAATTACGAAGTAAACAAGTCATTATATTTAGGTGGACGATAGATGACTATAATTAGAACCACAGGACAGCCTAAAGTCAGAAGTTGGGACTCAAATGAGGTAAAAACACCAGGACTTTGTTTTAAATGCAAACAGATACAGTGTTTGATGATAGAGGCTACCCCGCCTCCCCTCCCACACAACCTGGGGGAGCTGAAGAAGCTGGCATCGGTGGGGCAGAGTTCCAGCAAGGGTGCCACTTACCAACGCGCAGCCATGTCTCAGTTAGGAGCATGGCATCCAGCTTATGAGTACCAAAGAAGTCCCGAAGAACATGAGTTCTATTTGATACGGATCTTGCGTTTAAGAGAGCTAATTTAACTCTCTGTCCATCCGTGGCAGCAGGCAGTATTTGTAGGTTGTTCATATTTGCTCCACCGCTCCTCGTATCCCGTCGGCATGGCGACCAATGAAGCAGCCTCGGGTGAGCGTGCTCCGATGACGTCGGGTAAATAGGAAGAAGGCAGCGCTGTTTGAGGCCAAAATAAAGTCCTAAACAGCCAGGGTCACCGATGGTAAGGACCCGCCGCATCCGAGTTCTGACCCGAACACGCTTCCCAGAGCGTGTGCCGCGCATTCGCACTGCCGTTTCAAAGGATTCCAGGGGGGATCACGGCGATGTAGTTCCCCCGGTACCGACGCCAGAGCGAGTCCTCCACATCGCTCGCTAACGCTGGAGAGCTTCAGTAGTGAGTCACGGATGTAAAGCAGCGTCTGTCGCTCATATACCAACAGGGAGTGAGTTTTTAAAACTAGCAGGGACACCACTAAGAACATAAAACGTAAACATTGCAGAACCGAGAGACGGCGTGCCATGACATCCGGCACCATCTTCAATCTATTATTTAAAACAAAATTAAAATGAAGACAACAAAGTAGTTGACCCTATGTGAAATTTGCAAGTAAGCTTGCTTACTGGTTTGAGTTTCCAAAAATTCAGTGACGATATATTCAACAGGGATTCAAACCTTACCCAGGGCACCACCCTAGAGCCAATTCATTTGAAAGCATGTAGGCCTTAACCCATAGGGCCTGGCTGGGCTCAGCTTATATAGGTAAAGACCTACAGATCCCGTATTTTGTGGATTAGTGTACAGTTGAAGGTCTTGGTGATCTAATATACAGCTCCTTTAGGCATATGGAGTGCCACCTCTCTGGTGTGGAAGGAGCCTGAGCTTATGGTTGAGAAACCTCAACCTCATTTCACAGCCTTTTTGCTGAGGAGGCAGCACAGACCTTTCATTATTTGGTAGCTGCTACTTGTTGTAGCACCAGTACATGATCTACATGGTGGACACCAGAGATGAAAAATGCTGTCAGGTGAAAGCAGTCCTGTTGAGCTTTGTTGGCTTTTGGGATCCTGGATACACCTGTTAGGTACCAACTGAAACAAAACCTTGGTGATTTCTGAAAGGCTTTTGTTTGGTTCAAAGTCATTCGGGCAGACCATCAGAAAATTTTGGAAAGGGAAAATTTTCCCTACCCACTGTTTACTGGATTGCTATTGACTTCAACTTAGGATGCATTCAGGCAGTAGCAGCAATTTGAGTTTTCCTAAACAGTACTGACATGTCTGCTGTAGAGAAGGTAGTCTGGAAACACAGGGTCAGCTGAGATCCCTGGGATGGTTAAAAACATGCTTTAAATGTTGGGGGTTATCCTAGTTATTGTCTGAATTGCTGTGGTGGTCCACCTATTAAAAAGGGGGAACAAATAGTGTGCTTTAACAATTCTCAGATTCCCTGAGGAGCTCTATTTGAGGATACTAGAGAAGAACGTCTCCCCGTTAGTCAAATCTTGAATTCAGAAGTTAAAATGTAGCTTTTATCCCAGTAGTGGGACACTCAAGGCTATTCAAGGATACATGGAAGGTTGTCCAGCCAGTCTTCATCTGAGTTTTGCACTTCAAGAATGTATTCAAATGCATCCTTTGAGATGTACACTACAGGGAGCTTTGGTAATATGGGGTTCTGGGCTTAATGGTTTTGGCTATTTGGACCCTGTGCAACCATTGTGGAAACTTGGTTTTGTACTGCTGGCAAAGAGTAAGACTTCGCTGAGTGTACTGGACTCCAGTCTCTGTCACCAGTTTTAGTCATAATTTATGGATCAAATTTCTAGGCACAGCTAAGAGGTTGAGGATGTTGGATTCAATTTTCTCTGCATCTAATCCTAGCTTTTTCCAGTTGGTGTGATTCTGTTGGCTTTATGAAGCATTTAGGTTACTCTGGGGTTTCTGCAGCCAAAAGTAGAGCTACTAAGATGTGGATTGGAACTTCTGAGTCTGAGGCCATGGTTCTCAGTTGGAAAAGGTTGCAGTGCCACCTCCAGGTTGGGAATGAATTTCTGCCCCAAGTGAAAACATTCAAGTATCTTCGTGGCTTTCTAGAAAGAGCCTAGAAACCCACTTTATACTCAGTAGCAAATAGCAGTAAGATAAGAAGCTATAAGGCTGTTTCTGAACAAGTCTTAAATAACAATTTTCAGTGCCTGCTGTACATTGAAACAGAGGCGATACAAAATGAAAATATAGGTTTTAGATTTATCAAGTGACCAAAAACTAATTTAAAAATATGCTAATTGTGTTTGATGTCAGTTGTGTGTTAATTTTAAACACCTTTAAAATGTGGATAATAAAGAAAGGAAGCTCGATGTATCCATTCAAAAACATTAAATAGTTGAATAAATGAGCAATGTTAGCTGACAGAGAGTGTTCTCCGAGGGAAACAAGAACATTACTATCAGTTTTAGAATTAAAAACCAGAGAGAAGATAACTGCAAATCTGGAATCAGAGAAAAATACATTCACAGGATAGACTTTGATATTTCATATTGTTTTTCTAAACTGAACTGAAGTTGGAACTGGCAACTTTACAACTTTATAACAGGAAAGCTGAAGCTTTCATCATGATCAGGTTTGCATAGTGATCAAATAAAGCTAGTCTACAGCAAACATTTATTTTATCAGCACAATGAAAGAGAAATCCCAGAATAAAAGATTTAGAATAACTTGACTAAATATAGGCTGCACAGGCTTTATGTTCTCTCTATAAGTGAATTTGCTTTTAAAGGCAGTAATAAGAGAACACTAATGTCTTACAGTCATCCTGCTGGGATGTATGGAGGAGAGAGTGGGCAGTGAGCAGCTATATTTGGAGCTCTGACTAACAGCTTGCAAGAGATATCCCTCCACATTTTCTCTGTTACTTAATGTTCGGCTCTGAAATCACTCTAACCTAAGCAACTTTCCTAGTTCTAGATTACAAAATGTATCTTACAAAGCATTTCTGGCTTCATTAGAAATGCTTTTGATTCCTACATATCTCCACAGTTGTCTTGAACTAAATGATGTAATTTCCAAAGAAATGTTACGTTTCTTGGTATGAAACAAGAACACCATTCAACCAATAAAACTGCAGCTGTAACATATTAATGCTGGCTGACAGAGCTGATGGAACTTATAAACAAGGCCAAACAACTACTATGAAAAACACAATTGCTGATTGACTGGAATGATTCAAAATGACCAACAGAATATCACCGAGAGGCTAATAAACATCACAGAACTGGAAAGAAGAACATGAGATGGGTGGGAGTGCCTGATCTGAAAAGAAACAGTTCATAATGAAATGATTAATAAATAATAATTAATAAATGAAAAAAAAGCCAAAAGCTTTATTTAAGTTGAGGGTTATCGAGGTAACATGGGGAATAGCTTTGTGGAATTCCTGTCTGATATTGGAATTATAACGGATTCACTCAGTTCAGACTTTCTGTATGTTTTTCTTTTCCTGCATCTATTATATAGACTACATAGTGAAAAAGAGCACATTTCACAAACATGCCACAAGTGTTTCTTTGCATCTGTAACTCATCTGTGTTGTTTTCTTTTTTCTTTCTTATCAGATTTGATCTCTCTGACAAGAACAAGTTCTTTGACAGCAAGACTCGGAGCTCCATAGTAAGTATTTGTTTTAGTAGATGGATGGTTGAAGAGTTAATCCTGTATATATTGATACATGTCAAAATAAAGAAATAATTGTTTGGCTTATGATTATAAGGTTCTAATTCTGTACAACAAGAGAGTGGCTGGAATTTAACCAAAACACTTCATGAATCGGAGTTCCCTGCTTTGTTTTCTGTTAAATGTTCAGCTCCTCATCCTCAAAGAGACAAACTGCATTATTGCTACAGTTTTCTTTTTTGTTGTTTAACGGTCAGGTCTATGAGGTACTGAAGAGGACAAAATGCATCAAACCCAAATATCCCTTGGGTAAGAAATCTGCCTTTCTGATACTAGGAATGAATCAATGTGCAATTAATCCTAGTCTCTCTTTGATTAGGTCCACAGGCCGAGAGCGGTCTTGACACATGTAGAATTCCCCATCATGTCCATTTTAACCATATCAGTACAATAGCTGAAATATTAGATAATGAACGTCAATAATCCCACAGAGGATTTTTGACTGTGTGAGAAACAGAATTGTACTGAAAAAACTCCTTTATTCTAACACGAAAAAACAGCCTAACACAGTGAAACAATTTTTAAAGTCCACTTCTAGGTTTTAACAGCACCTGAAGAAAAATATTAAATTAAATTAAGAATATAAAATGTAGCTGACAGTCACATAACTCAGACGAAGGTCAGATTTGCACAACAAATGATAATAAAATTGTGACCACCAGCACTGTTATTATCAGCAAAAGTGGCAGTGATCTGCACAACTGTTCAAAATACAGAAACTCTGTAGGACAGCAGCTTTGCACTAGCTTTTATTTATGAGCGATTTACTGAATATGTTGATGATCAGAGCCGACTGTGACATTATGCTCAAAAGCAACTCAAGGGCTTCAGATAACGAACTAATGGTTGATCATGCACTCTTTTCTGCATTTAATTATACAACATGGTGTGTGTGTGTGTGTGTGTGTGTGTTTCTGAATTATAATTCTGTTAAATGTGCCTTCATGCAGGGCTCACCAGTCTGCTAGCCAATGGTGTGTACACATCTGCTTATCCTCTCCATGATGTGAGTATCACACTTTTGGGCTCCCCCATGTTTGACTGAGAAGGCTGATGTTTATACACCACGATAATGATTATAGTTCAGTGGGTTTCCTAAAATCTACAATTACTAAGCTGCTTGTACACTATTATTTAAAAAGAAACAAAAAAACCAAAACATTGTTTACATTTACTCTCAGCTCTCTCTGTGATTTTATGTATTTTTATGTAGCTCAGTTTAAGACAGTAATATTTTTTAATTGTGATGCTGTAATTGGGGCGGCTGTAGCTCAGGTGGTAGAGCAGGTCACCTAATAACCAAAGGTTGGTGGTTTGATCCCAGTCTGCTGTGTGACTCGTGAATGTACAAGTTGTGTAAAGTGCTGTGTGTGTGTTTTTAGTTCATGGTGTATTGACTTTTATTTCCATGGTGTCTTTCTACTGTTTTATCTTATATCTGCTGTGATTTTGTTGTTTAGTTGCTTGTAAAATGTAAATAAAATGTATTATTGTTGTTATTTTTACCAATATTCCTTTTCTAAATGTTAACCTAAAGTCAACTAGGGAGGCTGTTATACAGTGGAAATGTGTATAATACTGAATATGAAACCTGTGTGTTACAGGGAGACATTGAAGGGGTGAGTGCAGAACCTAATGACAGGAAGGTAAGTAGAGAATACAAATACTTCTTTGTAACAGTATTACACCAAAACATAGTCTATTAAAAAAAATCTCACTTATATTCAACCTAAACTGACTGATGACAAAACTGTGACCTTACACCCTGTTTTTAACTGACAATGGAGTTTGGAAGCTATCGTGGAAGCTCAAGTGAAGTAGAAAAGCACTACGTAATAACTAATAACGAGTCCATTTAGCATTACAGATACTGAATTAACTATCATGTATCTGGATGCACGCTCAATCTTCCAGGTAAGGAAATCACAAAAGGTTGATTCTGTTCATCTGGACGTTTTCAGTGGGAGAAACGTGTCGTCACTCGTCCAGGTGACTTCTTCAGTCTCAGCTGACTGCAGGTTTCCTCTTCCTCTGATGGCCATGAGTCCCATTCACAGAGAGTTGGGGAATGGCTCCAATCACAGCATTGTGAGATGGTGACAGATGGACAATTAGACCCCCTGCTCGATTCAGAGATGGTCTCTCTCTTTTCACGTAAATGGCCTCCTTGACTCACCCTTAAACCAGCGTTCCTCGCTGTACAGGATGTGTACATTCTCATTGAAAGAGTGTCCACTGGCCTGTAGGTGTCACCCACATACCTGAATCAGTGACTTGGTCGTGTTCCTGGATAGGATAACATGGCCCTCTTTTCTACTTCTTCTATGTACAAGTTGGCCACGATGGGTGAAACTGGGAGCCCACGGCACACCTGCGTTTCTGTCTGTAGCACCGACCCTTGTATGTGAAATAGGTGGAATGAAGACACAGTTCAAACACACTTGATCGGTGCTGAGATCGGGGTCATCCTGTAATCTCTTACGCACTACGTCGACTGCTTCAGTGACTCGAACACAAGTAAGAGAGACGTAACATCATACAACACCATGGTTTCATCTGCCTCCATAATGACATCTCTCAAAATCTGAAATGTTGTGGATGTGGTGCTCAGAGCTGCCCACCAGCGGGTTGAGGACTGAAGCCAGAAACTTGGAGATGTTACAGGTGACCGAGTGGATCATACAGACTGTTGGTCTTAAAGGTGCACCCTGTTTATGTAACTTTGGTAAACCTTTCAGACTTGGTGTAGCTTCCCTCTGGTTATATTAGTGATCAAAAACTGATCTCACAGCCATTGTTCATGTAGTGGGCTGGTTTCAGTCATTGTGCAAATGTACTGTTTATAAGGTTGGGGAAACCTGCAGTCAGCTGAGGCTGAAGAAGTCATTTGGATGAGTGACGAAACGTTTCTCCCCCTGAAAACGTCCAGATGAACAGAATCAACCTTTTGGGCTAACTGTCATGTGCTGTCCCCCTGCTAGAATTAGGAAATGAGAATGTGCAGAGCTAATGCAGTCAACTGCTTTATAACTGCATCATATAGCAGTTGGGTGTGGGCATGACTATATATGTGAATGGTTGTCTGTTTCTGTGTCAGCCATGTAATAGACTGCTGATCCCCGAACCCCCAATAATGAATGGATGGATGATTATGAAATTAAAATCTGGAAACATTTCTTTTGGCACAATAAATGTTATTGCATTAGGACGTATAACGTGAAACTGATAAAAACTGATTCAATTCAGTTTTATTTATATAGCGCCAAATCACAACAAAAGTGGCCTCAAGGCGCTTCATAGATAAAAATTGATAAATCTGCAAAAAAATAGCCTCTAATTCTTTAAAAAAAGAAAAAAAATATATATATATAAATAATATATATATATATATATATTTGTAGCATGTGATATATTTATTGAGTCGTGCTTCTGTTCACAGCTCCTGTACGAACAGTGGGCAAGCTACAGTGTCTTCTACAAGTACCAGCCCATTGGACTTATCAGGTGAGATCCATATCTGGCATGAAATTGCTGACAGGAAATGCAGTTTGCAAAACCACAATTTATTTGTCCTCTGACTTTAAATTGAGGAAATTAATTTTAATCAGATAGGTCTTGTAATTATGACTTTAATAGTGGCATACATGACCTATTTACATGGAATTAAGCTCAACTATTAAGGAATCACAGTTAATTTTGCAGTGATGGATTTGACAGTGATGTGACCTCTGTATCTCCTCTCACCCAGGAAATATTTTGGGGAAAAGATTGGACTGTATTTTGCCTGGTTGGGAGTCTACACACAGATGCTGATCCCTGCTGCCATCATTGGAGTAATTGTATTTCTCTATGGCTGTGCTACTGTCGATGATAACATACCTAGGTACGCTGGACATATTTATTTATTTTTTATTGCCTTTATTGCAAGTGTCAGCTTGCTATGATTCCAATTTTGTCTAAAACTCACCGCAGGTAGGTAACATTTTTGTGATTTTATTTTATTTTATTTTATTTTATTTTATTTGTGACCTGTTGACATTTGCATCACAAATGGAGTGAACAAATTTCTCATTTTCATGTCTTAATAACAAGAAGAACGTAGCCAGGAGTACAAGAAAGCGTAGGTCTACAGTAAAGAGAGAGGTGGCAATGGAAAAGGCTTAGAGTGAGTTGTATGTGGAGCTAGAAGCTAAGAAACGAGAAAGGGACTTGTACCAAGCCAGAAAGGGTGTGCAACAGATTTTAGGTTTGACAAAAATGGAAATGTGCTAAGAAATGACGGAAATGTGTTGAGAAGATGAGCGAAGTACTAGAGGACTGTTGGTAAATCAGGAGGTGGAGAGGATTAGTAAGGAAGAAGTGAGAGTGGGATGAAAAGTGCATAGGAAGTATAGCAAGTTGGTCTCAGTAACAGACGGGAAGGTGTCTCCGGCTTTTGGCTTAGACTGATTCATATCTGAAATCTATTCTTTTTTGTTAGCATGGAAATTTGTGATCCCAGAAACAATATTACCATGTGTCCACTATGCGACCAAGCCTGCAGCTACTGGAAGCTGGTTACAGCATGTGGCACAGCCCGAGCCAGCCATCTGTTTGACAATGCAGCCACTGTGTTCTTCTCTGTCTTCATGGCTCTATGGGGTGAGTACAAATTGCTGTCCAAATATATAGGCAACAACCAGAAAATATGCAGACCACCAACAAATAAAGCTCGTGCAGCAAAGCATCGCTAAAACTGTACCAAATTCAAGACTGCGTTGTCTGTAAAGGTTCTCAGTCATCCAGGTCATCGTAGTCTAAGGAGCTCGGAACAGAAGACTGTATTATTTTAAAGCTTTGATCTATGGAACCAGCACCTTTGTTTCAGTGTATTTTTAGTGCCAAATACTGCCAGACTTTATATTTCATATTTTATATTAAGAAATATGAAAGGTGCAATCATACAAGTGGAGTCATCAACTGTGAGCAATGTAACATCAGCACATCTTATTATGAACCCCTTATATGAATTAACAAAAAGCATTTGGAGGATTGTAAAATGTACATGATTTCCAAATCGTTTTATAAATCCGTACTTTTTAAATAAAGGCACTGCTTGCTGTTGATTATGTACATTATGTAACAAAACTTGCATAACCTTATATGAACAGGTACAATAAAAGTATAAAATGTTCACACTCTCTATGGTTGCCATTTATATATACGGAAAATAGCAAGAAACATGTTGCAGCTGGTGTCCGAGCATGCGTTGAGTTTGTGTGTCTTATTATGTAGCTGTTCTCTTTATGGAGCACTGGAAGAGGCGGCAGATGAGACTCAACTATGTCTGGGACCTCACAGGGTTTGGAGAGGAGGAGGAGGTGAGATAACCCCACATGTGTTTTAATGCACAGAGCATAATTGTTACCTAGTGTTAATTAGTAAATAGTGATAATGAATAATAAGTTTGCACTTTTTGCACAAGTTCTTTTTCTGTGCAAATATTACTGTCCATCTTTTTAATGTTAATGTGCTAATTATATTTTTAGGACCACAATAACTACAAAACCTGCACAGTTTGTAGTATAAACGTGTGATGCAAGATGCTAGAAACACAAATGAAATAGAAACTTGAAGTTTGTTGTTGCAGTGCCATATGTTCCAGTTGATCTTTGCTCGTTTTACAAAGTGCTTTGGTCAAACATGAAAGCAGATGTTAAGGTTTAACAACACTCTTCTTCAAACAGAGACAAATATGGATATAAAGGATACAGGAATCTTCTATGCAGCTATCTTAAAAACACATTCCTACAGTAATAAGTAACATAATGGTTGAGATAAGATAAGGTTCCCACACAAACCTTTAGGAGTGAATGTCTTTTAAATCATAATGTACACAGTACAATTCAATACAATATCATATCGTCATTATATTACTCTTAAAAAACATGAAATGTTTTTAACTTGACACGTAAACTGATATCGCTTTTATGTTCTTGTGTGTTTGGTTTACTTCACAGGGGGAACACAAGGTTTGACTTCTTTTTCACTAACTGTTACAGATCTGTTCTGACTTTTCTTCTCTTTTAAGGTGTCTAACAGTCTCCATGTGGTCTTTTTACCTGACTTTGTCTCTGTGGTTCAGTTGGCTTGACTATCTTTTGAGGTTTGTTCTGAAGATGTGGTCCAGTTAATTAGTTGATCAATACAGCAGTCTTGGCATTTCTTGGACTCACAGCTCTGAAGTTGTCTGACTTTTATCTTTTTTATCCATTTTTTTATTTTTGGTGGGAATAACTTAGAAATGACCACATTATGACATTCTGGTTTCTTCCTTGTCACCCTGCTATTACAGTGTTATTACGGAGCTGTATTTCCATATTATTACCCCCAGTTTTGGCGCTCTTATTATCCTATTACTGTAATTTCATGGTAATAATACTCAACTGTAACTACTGTTGCTACCATTATATTACCTGCATATTAAGTGGTTATTACTTTAGTAATTGCATAGTAACGAGTTAGAAATTACCATATTATTACTCTTGTTACCTACTATTACCCCTTTATTACTGAGCTGTAATAGCAAGTGCTACCAATTCTTGACTTTTAATCTTCTTGAAATAAAAATCTCAAATGCAATGAGGATTCAATACAGGCAGGATATTTTGGCGCCATGTTTGATGTGTATTTAAAATGGTTTAACAATTCATTGACTGAGACACGCCTTAGATGAAGGAGCAACTAAGAATGTTCTAGAGAAGCTGCTAGCTGACCTTTGAGTTCAGAGAGAGCAAATGCAGGTAGAAGTCTCTGAGAAGGAAATGGAGCCAAGCTATGAAACATAAAAAGCTTGTAAGCAGATGAATTAAGGTAAAGTAATTCAGTGTTATTCATGAGATGCTGTAGCCCAGCACAAGGTCCAGTGTAGTTGGCTTTTGACTGACTTTTCAAGATTAAATGTCTCGAACATGGTGATTAAAACGAGCAGTAAAGCTAGAAAAAGAAGAAAGAGAGCAAAGGTAATTATGTGTGGTTGTTATTACAAACGATAGCCATCCCACCCCCATATTTGAGTTGCTAGGCATGAGTAGTTAGGATGGCCTCTCTTTGTCAGCGGGATGTGGTATCCCATCCTTTGGCAGGACTCAGTGATGAAGATGTTGTGAATAAAATACATCTTTGGGACCTCATTAAGTCAACAAAACAAAGAAAAAACAAAACCTAGTAGAAAAACTAGAATCGGTGATAAATACAGCTGAAGGTTGTGATGGCTTGCATAAAAAACTGAGTTAGTTACTGAAACAGAATTATTAGGGCAGAAATGTCCACGTACAGTAAGGCAGATGCAGAGTAAATGGTGGGGGTTCAGCACGACCTTGTGAAACATGCTGAGGAGGATTGACTTGTAGGATAGGTCGTGCAAGGTTCAGGAACGTTGCAATGCAAATGGCATCATCTGTGTAAGTGGCAAATATGTTGGTCCTACTGATCCAGGTCTGCAGGTTATGGGGTTCAGTTAAAGCACAGGCTTAGGTAGGTCCACATAATACAGAATTATGAACTTCAAAATGCTTTTAGATCACTTTTAGCTCCGGTGGTACCTCAGTGGACATGTAGGCTGGTAGAATAATCTTATGTCAAATACATGTATTTTCTCCAAAATGGATCAAATAAAAAATCTCAGTGGAAATATGGAAGCAAATACATTCTTCATGTCGTCTACTTTCTGTAGTTCATACGTCAGTGTTGAAATCGACACTGTGATAATGTAAAGCAGGTTCTGAATTAATGTCTTGTTAAACATCTAGATGAGATGGTATAAAAAATGGTTACTTGAAAAAGTTCAAGCTATTTCTACTTGATCGGTCCACATGAAAAATAGCCTTGTTCAGCACAGACCAGTTCTTCTGCTTACTCAGCTGTACTGGACAACATTGTCATTTTTCCTATTTGGAAGCTTGCTCATGTGTGTTTCACTGAGCCTGTGTGTCTGTACATTAGTCTGACACATGTACCTTTAGGCCACTGTCTAACCGTCAGCTTTGTTTTCTAGTGATGCAGTTTCTCTTTACACACAGCTCCTCCTCCGCTGGGTACACATCCATTCAATTCTGGCTGCATATCACATTCCTTAAGATATAAACATGTATTTCTCACCATTAAAGGAACATTTCACCATCAGCTACACACGTCACTATTACACAACCATTTAATTTCATTTGTAAATTAAATGGTTAAGAGTTAAAATTTGGAAGGAAAGAATAAAAATTGGGAACCAATCTAATGTTTAAGAATACAGAGAAGAAAAATAACGGTATTAATCCTAAAGGAAAAATTATATGCATCATTAATCATCATCATGTGTCATTGTTTTAAACTTTATGTAATACTTGTTTGTTCGTATCTTTGGGGATTTTTGTTTTTTTTGGGGGGGGTCCCAGAAATATAAGAAATCCCCAAAATACTGCCTTTTTAATAAAGGCAGTAAATTTCTAAATGAGCTAGAAATATGATGGATTGATGCTTTCCACCTTAAAATTCTGTAAATGCCAAAATAGGATAAACTACTGGTGTAGCTGGTGTATTTCTTTCATGGTGAGTTGATACATATCTTCCTTTTCTTGTGCAGAGTTGTACAGAAACCTAAACACCAAGTGCTTATTTTGCAAAACTTTTTGCCACAAGGCTGTTTAACTTATTCCTGTCTCCATTCTGAATTCCAAATGGGATCTTCTCTTGCAAGTTTAACGTCTTGCACATTTAGTACTAATCAACAAAAAGCACCATCAATAAAAGTAACAAGCAAATGTTCTCTTCCAGGACCACAATCGAGCTGAGTACGAGTTCCGGGTCATGGAAAAGAAAGTGAAACTGGAACATTCGGACTTGATGGTAAAATTAAGTCAATTTTTTTCTGACAAAATCTTTTCATGTTTCCAGTGCTTTATGAAAATATGGATATTGGATGCATCACAATTTTATTTACATAGACAGTTGCTGATTTAAAATAGTGTTGGTTCAGTGGTTGCTGTCACGTCACCTTTTCCCAAAGTTCAAATTGATGCATGTTAGGTTAACTGGTTATTCTAAATTGCCATTGGATGTAGATATAAGCACATATGATAAAGCACTGTGTGCGAAATGGTCAATGTGGGTTTAATGTAAATCACTATGTAATATGTTGTGTTCTGCTATGTAATGACCTGCAAGCCACAGAGGTCACTACATAGTGATAACTTGCTTGGTTTAACTGGTTTTCTGAGTACAGCCTGATTTAATCTAATTGGTTGTTAATGATGTTGCTTTTGAATAAAGATAAGGCTCAAAGTGTAAGATATCCTGAGCCCCCCCAAAAATCCTTGCGTTATATCAAGGACACACCTTTTTCATCCTATAAACATGGAGTCATCTCAGCATCTTGACCCAATTTTAAGTCACTCAAATGTGACACTACAGCTGAGGGCAGAATTAACTCTGCTCCACTGGAGCCACTGATTTGTGTCTATGCTTGTTATATGTGCTTTGTGCAACTCCATGACCAGTGTATAAAGGGCTGCTACTGAAAGACAGAAATAAGGCAGTGGAAGGGGAATTGCACATCTGCATCAGGTCTTAATGCCCTTCATTGTGTGTGTGTGTGTGTGTGTGTGTGTGTGTGTGTGTGTGTGTGTGTGTGTGTGTGTGTGTGTGTGTGTGTGTGTGTGTGTGTGTGTATAGGATGAAAAGGTGAAGCTGACATGTACAGATAGGCTGCCTGCTTACCTGACTACTGTGGTCATGATGGGTTTTATGGTGAGTACCAGTAGTCTCCCACTGTGTTCACCAACATGTGTTTCTGAAGCATGAGTGATGATGTCATTGTCCCATATTATTTCTGTTTCTGGCAATACTATGTTGAAAGGTTTTTGTAAATGAGAAAGGCGAGAATATAATGTTACTACATAAGTTTTAGGATTTGGACGACAATAATGTGCTTAATCACAAAATGAATTCAGGCTCTTATTAATTGAAGTATTGACAATGTATTTATATTTGCCTACAAATACTTGAAGATAGGCACACTTCAATACATGGGTGATATTAAACCTGCTTCTTTGGTCCCCATGATAGGACAGAGAAAACCCGACTCAGTGGTCAAAACATTTATAATTGTTTATTCAATCATCAGAAGAGAGAGCCCTGCACAGCCCAAAGCCAGCTGCAGAATCTCTGACATTAGCAGCCAAACATGTGTCTCATATAGGTGTTATTTTGGTCCTTGTATGTACTAGTTCCGCTTTTCTGTCTGGTTTCATGTATTCCTATACCTCTGCAGCTCTACCCTAGACTACCTGTTTTTCAGTCTGGCTAAGCACTTGGTTTATCAAAAGTGGCCTTGCTTTACAAACCTTCATTATTAAAGTACATAAAAACAATATAATCAGAAAATAAGCACTAAGAATATATTAATTACATGACAGTGACAAGTCAGTTTTTACAGAAAACAACTGTGAAAACTGTAATTTAGCAGAAAAACAAGTATTTCCTCATCTCACATCATAAATATGCAGTAGTTTCTGGGCAGGAACTATATTATGGAGGCGATTCATTGTTCATGCCTTTACATCTTTAATAGTCAGTGTTTATATGCTTGATGGATGTTTTATTAACTCCTCATTTTATCAACGTAAATGTGATAAATGCTGTTCTACCCTACCAACTTACAAGAAAAATGAATACCATAAAAATGTCCTGGCTGATGTGACCTTATAACAATAAAGCCAAGTCTAACTTTTTTTAAATACATTTCACTGTTCAAACATAACTTTCAAAAGTGTTTCCTGTCCTTTAAAATACCTGGACCTTAGGCAAGGTTAAGCCACTCAAAACATGACCTGAAACGCGTACTTTCAGTTTGAAAGTTTTATTTGTCACATACACAATCATACACAGTATGACATACAGGGAAATGCTTATTGTTTTGCAATCAGATTGACAGTGAACAAAAACAGTTATTGGTCATTATTTTGTTATTAAGTGCATGGAACGTGTCGAGAGCCCAGTCTTACATGTTTCCCACCCTCACTGACTGGTGAGGATCCACTGACAGTGGTCCTAGTTGGTGAAAAGAGCTGAGGGGATTATACTACTGAACTACGGAAACTTAAAATGTTATTATTGTAAAATGCATGAAGTTATACACTACTTACATGGTTAATGGCGTGATTTTTATATAGCACTTTATACAGCATGGCATGCAGACTGGAGCAGCCAGGGATCTAACCACCAACCTTATGATTAGTAGATGACCTGCTCTGTCTAGTAGTGTGTTAGCATTCTCTTTTGCCAATCTCAAAGAAATTGTAGACATTTTACCTTTAGCACCACTTTCAGTCATTAATCCTTAAAGACAATATGAACTCCTCCTCATACCAGTGTCTTAAAAGTTGTTTTTTTTATACCACTTAACAAATGCAAGTACATTCCCATAACAAGGTCCTTAGAATTACAAGGTCATCAAACAACTTGGCTATGGAGCATACATTACCTTTGCAAAGCACTTTATAGGGTATTTATTATGTGATTATGTGGAATGAAATGAAGGCTGCGATTGAATATGCTGTTGTATGAAAATGTGGGTATTTAATAATAATAATTCATTGCATTTATATAGCGCTTTTCGAGACCCTCAAAGCGCTTAACAATGCCACTATTCATTCACTCTCACATTCACACACTGGTGGAGGCAGCTACAGTTGTAGCCACAGCTGCCCTGGGGCAGACTGACAGAAGCAAGGCTGCCATATCGCACCATCGGCCCCTCTGACCACCACCAGTAGGCGGCAGGTGAAGTGTCTCGCCCAAGGACACAACGACCTTCTGATTACAAGACAAAAACACCCAACTCTTGAGCCACGATCGCCCTAAATAAATGTGTCTTCTACAAAAAACTGGAATCAAAATACTGAACTTAAGCTGCTACTGAAATTTCATCAAGACCAATCTAAATGCTTCAATATGGTGGTTAGGTTAACTGGTGATTTTAATTTGCCCCTCAATATGTGTTAGATAAAGCATGCAGAATAATCCACTATGTGCTTAGAATAGAATAGAATTCAACTTTATTGTTATTGCACATGTCACAAGTACAAGGCAACGAAAAACGGTTTGCATCCATCCAGAAAGTGCTTTAGACATAATATAGATATATTACAGAATGGGTCTATTATAGGTATGTTACAATGTACACGGTATTAAGGTATGTTATGAATATGCTATAACTATATGTACAGGCTATGAACAGGATATAAATATAAAGCTATACAGAAATATGAACTATGCAAGTTATAAACAGAATGATTGTCTATACAGCATTTACAGTAGTGCAGTTAAGAAATATGTGGATAATTTCCACAGAGGTATATAAAGTGCTGGTGGTTGTGAGTGGTGGTTCAGTCCATGTTGTTATTGTGTGTATGAGGGTACAGTTGTCCATTTGTTTGTTTTTGTCCATTTTGTGTGTGTTCAGTTATAGGTGGTTGTGTGTGTGTTCAGTCCATGAGTTTAATGTGGGTCAGATGTCAGGAGGCAGAGCTTGAGAGAGCTGTAAGACTAGAAAAGGGCTCTCAAAAAGGCCTGTCCATTAAGTTGTCACTAGAGAGTTTTTGATGTAAGGGTCCTTGGAAAGGGACTTGATCCCCTAGAACGCAGAGCGAAGATCATTCTCTGGGAAGTTGGGTTTGTTTTGGTCTCACGGTGCTCACTGTGTGCCGCAGGTTCAGTAGCTGAAAACCAAGCTTTTTCCGTGTGGACGCATTTAACCAACACACTTATTAATTCTGCCTCTCTTGTATTTTAGATAATTGTGACGTTTGTTATAGTCTTTGGAGTCATCCTGTACCGGATTAGCATTAAGGCAGCGCTGCACATGAGCAGCCACCCTGTAGTTCGGTATAATATCCGAGCCACAGTCAAAACCACTGCTGCCATCATCAACCTCATCATCATCATCATCTTGGATGAAATCTATGGAGCCATTGCCCGCTGGCTCACTAGACTGGGTGAGGCACATTTTGTTGGATTGATGTTCTTACCAAATATTATTTTCTTCCTACTGTTTGTAGTAGTATTTGTATGCCACACAAAAGGACTTTAGAACACAAAGTGTCATAATAGGCTGTGTGCAGGAAAGGACCCAATCGCAGCACTCTCAAAGACAGGACTTAACTCAAAACGCAGCATCTGTTGCTGGAAAAACTCCTCATGAATAAAACTGAAACAAAACAAAACTCTGCACATAGGAACTGAGCCACTAAACCGGAGTACAAGCCAAAACACACAGCACACAGAGGGTAGCAACATTAACGACGTGACAGAGAGCAAAGAGAAACACAGGGCTTATGTACACAGAGGGATAATCAGGGAATGGGAAACAGGAGACACAGCTGGGAGAAATTAGGCCTAACGAGACAGGGGGAAGTAAAACCGAATACACTGACATAAGACATGGACCTTCAAAGTAAAACAGGAAACAAGAAACAAATAACAAAGACGCAGACGTGACACTGAACTAAATCTAGAACAATAATAATCAAAACAGCACAACTAAAGAATCAGAACATAAATCCTAATACAGAAAAAACACCAAAATATAAGAAACAGGAAATGCTGGGTCAAAATGAGCAAGAGCCATGACACAAAGCCTTTCTTTTTATCAGTCCTTTTTAATTTGATTATCTGAAGTAAGTTGTGGTGGCAGGAGGGTGTTCCTGGTACCCTTTTCTCCAGCAGTGTTTTCATTCATCCTGGGCAGAAACACCAATCCCCTTCCAGACCACATGAGAGATAATAAAGAGAATTATGGGTCTTCTCTTAGTTTGGTGTGCATGGTAAGCTTGCCCGTGCCCAAATCTAGCCATTATGGACATGCAACAATTACTCTGAGCTGCCTTAAAAGTTCTCTAAGCCCGAGCGCCACCTTAATGATATCTTTCTTTCAGACATTACCTTGAGCTTGTGGCCAAATGTGAGCGCTAGAATATCTTCAGCTCAACAGTCTAGAACAACAGCTGCATTAGTGCAGATGTCATTCCACCTTCTCATTGTTTGTTTAGACATCTTTAAATTTGCTTGGGGCTGCAACAGCCCCCACAAATGTGGAAACCATAGAAAGCCGAGGATGTCTCATCGACAGTACAGCATTAGTCCTATAGATTGCATAAATGGTGCTTGACGTAGCAATCTCAGACTAATGTCCCCGACATAGGACGAGAATGGCATCTTAGGAGAGTCTAACACTACATCGACTGTGCGCTTTTTCAGAGGTTCCAAAGACGGACAAGAGCTTTGAGGAACGCCTCATCTTCAAGACTTTTATCTTGAAGTTCGTCAATGCCTTCACACCCATTGTCTACTTGGCCTTTTTCAGGGGCAGGTAAAACAACAGTTTCTCACATAATTTAGTTTCAGATCATTTTAGTCAAACTAAACTGGACTGTAGGGAAATCAAGCACTATAATGTGTTACTGACAATGCACACACAGCTTTATCCAACTCACTGTTGTCTGCAGATGTTTTGCTGGAAGAAGGAAACATGATGATTCTGTAAAGTCAATGCTTTCTTTGTCAGACTTTGTGACTGTGGTTTTGTTTTTATAGGCTTGTTGGGAGGCCTGGAAACTACTTGTATGTTGTTGGGTCTTACAGGATGGAAGAGGTAATCCACTTTAAATATGCTCAAGAGAAGAGAGGGAGGGAATGGAGCCAGTTGTCTCTAGATAACAATTAACAGCTAGATTAGATGGTGCTTTATGACTAAGAGCACACAGTCACCTTTATTTTTAGTTTAACATTCTCATATAAAGATTAAGGGGAAAAAATCCTAGTAACTAATAGTAAGTTAAATTTTACATTTCTTTTCTCAAATGGTCTGTTTCGAATGTTTCACTATTGTCTGTTTCTACACTTGTTCACTGTCTCTCCTACAGTGTGCCCATGCAGGTTGCCTCATGGAGCTGTGCATTCAGTTGTGCATCACTATGCTAGGCAAACAGCTCATCCAGAACAACTTGTTTGAGATTGGCTTACCGTGAGTGCAAAACAGAGACTGCAGCAAGCTCAAAAACACACTTGAACACAGATTGAATGAGGGATCGGCATCAAATCAAATCAGTTTTATTGACACGTTACATGTGCTGATACACTGGTACAGCACACATGAGGGAAATTCTTGTGTGCAAGCTTCACAAGCAACAGTGGTGTGCACAGATCCCACTGTGTGGGTTCAGTAAGTCACAGATCACATAATGCACACCCACTCAGTTATGTGTATGTCTGAGAATACTGCTCGTCTAGTTTTCATCTACATTTCCCTGGAAACCAGACAGCACCTTGCTGAACTGTAAGCCTGTAGTCTGCTCAGCCTCTCTGTGCACATACACTGTGACTGAGGTTTATGCCACATGTTTGGCTCTTCCAGCAGTGTTAGACATCCAAATTATCATCCCTAACAATTAAGAACTCAAGACTTTGAAGAATTTACCACTTATCGTAGTCGTAGTATTCAGAATAGAGTTCCTGTATTTGTCCAAATGTGGTTAATAATCTCCCAAATTTTAGGATACATAATCCATTAAGTTAAGGAGAAATCTACAACAACAACAAAAATCAAAGATGCGCATGCATTTGCACAATAACACTTTAGAAACTGAGTGATGCTTTTACAAATCTCATTGTGTAATTTCTTAATGGATTGTTGGGATTTGCAGGAAGCTGAAAAAAATGCTCCGCAGGAGGAAGTCAGAAATGGTTTCCATTCAAGAGCCAGTGCCGCATAAAACTCTGAAACGCTATGAGAAGGACCAGCTCCTGGGTCCATTTGTTGGCCTCAATCCAGAGTACATGGAAATGAGTAAATAAGTTTCATCACTTTTGTTAATCATGTTGTTAGCAAATAAATAAATTACCTGGTTTGCACTAAATGCATTTAAAGAGTAGTGGTGGACAAAGACGAGCAGAGCAAATAAAGTTTGTTTCTGACATACCTGATTAAGCTCAAACTACAGTTACAAGAAACTCAGTAATAATTGTAACATTAGGAGGCAGCCAGAATCTCGTGACTTTAAACATGGCATGCTTAAACAGAAATAGGTTTTCACAACTGTCCACCGCTATCAAAATTGGCTTTCTTTTCATTTTTAAAGAAATTCTGAAGGAATTTTTTTTTCATGCTTATTTATAGATGTTAAAAATAGTTTTCTGTATTAATTTTCTTTCACCCAATCGAGGATGAGTCATTGCTAAATGCTGTTCTATTTGTCTGTTTTTTCCCTTTTCCTTTAGTAATCCAGTTTGGGATGGTGACTCTGTTCGTGGCCTCCTTCCCTCTGGCGCCGCTCTTTGCTCTTCTGAATAACATAATTGAAATTCGTCTGGATGCTAAGAAGTTTGTTACCGAGCTTCGCAGGCCTATTGCAGCTAAAGCCAAAGACATTGGTTCGTTTCTTTTATCTCTATGTGAGATTAAACCCTCTTAAAATTGCAGTAACATCTGCTGTTAAGAAATGTGTTTTACTAATGTTACAAAAATATAAACCCAGTACAAAAAATCCACACAGACTGAAAACAGCACACAAAAGTAGCACATTGCAATTGCTAATAGTGCTCGTTTGTGTATTTTTCTTTTGCAGCCTTTAGTCAGTTTAATCAATGAACTAAATTAGCACTCTGTTATTCAGACTTCAAGAAAATATGCCCTAAGATGTCTTCAACAGCATTTCTTTCATTTGGGTGAAAAAAGAGGTGAATTTGCAGTACAGTGTCCCGACAAACTGAAACTAAATACATGTATCCTCACCCATCTGTCTTTGGAGGTGGCCCCCATCCCATGAACTTGTTTCTGTCAGTGGTTTCTTCCTGTTAAAGGGAGTTTCCCTTCCCATTGTTGTGCACTCAAACGGGATCATCTCATTGTTGAGGTTTCCTCTCTGTTATTGTAAGGTCTATAGCTTACAATATGAAAAGCCTGAAGGTGACTGTCCTCGTGGTTTGAGGCTATATGAATAAAATACATTTCAATTGATTTCAAATTAAATTTATGACTCTCACACTAGGCAGAACACATAAAAATAAGGACTGCTACATATGCCATTCTAGTAGGCTGCTGTAAGGAAAAAGACTCTGCTTACAGCTGAATTACACTACAGCAAACCTATTATGAAGCTAACATTGTGTAGAGTTATATGTTGCAAGACTGAAATCTCTGAAAGCTGGTTTTCTTCACGTAGAGAAGTTAAGTGACTCGATTAAGTAGCTTAATCTCAGAACCCGTCTGCAGTGGCATTTCCAATATGCAGAGAACACTCAGCACCAGTGAGTTGCAGTTGTACTAAATCACCCTGTGCAAACTCTAGTCGTGTGCATGTCGGAGCTGCTGTTTTCTCATGAATAACGGCTCTTCTGTCTTTCTGCAGGGATCTGGTACAACCTCTTGAGGGGCCTCAGCAAGGTAGCGGTCATTGTCAACGTAAGTCTTATCAGCAATCTGTATGGTTATACAATGCCAATATAAAAACAATGCCAAGGCTGTCCTGGAAAACGATTTTCACTCAGTTAGGACTACACTAGTACATTGTCTTGGTCCTCTTAGTACCATTGATGTTAAGTTAGACTCTTTTTCTCCAATTGATCTTTCTGAGTTAACTTCAATAATTACTTCCTCCAAACCATCAACGTGTCTTTTAGACCCCATTCCTACAAAACTGCTCAAAGAAGTCCTGCCATTAATTAATTCTTCGATCTTAAATATGATCAACCTATCTCTAATGATCGGCTATGTACCACAGGCCTTCAAGCTGGCTGTAGTTAAACCTTTACTCAAAAAGCATCTCTAGACCCAGCAGTCTTAGCTAATTATAGGCCAATCTCCAACCTTCCTTTATATCAAACATCCTTGAAAGAGTAGTTGTCAAACAGCTAACAGATCATCTGCAGAGGCTTATTTGAAGAGTTTCAGTCAGGTTTCAGAGCTCATCACAGCACAGAAACAGCTTTAGTGAAGGTTACAAATGATCTTCTTATGGCCTCTGACAGTGGACTCATCTCTGTGCTTGTCCTGCTAGACCTCAGTGCAGCGTTCGATACTGTCGACCATAATATCCTATTAGAGCGATTAGAACATGCTGTAGGTATTACAGGTACTGTGCTGCAGTGGTTTGTATCATATCTATCTAATAGACTCCAGTTTGTGCATGTAAATGGGGAGTCCTCTTCACACACTGAGGTTAATTATGGAGTTCCACAGGGTTCAGTGCTAGGACCAATTCTGTTTACATTATACATGCTTCCCTTAGGCAGTATCATTAGAAGACATAGCATACATTTACACTGCTATGCAGATGACAACTTCATATATCCATAAAGATATGAAGACCTGGATGACCTCTAATTTTCTGCTTCTAAATTCAGATCCAACTGAGGTTATTGTACTCGGCCCTAAAAATCTTAGAAATATGGTGTCTAACCAGATTCTTAGTCTGGACAGCATTACCTTGGCCAGACAGACACTATCTCTACTTTCAAGATCAGGCTTCAAACTTTCCTTTTTGCTAAAGCATATAGTTAGGGCTGGACCAGGTGACCCTGAATCCTCCCTTAGTTATGCTGCAGTGGGTCTAGGCTGCTGAGAGATTCCCATGATGCACTGGGTGTTTCTTCTACAGTCACCTTTCTCACTCACTCTGTGTTTATACACATTTCTGCTTTCAGTTATTAGTTATTATTCATCTCTGGCTCTCTTCCACAGCATGTCTTTGTCTTGTCTTCCTCCCCTCACCCCGACCGGTCATGGCTCCTCCTGCCTGAGCTTGTTTTTTTTTGTTAAAAGAAAGTTCTTACGTCCCACTGTCACCAAAATGTTTTCTTATGAGGGTTCATATGATTGTTGCTGTTGTTTTGAGTTGGTGCTATATAAAGAAATTGAATTGAACTTTTTGTCTTCCAGGCCTTTGTCATCGCTTTCACCTCTGACTTCATCCCTCGGCTTGTCTACCAATACATGTACAGTCCTGACGGCACCTTGCATGGCTTTGTCAACCACACTCTGTCATACTTCAATGTCACTGACTTCGATCCAGGCACAGAACCTCTGCAGCCAATGCACCTGGGCTACAAGGTATCAGTATGCAGGTAAGCTTTTGCTTTCCTAGGGTCTGGAAACTGAGGCTGCTGAAGTCATCAGACGATATTCATATAATGAAGACTCAATATATCCAAACATATTCAAATTTCTCATTTATCTATTATAAAAGCACAACAACAGTTTGAATAAACTTTATGTAAAAAAGCTTTTGTGTTTTTTACTGCTAGATACAAGGACTACAGAGATCCTCCCTGGTCCAGTACGAAATATGAACTTTCCAAGGAATTCTGGGCCATTCTAGCAGCTCGTCTCGCCTTCGTTATTGTTTTTCAGGTTCGGAACAATGCACAGATAAGATCGCACAAAGCAAACAAACCATTTATGATTTCGTTTATTTCATGAAATAAGTCGTTGATAGAAATCGTCTGAACATAGCCTGTGACATCTCATTTGAAGGTACTCATTTTCCTAACCTGCTGTTTCACAGCCTTAAGTGCAGAGTACTCGTCAGTCATAAAACATTAGTATAAAAACAGGAAGTTGAGTTCTACAGTTGACTTATTGAGGTAGCTGTAATTCAGGAGTTAGAGCATATTATCTGCTAATCAGAAGGTCAATCCCTGGCTGCTCCAGTCTGCATGCCAAGACATGGCATCAGACAAGTTCCTCTCCAACGTGTCCATCAGTCTGAAATGTGTGAATGTTAGATAGAAAGCCATTAAGCATAGAAAAGGGTGTATGCAAACCTATATGAGTAAGTGTGAATGGGGGAATGAGACATGTTGTATAAAGCACGTTGAGTCCTCAGTAGTGTAGAAAAGCACTATATCAGGTCTTATTAGGTGATGAACCTGCTTCCAGGTCCGAACCACTCTGCATTTATTACGGCGTTTTTAACCTGTTTTCATGGATGCCTGCATGTTAAACTTCATAGTTACACCTGGTGGAGCAGCGACACTGATCATTTTATTAAAGATGAAAGAATTTACAGTTTTTAACTCAGTGATGCTGCAGTAGTCGTTTGACTTTGGGACCTGAAGCGAATATTTGGACCCGGAAACGTCTGATGACGTCAGACTTAAAGGACTGGATAAGAACCAGTCCATTTATTCCTTTAACCTCCTAAAACCCGAACTCTTCCACGGCAGCATTTTTAATTTCTCTTTGATATTTGGGCTGATTGGGGCCCGATGAATGTAAAAAGAATTACCTGATTTTTGTTTGTTTTTTACCTGATTTTTGTTTCTAAGAAAAATGAGAGCCACGTATGAGGATATTCATTTAAATTTTGATAGAACTGTAGCAGCATAATGTCCTCGTAAGTGGATATCAGGCCCCTGTAGAGCAAAATTAAGTATTTTGGTCTAAATAACCCAAAATGTGATGTCCACATATGTGGACGCAGGTCCTAGGAGGTTAAAACTAATGTTGAGTCTACACAGAGCCATATGAATTATTATGTTCCTGCCATTTTCAGCGATCTTCTCTGAACTTGTTGAACTTATGCTTCTGTAGATTTGAGATTTCTGTAGAGCTCCACTCATATGCTGTCTTCCTCCTCTATCTAAAAGGAGGTAAATGATATAACTATTAGTTGATTTAGCACTCTTTGCTACTTCTGTTGCAGCTGACTTGGATTAATGGTTTATTTATTGCACATTTTATTCTTAATGTAAGAGAAGAAGAAGAAAGGTTCAATCACTAATGAGAATTGTTTTATAATGATCTGTGTTCTCTGTTGACTCTGCCCTTTGCAGAATGTGGTGATGCTTATGAGTGACTTTGTGGACTGGCTTATCCCAGACATTCCTAAGGACATCAGCCTCCAGATCCACAAGGAGAAGATCCTAATGGTGGAGCTCTTTATGAAAGAGGAGCAGGGGAAAAGGTTTGCAGCAAGAGACAACCAAGACAACTGCACAGTTCCTCTGTCAGCTAATCAGAGGCCACCACAGCCACGCTCACGCCCTGTTTCACAGGCAAACTGCTCCTAACCTGTTGGTTGGTGGGAAAAGAATCACAAATGGCAATAAGCAAAACAAATTCTTACTGAGCTGTTAGAGCGGTCTGGTTGAGGTACAAGCTAACTGTGTAAAGTCCACATTAACAGTCAGTTTTGTAATATCAGCAAAGGTTTTGCTGCACTTGCATGTGACATTTTCCATCTTAGACCACTAACCATAAATCCTCAACTTATTTTACCAACTTCTTCTTTATTGGATGTAAACAAGGAAAGAAAAAGCCATTCAGCCTTCAGCCTCTCTCTTTAACCCATTCTCTACTCAGCAAATGGAACCTGTCGGCTTTACAGAGCCCAGAAGAAGTGATTCAAACTCTAAAACAATTTACAGCATTTCAGGTGCCATTTTATTTATTTGAAGATTTTGCCAAAGAAAAACATTTTCCACTACAGCCGCTCACACTTTGCAATTCAAGCTATTATTTTGCATAGCTAGCTATCAACTATGAGTAAGTAAATGTCCGGTGCATTTTCTTAATTACTAGTGTAGAGTTTGTGTGCTAATAAGGGAAAGGAAATATAGTAGTAAGTGTTTGCGGTGTGCGTGTTATTGTGTTTTTAAAATGTGGAGTGTCAACAAGACAAGAACTTTGCATTTTTTTAAGTTGTTGATGTCTCTGAAAAGTAGGACCAGTGTATCACATAAAGTCACCACAGGAACAGGTTTGAACCCGGTCAAAGCGTTACGAAGTTGTCTGCCTTAAATCACTCAACTCCTCAACAGATTTCCAGCATGAGATGATCATCTTTCTGTCGACAATGATCATTCACCATTTTTCATATATTTGTATTTAAAAACATTACCTTGCAACAATTTTTAAAGCTGCAATTCCAGCTTTTTAAGCACAAAGCATGAATAACGTTGTCTTTTATATTTATTCAATGAATTCGTTTCATGAATCCGTAGGTGACCAGGGATCTACTAACTTTAGCTACTTTCTAAAAATGTTTTATTGTTGTCCCAATTTGAATTCATAGTTTTGTAAACAAGAAACTATAACTATTCTTATCACTAACGGTGTAACTTCTTTCTGAGCTGTGACAAAAACTGCACATTTTAATTTACCAAATAATTTTCCCATTAGTAATCTCTGGCTTAGTTGGTTAGTAGTCATAGTCATTAATAGAGCACATGTACGGGGTAGTAGTGCCTTTGTTAGCTTAATTTCTTTCCATCACAGCCTTTTATAACTTTGTAAAACCTGATGTCGTACATGAACACCCTCTTTGGATTGCCCTGATGAGATCATATTCTCCTGTTTTCAACACTAATGAAACAACAAATGTAACATCCTAGTATTTAAACTAATGTGTGTCAGTGCACATTCATGGCTGTCTTTGATAACTTGTCTGTTTATTATTTATATTTACTGCAAAATAAAGGGTGAATGTCCTCAAGTTGTTTTATGTGTTGAGTAATTTCACATCTTTTGCACAGTTGGAGTCAGGGTAGATTTGGAGTTTGTATTATTTGCTCAAGTTGTGACTGCACGAGTCAGCAGAGACAGTTTGTGTTAGATAATAGTTTTATTTGTTTTTAGTGAGGTTTTTAGGGCAGGGATAGCTCAGTAGGTAGAGTGGTTGCCCCATGATCGGAAGGTCGGGGGTTCGATTCCCCTTAACAGCTACCCTGAGGTACCCCTGAGCAAGGTACCGTCCCTACACACTGCTCCCCGGGCGCCCAATGGCTGCCCACTGCTTCACTGAGTGAATGGGTTAAATGCAGAGAGCAATTTCCCCACGGGGCTCAATAAAGTACAATAATGTGTATCACTAATAAAGGTATGTTTAATACCTTTATGATAAATATATAAATAATTTGTGTGTGTGTGACTGAATTGTATCTGTAGGTACTTTGTTACTATAGCAGCCTTTTACAAAACACAGTTCGTTCCAACTTCTTTAGTTAAACCCATGAATATTGACTAACTGCTAGTATATTATTTTATTTTCCAACTTAAAATTCTGTTTACATGCTACACTGTGTGCGCTTACTTTACATATGGGTGAAGTAGCTAAGATATGCTTTTTGGGGTCAATCTTGGGAGCACTGTCTGCCACAGCACAACGTTACCATCGCATTATTAAATAATAACTGTAACAACACGTGATTCTATCACAACTGTTTAATTCAAAGAAAAGTCTTTGGCGGTCTGAGCCGCTGGGATCAGCGGACCAGCTCCTGTGCGCCCTCGGATCTAGCATAACCGTAACACCGCTCAGCAGACGGGCATGCTTACGGCAAACCTCCCCCATCCCCGCAAACACACTCCTCGGTGTTGTACGTGTGCCGTGTTTCCATTGGTTATCGGTAAGCGGAAGTTTAACAACAGACACGCCGGATAGACGTAACTCACCGAAATGAAAGTGAAAGTCAGCCGCCCAGAGGCTGTGCTGTGTTTGTGCTCGATCCTGTCGACATGAGCGCCTTACAGTTTAACAGCGTTTTGTTGGAGATCTCTAACGCCATGTCTGCTGATCAGCTGAATGAAATGAAGTTCCTGGTTCTACAAGAGATCGGGAAAAGAAATCTGGAAAAGATCGGCAGCGGCCGGGAACTCTTTCAGCTTTTCAGGGAAAGAGGCGAACTGTCAGAAGATAACACGGCCTTTCTTTCAAAGCTTCTCAGAGAAATTAAGCGACAAGATCTCTCGGACAAGATAGACAACTTCAGTATTCAGCCTGAAGCTGACGATGGCCTGAGTGAGGAGGAGAAAGGTACGACATGAACGTGTTCGTGTGAGCACAGTCGCAGTGTGGGGAGACAAGAGCAACGATAACAACAGTAATAATAATGCACGTCTGCAGAGTATCGTGCTCCAAAGTATGGGCGCTGATTTATACAGAAAACGAGTGACTTTCACTTTAGACACCAGCATGTTTGATTGTATCAACCGCAGACTCGAGAAACACGGCTGGAGCCTTCCTCATTTAGTGCCAGACATTCAAATATTCTTTTTAGGCAATAAAACATGTCGTCTCACAAGCTTCATTTGAGGTTTATACAAAGAGTGCCAAAGGATGCACTGGGTTCCTGTGACTGGGCAGAGTTAGCCATTTATTCTGTCTGAGCTTCCACCCATACTTAACACAGCTGACCACATCTGTGAAGTCGTCTGGTCATTGGAGGGTAAAGGATGCTGTCACAGTGCAGGATGAAAGCTGCTTTGTTTAGCAGTCACACACTTACTCCTGCCACCGATTGCAAAGAGAAAAAAGAGAAAATGAAAAGTTCTCAATCCTGAAATCTTTCGACCAAAAATGTTTTCAGAAGCCTGAGACACTGTTTTTGTGTCGTTCAGTATAAAATCACCCAAATGCCACAATAGTTTCCAGCTGACCTCAAAATCAAGTAATTGTTGTAATGTACAGTAACTTTAGCTTTTTGACGTATTTAACTACGTTTATGGTGTAATTAATCTTTATTTTTTAATTAAGACGTGCCAAAATCTTGTGTTCTTATTAGTAAAAAAGGCCCTGGATGTACCAGGACAATGTTTATCACAAGACTCTGCAGACTCACGATTCAGGGACTTGTGGAACCGTGTTCAGCAGCAATAACGTGAACGAATGGTTTTCTGTTTGACTTTCAGTGTTTCACATAATTGTAGAGGAAGTCTTCCCCACTCTTCTTAACAAAGGTTATGGAGGCATTAATTTACTCTTAGCTGTCCTAACGTCACACCACAGTGTTAGTTAGTTAGGTCGAGGTCTGGACTTTGACTTTTTCAGTGTTTTTCTAACTACACTGACTTGAAATGTAACATTTTTCAGGCCTGTAGAGTGGGTTATGGTGTCTGTGATTTTGGGCTAGGACACACATAAATGATCAAAAAAGTTTTGGTTTTACAGCGTTTGTCACATCTGCTGATAATCAATTAATCACATTTGATGAGCAGCACCTGTCTGCCACATGCCCTCTTAATTTTTATGAAATTGGTAAGGATGCACTTGTGCTAAAGACGTTTATGACACTACTACCTCAGGTTGTAGAGAGAAAGAAAACCCTACCTCACGACCCTCTAAGCGAAAGCATGTAACGACAGTGGGAAGGAAAAAATCTGGAGCAGAACCAGGCTCAGGGAGGGGCGGGGCCATCTGCCATGAACAGTTGGGGGTGAGTGGAGAGAGAAGAGAGCACAGACACACCGCTTAAAAGATGCTCATGGGAGAGAGCCAGAGTTTTAACCCTCTCAGGCCCAATTAGGTTTTTTGTTGCTAATGCACAACCAAGTCCTGCAGTGGTACTTCTGAGTAAAGCAACTCATAAAATATGTCTGTGGGGTGATCAGGTTGTTAGTTCTTAACGGTTGCAAATCTGCAGCGTCTGCCTGGAGAGGGTTAAAAACCTGCTGGGGGGAGTTTTTCCTTCCCACTGTCGTCACGTGCTTTCTCTTAGAGGGTTGTGAGGTAGGGTTTTATCTCTACATACAACAAAGCAGATTTGCACTGTTGTATGTATAACCATAAATACATCAAGAATGTATTGTATTGTCTGCAGACTTATGCCGTCTGCAACAGTCATTGACTAGATAAGTGGAATTATAAGTAGGTCTTTACGCAGGGAGTTTTAGATAGGCTTGTTTCTAGTTGTCCCTGTTTGGGGCCACGTTTCATTGTTTCCTGGTAGGGTGTTTAGATGGCTGCCCTGGTTTCCAGAAAGTATCTTAAAGTTGAATCTTTACCCATATCAGAAAAATGTTTTATATTTAACCTGTTAATATGCTTTTCTCCTTTGCAGCAAAACTGAAAATTGCCACAGAGGTAATTGCCGAAAATCTTGGAAAGAGTTGGCGAAAACTAGGCCGCAAATTAGGTTTGAGTGAAACCAAGCTGGAGTCCATCTCTAACAGGCGTCCAACAGATCTCGAGGAGACGGCAGTGGAGCTGCTCAAGGAGTGGAGGAAGAGTCAAGGAGCTGAAGCCCAAACAAAGATGCTGATAGATGCTTTGAGAGCTTGCCAGTTGAATATGACTGCTGATAAAGTAGAGGAAAGACTCTAGCAACCTAGAATACACTCTTAAATTGAAAATTGTTGCTCAAGGAAATGGCAAACAAAAAGGTTAAAAGTCATGAAAGTAATTTGAGTGATTGATTGTATCTCTATGTCCTGTTATCGTTATTATTAGTTTGCTGTTTGGGTCTCCTGCTTTGTGAAAGCAATGTTGCTCTCAGTCTTTCAAGGTGACTAAATTGCTCGTGATATTTGTTAATATGGCTCATATATAAAAGTGTTCAACTGTATTGAGGTACAGGATCTTCTCATCAAGCGTTCCAAAATTATGAAAGATGTTTTTTATGTCACACTATTCATCCAAGATTTTGCTCTTGATTCACAATTTAGACGAAAAGGGAAATAATTAGGAAAAGAAGCTGATTTTGGAAAGTAAAATGAGATTTGTGTTGTTGTTCTTTTTATTCTTTGTCAACAGACAGCTTTGTATTTCAATGCTTTTGCTCGTCTAACCCAAAATATACCCCGAATCCAACTCTTTTCCCTCGTAGGCTTTGATGTCATCAAGGTGGCAGGTCCTCTGCCCAGGGTGCAGTTTCTGCAGACAAAAATGAATCTCATTAAGGGAACCTTTCTGTAAGAACCAAAATGGGACTGACAGATGATAACTGTGACACGGTGGGAAGGAAATATTCCCTTTAGCAGGAGGAAGGCTCGGGGACTTACCTGTTGGGAGTGAGGGGAAAGAGAAAAGCAGAAGCACACAAAATAAAAGGCATGAGAGCCAGCGTTTAAAAGGAACGAATAATAATTCAATAGAGAGTGAAATGAGAAAGAAGAAACAACGCCCTAACTATATGCTTCAGCAAAAAAGAAAGTTTTAAGCCTAGTCTAAAGAAACCAGAGGGTGTCTGTCTCCCAAATCCAACCTGGGAGCCGTTTCCACAGAGGAGAGGCTCTGCCTCCCATTCTACTTTTAAATATCCTAGGAACCAAAAGTAAGCCCGCAGTCTTTTCTCACTCTTTTCTGATTACAGTACTATGAAGTCTTTAAGATAGGATGGGCCCCGATTATGCAAGTAGCATTTTAAACCGAATCTGCAAAGGAATGTTTGTAAAGTTAGAGATGTTGCACAAAATTAAGCAGAAGCGTCCAACTTTTCAGCTTTTCAGGGAGTTTTTAGGAAATCCTGATAATAATGAATTACAGTCGTCCAGTCTAGAAGTAATAAATGCAGGAACTAGTTTTTCAGCTTCACTCTGCGGATGTTTTTTTTTTTATTTTAGAGATATTGCACAAATGGAAAGCAGTCCTACATATCTGTTTAATTTACACATTGAAGGACAAATCCTGGTCGAATATGATCTCACAGTGTTACTGTTGACGCCATCTAACGCAAATATCTGGTCAGACAGGATATTTCTTTGTGACTGCAGTTTAACAATGCCAGGATAATTAATAATAATAACTAAATGGTGTCTCATATTGTGTGGGATAGAAACAATTTCATGCTTAAAAACAACGAACTTTTGATTGGATGGTTCACCCTGATCTCCTTTCTGTGTGGCTCTCTGTGTAGCTACAGATGGTGCTAGCATATGAACATGAACTGATGCTAGTTTGGGTCACTTGCAGAAATCTGCATTTTCCTCTTTTGAGGAAATTCGGGGCAAACCTGCTGCAGGGCAGTTCAAAAAATCCATGCATGAGACTTATTTTCATTTTACATGATATCTACTTGACTTGGTCTGCTAAAGCTTTTTTTAATTTCACTTTAATGTTGGGATATATTTCTTACACAGAATGAAGACCCAGGTTCACCCCCAAAAACTAGAGCTGAAAGTGTAAGAGGAAGGGATTTCCATGCAAGAAAGGAGCTTTAAAGACCTCCAGACTTTGTCTTTTCAGACACAGTTTCTCATTTTAAAGTTAGCTGACTTTGCAGTACAGTATCACTTTGTGTGTTTGTTGTTGCAGTATACTTACAGCACTGGTAGAGTCTGTTCAACCTATCGATATCATTTTTGCTCATCTGAGTGGCCCCGCCCAACATTACATTGCTATTAGGAATGGGCACCATAGTGGGTTGGTTGTTCTTGGAGAAGGCGTACCTGAAAACAAGTTAAGTTCATTTTTCTGGTGATTTAGCTCCTCAGTACATCATGTTCTAATCTTTGAAAGCATATTTGCACTGGTTTTACTCAACACACTTGTATAGGACGGTATGCACAGACAAGTTATGATTGTGCACAGGCTCTGCTCTGCTAGCAGTATGCTGCAGGGACAGTTGATGGTTTCTTCATGTGAAAATAATAGGAACACCCAAATTCCTAACTTGATACATAGTTTACTTGGACTTATGTGTAAAAAAAGTATAAAAGTAACATATGTAAATAAAAGTATGAATTTATTCTTACCTCTCATATTGCATGACAGAGTTGTAGTCATAAGGAGTTCCCTGGTTTAGAGTATCAATCTTATAGAAATTGTACACCATGTCTGTGAGAATAAGGAGATATGTTCATGATGTGTGGGAACTCAAATATCTAACAAATGCACATTTTTATATTATCATTCTAATAAAGCAGCCGTTGAACCTCATCCCATTTAGGGTTGTTGTCATGAACTAATTTTAAGCTAAAAACTAAAATTATGTCTTAAAAAGTAAATCAAATCAATAAAAAATGAACTCCACTAACAATAAAAAATAACTAAAGATTTAAAGTAATAAAAACATGGTTGAAAGGGCTGCACCCACTCTGGAGATAACTAAGAGGCTCTAAGCGGTAAATTGATCAGTAACTATATAGCACTTGTCTGATTTAATTAAATGCTCAAAGTGCCTTTTACTATGAGCCTCATTAGCCCATTTACGGTGGGCTACAGCCACGGTGGGGTGGCTGTAGCTCAGGTGGCAGAGCAGGTCAGCCACTAATCAGAAGGTCGCTGGTTCCGTCCTTGGGCAAGATACTAACCCCGTGTTTGCCTACTGGTGGTGGTCAGAGGGCCCGGTGGCGTCAGTGTCCGGCAGCCTCGCCTCTGTCAGTGCGCCCCAGGGTGGCTGTGGCTACAATGTAGCTGCCATCACCAGTGTGTGAATGTGTGTGTGAATGGGTGGATGACTGGATATGTAAAGCGCTTTGGGGTCCTTAGGGACTAGTAAAGCGCTATATAAATACAGGCCATTTACACACACATTCATAAACAGCTTTATTCTAAAGTTGTATTCATCTTTGTTGACAGATTATGCTGTCATCTTTAGTTTTTTTTTTAAATTTTATTTACTGAACTTTAGCTCAGTGCAATAAAACCTTAATCTCAACCTTAATTAGACTATTTCTTTCTCTAGAACTGCTTTGTGCTTTGAACTACTTTAACACAAAATCCAAATTAGCACAGAAAATGGTGACTGACCATCGAGGATGTTTTCCCAGTACACCCTGATGTAGTTGTCCCTGTCAGAGCGGGTCTGTTCGTGATTGAAGCCTAGGGCATGGAGTAATTCATGCTGGACAGTGCTGTGGTAAAGACAGCCCTGACGGCTTAGAGACACAGTTTGACCACCGCCCTGGCGACCCACATAGGAGTAGCAGCTGTTAAAACAGAAAAGTCCAGCAATATTTAGAAATCACAAAAGCCTTTTGTATATCTGTAAGGCAAGTGCTGCTTTACACACCTCATAGGACAACAATAATGTATTTGAACATATGATGAATTATGTTGAATCCTTATTGTTTAAACTGGCCAGTAGTCACTCATTGGCTACTTAAAATATTAGTGGTCCCTAAAACATTTGTAATCATCCATCCATTCACTTCCGCTTCTCCTTTTCAGGGTCGCGGGGGGCGCTGGAGTCTATCCCAGCTGTCATAGGGCGAGAGGCGGGGTCCACCCTGGACAGGTCGCCAGTCTGTCGCAGGGCCAACACACAGGGACAGACAACCATTCACACTCACATTCACACCTAGTGACAATTTGGATTATCCAATTAACCTATCCCCACAAGCTGCATGTCTTTGGACGGTGGGAGGAAGCCGGAGTACCCGGAGGGAACCCACGCAAACACGGGGAGAACATGCAAACTCCACACAGAAAGACCCCGGCCTGATGGTGGAATTGAACTCAGGATCTTCTTGCTGTGCGGCAACAGTGCTAACCACCGTGCCACCGTGCTGCCCCATTTGTAATCACTTCCTTTGTAATACAGTGATTAAAGAGTGGGTTTTCTTTCATTATAAACTAATGAAAGGAGGAGTTGTGATACTTTTAAATTAAAACAGAAAACTTACAATCTCCAGGTAAATTTTTAATCCTACTAACTGCATGTGGCTCACCGAAGGTGGTAAGAATAAAAAAAATGGTCAGACTCGGAGCTTTACCCATTTCTGGACTCGATGCTCAGCCACTCATGATCGCCATCCTGGTAGGGTCTGAAACGAATGCAGGAAACTGAAGAGAAGGACTCTAGTCCACGAGTGATGATGGCAATCTCACGGGAAGCTGGTAAAACATGGAATTATGTAGTAAACAAAAAATGTGAAATAACTAAAAACAAAGGGTGGCTGTTTTGAAGAAATAGCCACCCTTTGTTTTGATTACTGCTTTGCACACTCTTGGCATTCTCTCGATGAGAGAGGTAGTCACATAAAATGATTTTCCAACAGTCTTGAAAGAGTTCCCAGAGATGCTGAGCACTTGTTGACCCTTTTGCCTTCACTTTGTGGTCCTCATCCCCAAACATCTCCATTGGGTTTAGCTCAGGTGACTGTGGAAGCCCGGCCATCTGACGCAGCACTCCATCACTCTCCTTCTTGGTCAAATAGCCCTCACACAGCCTGGAAGTGTGTTTGGGGTCATTGTCCTGTTGAAAAATAAATGATGGTCTAACTAAATGCAAACCAGATGGGATGGCATGTTGCTGCAGGGTGCTGTGGTAGCCATGCTGGTTCCCAACAGTGTCACCAGCAAAGTACCCCCACACCATCACACCACCTCATCCATGCTTCACGGTGGGAACCATGCATGTAGAGACCATCTGTTGACCCAAACAAATCTCTTCTGCTTGTTGCTTTTCCTTAGTCGTGCTTTCTTAGCAGCTATTTGACCATAATGGCCTGATTCGTGCAGTCTCCTTTGAACAGCTGATTAACTCTAACTAGAGGTGCTGTTAACTTGTGATTTCTGAGGCTGATGACTCTTGGTCTTCCTTTCCTGGGGTGGTCCTCGTGTGAGCCAGTTTCATCGTACCATTTGATGGTTTTTGCTACTGCACTTGGGGACACATTCAATCTTTTAGCAATTTTCCAGACTGACTGACCTTAGTTCTTAAAGTAATGATGGACTGTGGTTTCTCTTTCCTTAGCTGATTGGTTCTTACCATAATATGAATTCTAGCAGTTTAGCACAACACATCTGATGGTCCCAACCCCATTAAGAAGGCAAGAAATTCCACAAATGAACCCTGACAGGCTCACCTGTGAAGGGAAAACCGTTTCAGGTGACTACATCATAAAGCTCATCGAGATATGGCCAAGGGTTTGCAGCGCTGTCAACAAAGCAAAGGGTGGCTACTTTCAGCAATCTAAGATATAATAAATATTTAGTTATTTATCAACTTTTTCTTTGCTACATAATTTCGTATGTCTTGCTTCATATATTTGATGTCTTCAGTATGTATGTACAATGTAGAATGTAGTAAAAATGAAGAAAAAACGTTAAATGAGAAGGTGTGTCCAACCTTTTAACTGGTGCATATGTCAGGTTATTGATTCAGGAAAGTGCTTGTGGTATATTCATGTATTAATTCTTAAAATGAAGATTAGTTGGTATCAAAGGGCAGAGTCTGAAAGTCATTAGATTTAATACAAATAGAGATGTTATAATAACAAGTCAGTGTAAAGATGAATTGTTGTCCACCAGGCATAAACACTGTACATAACTTGGCATTGGCCTGTTCCATGATTAAGAAAACAATACTTACAGTAGTGATTGGCAATGTAGTATGGGACATAGACTTTCCCATCAGTCCACTTTCCCCACATACAGCCTCTGGAGGTGCAGGGGTCAGCATTTCTGTCAGCTTCAGACTTGATAGCAACGTCACCTCCGATTAATGTCGGCTCATCAATGTCAGGTGCTGTAAGAAAAACAGAGTCAGCTCCTTGTCTTCAACATGCAGAATAGCAGTGGTTTATTATAGGTGGCACTGCCGTCATCAGTCATGCAATTCATACATCAGTCATAACAACTGATGAAAGTTCATATTAGCAGAACTAGGCCACCTCTCATGACAAATGACAAAGACCAGATTCAAATGCAAATGTTTATAAAAACCGATAAAATGCATTTTTACTGGAAAAATCACAACATTGTACGTGGCCCCAGTCTAGGGTGTAATTAAAATAGCCAGTCCAGAGCCATTTTGCTTGTCTATTATTAGCACTTGTGATCTGGATCATGTGTAGACCTGAAGCTGCTAAAAAAAGCTTTTTCCTTTAAAAGTCATGTAACATAAAAAGTACAAATTTTGGTCAGTGTTGTTTCCCAGAATAGCTACACATTTTGCATGGAAAGTTTAGTGGCTGTAATTTGCTTTGTATGAGGAAAGATTATGCACTCGGTGGCATAGCTGAGTTAGATTTGGATCTAGTTCTCCGTTGTTATTGGTTCAGTTTTTGTTTGTATGAAAATGAGCTGTAGCTGGATGCGCCTTAAATTTCTTGTTCAGGGGTATGTCTTCCTGTGCCTATTGTGATGACAACATAAGTTATAGCTATATATAGTACACAGTTTAATATTTGCTTGACCGATAATTCAGTGTGGAGTGAATTACCAGTTAAACAGGAAAAGACTATCAAACTACGTTAAATCCACGTTGCTAACATCCCCACTTCTGTACCACCAATGCTGCTGCAACAAATATGTGCAAGTAAGTTCTAAAACAGGTAACCAACTTACTGTAGTTTCTATTGGCTCTCTCCAGCAGCTGACCTACAGAGAGCTCTCTGGGTATGTCCTCGTCAGTGCTAGGAATCTCTGCATAAGATAATATATTCACAGTAGACATGATCATTTTGAACACCAGCTCAGTTACAGCTGGATAGCTTTTACTTCAAATGGACTGACTGTTGCTTAACTTTCTTTTAATTGATATCCAATAGCACAAAAAGTAGAATTTTAAAACCTGTAATAAATCTTCCCTTACTGGTGACTTTTGAATTATATCATAAAAAGCAATTATTTGTTTCTTACCTTCCTGTACTCAGCCACAGCAACATTACAAAGAACAGACAAAAGAGACATTAGTTTGTAACTGTAACTGAAAAGCAAAGGGACAACGGAAAATTAAAACAACTGAAATATGCATTTCATAATGAAATAAACACGACTAACAAAACTCTCATTATAAAACTGATACAACTCTTTGTACCAATTGTTTCTTTAATAACATTTTTTATTTCAAATGTAATACTTTTTTGCATCAGGGGGAATTTGGCCTACACACAATTTAATTTAACACGCATGGTTGTCTCTGGAAGTTTCTACCTGAGCCCAGGAAGAGGATAGCAGCAGCAGAGTGACAAGACACCAACAGAAAACCAACATGGCTGCAAAAGATTTGTGATATAGACCACATTATTGTATGTTATCAAGCAGCATAGCTCATGCACATTAAAGTACTTAAAATGCAAAATTTCAAGGAAATCAGAAAATTAGCATGTGAACGATGGAGTTTGCGGTGATGACAGAAGACCTGTCTTACCTGAAACGCTGATGAGTGAGCGTCTTTCTGTCAAGTTTTATACTGTTCCCTGGCTCGCCAACGATAACAGGATGTGTCGAAAGGTGCAAACACAAGTGTTATCACTGCAGATGGAAAACTGTGAGTCATTGCAACTGGTGTGAAACTTTGCATCTGTCACAGGTTTAGTGTACACGCGTGTCATAAGAGCATGAAGTATTCAGATACATATATATACATCATACACACACACACACACACATATGTATGTAGTGTTTTTCATTTTATGTCATAATGTAAGTTACTGTACTAACTAGAAAAAAAGAACATTTGAGAAAACGTTGTGGAGCATGCTAATATTCCTAAAGATACATTTTCTTCAAAAGTCTAATAACCCACAGTCTGTATTTACAGGGGTGCTGTAGCTCAGGTGGCAGAGCAGGTCAGCCACTAATCAGAAGGTTGCTGGTTCCGTCCTTGGGCAAGATACTAACCCCGTGTTTGCCTACTGGTGGTGGTCAGAGGGCCCGGTGGCGCCAGTGTCCGGCAGCCTCGGCTCTGTCAGTGCGCCCCAGGGTGGCTGTGGCTACAATGTAGCTGCCATCACCAGTGTGTGAATGACCGAATGTAGTGTAGCGCTTTGGGGTCCTTAGGGACTAGCAAAGCACTATACAAATGCAGGCCATTTATTAATGTTAATATTAAGGACCTCAATTAACAATATTCATTGAACCTGACAAGCTTTAATAAATCCTTATAGCATTTTCTCAACTTCTGATGTCTGCAGAATTTTTTAATTCTAGCCCATTCCTCGTGCCAAAAGCTGTCAGCTCAGTTTGTATTCTGTGCTGTGACTGTTTGTATAAAACGGCTGAATGTGAGTCAATTCAGGAAAATAAATTTAAAAAACAAGCAGAAAAGTGGACACCATGAGAGGCTTAACTGGTAGTTGGAAGGTTGAACTTACAGGTGAAAAACATGGTTTACCAAGGATGCCATCACCACCCCTACAAACCTGCACAAAATACTTCCAGTGCTTTTGACCGTGTATGACAAAAATGCTGCAAAGAAATACTATTTTCTCAGCTTACATGCATGTAATACCGTTGAAGGTACTGCAGACACAAGTATTTCCACATAGAAATCACTCATAATTCAACTTTGTATTTATTTATCTTTTTGTGGTACAGAGAGCAGATTTCTCCCATATTAGCTTCTCTTCATCGGCTTCCTGTTAAATACAGATTTGAATTTAAAATGTTTCTCACTACTTACAAGTTTTTTGAATAATCAGACCAAATCTTATCTTACTTGCGGTTCCTGGACTATTTAAAAGTAGAATGGGAGGCAGAGCCTTCATCATTCAGGCCCCTCTTCTGTGGAAGCAGCTTCCAGGTTGGATTCAGGGGACAGAATAGCCTCTCTTCTTTTTCAACATTAATCTTAAATCTTTCCTTTTTGCTAAAGCATGTAGTCAGGGCTGGATCAGGTGACCCTGAATCCTCCCTTAGTTATGCTGCAATAGGTCTAGACCAGGGGTGCCCAATCCCGGTCCTCGAGAGCTACCGTCCTGCAGCTTTTAGATGCATCCCTACTCCAACACAGCTGAGTCAAATGGTTTGATTACCTCTTCAGCATGCCATCGTGTTTGGCAAAGGCCTGATAACATGCCATTCATTTGATTCAGCTGTGTTGGAGTAGGGATGCATCTAAAAGCTGCAGGACGGTAGCTCTCGAGGACCGGGATTGGGCAGCCCTGGTCTAGACTGATGAGGGATTCCCGTGATGCATTGAGTGGTTTTTCTTCTCTCACACCTTTCTCACTCACTATGTGTTAATATACCTCTCTGTATTTAATTATTAGTTGTTATTAATCATCCACATTAATTATCCACAGTTTCTCTTTTGTCCTGTTTTCTTCCCCTCATCCCCAACCATCCACAGATGGCCTGTCCTCCCTAAGCCTGATTGTGCTGAAGGTTTCTTCCTATTTAACTGGAGTTTTTTCTTTCCACTGTCACCCAAGTGCCTGCTAACAGGGGGTCGTCTGACTGTTGGGGTTTCTCTGTATTATTATAGGATCTTTACTGTTACAATATAAAGCTCCTTCAGGCAACTGTTGTTACATTAAAACATTTATAAAATTGAATTTAATTGGTTTGTAAATGTTTGGACCACTTTTAGTAAACAGTACTTTATAGCTTGACGCAGCATGGTACCCAACTGCATTAGACAGGTAGCACAATTTAGTGATGACTCTAAATTCTTTGCTGGTATTAATGAGTGTTTTCGCTTCATTCTCTGTGTTGTTAATGTGATGGCCTGTCCACTCCACCTCTTCTCCATCCTATGACAGATGCTATCATAGTGGTGTCACTGCACAGGAAGAATGTTCTGGATTGATCTCTCCCAGTAGGCTAGGGTTTACGTGTGGAGTTTGCATGTTTTCAACATACCTGTGCAGGTCCTTGACCTTCCTCAAAAGATGTGCTCTTTAGGTTAACTGATGATTCTAATTTGTCTGCGGATGCGAGGAGATAGAGTACTCATAGGGTAAAATGTTGCCTATAGTATAAATCCATTTCCATCTATTATTATTGTCAAGCACATGTATTTAGGTGTTTTTGTAAGTGATGGGATATTTTTGACTATTCTTCTACAGCATGGTTAGACCTAAAGTAATACAGGCAGATAATTCACTGACATTTCTAAAAAGCAAAAGTAAGAATCACCCTGCATATAAATGTGTTGAGACGTCGCTGGAGTTTGATCATCTGTTAGTCTGTCTGAGAAAAAAAACATCTGCTGTTCTTATCAGCGTGAGATATTCAACATATTGCTGTCAATACAGCCTGACCTTGTCACAGTGAACAAGGCCAGGCATCATATTGACAGCAGTATGTTAACTCAGCAGATTCTATAGTGGGAAAGGCCAATTCCATCCAATTTTTCAACAAATTAATTAGCACAAAGAAAGCCTGTCCTCACTGTACCTGAGAAATGTTCAGGTTGAAAATCTTTACTCACACTGTGTAATTTGTTAAGACATAAAACAAATCATCAAGCTGCATTTATTAGTTCCAGGCTCGACTACTGTAATTCAAAAGCTGCAGCAAGAGTACTGACAGGGCTAGAGATGAGTGAGACGACACAAGAAGAAGGCACATAGTTTCAGTCTACCTGGGGAACATCACAGTTCAGCTCAGCCCAGTTTTTTAGTGGCATCCTCCCAATTTAAATATGATTGTTATTTGCAATGGAAATTACACATATTACACATTTTGAAGTAACAAAAAATAGAATTTTAAGTATTTTAAGCGCTTTTTTTCATATGATGTGTTTCATCGTGCCTAATAAGAACACAAGCACCAACAGTTACTACACGACTGAAACTCAAACTGAAAACGAGCAAAAGATTCATTTTCAAATATACTGAGAGCTCTCCAAGTGAGAGCTACTGCAAGACAGGACAGAATAGAAAAAGAAAAAGAAAGAAAGTTCACTTTGCTTGAAATCCAAGTTCATCTTGCTTTTACCAGCCAGCTGTCCACATGGTGACACAGCTAGCTAAGTATGTGGACAATGTCAGTTTTGCAATTTCCTCCAGTATTAACTGTATTACATTGACTCTTTAGGAACTGTATGGATAATATTATAAGTCCAGGGCAAGAAAAAACATAATTCCAGCAAATCATTTCATTGCATTTAAATTTACTTGTGCATAAAATCAACAACGCCCACACGCAGAACTCAGCAGCCACACGCGTTACCTTAATGTTGAAGAAATATTTAAATCAGAGGATTCTTTGGCAGGTTCTGAAGTATTGTTGTCCCAATAATCTGTGCACAGTATCACATAGCTTCTATGATTTAAACAAGTCATCATACTAAGAAGCACGCATCATTATGCTGTGTAAATAACTGTATTACGCACCATAGCTGCTGCGTGCTATATGTGCTTCATGCTTTGTGGTGATTGTGACTTTCTGATTTCTTAGCTGAAGTCATGCCTAAATATGGTCACGTCTTTATTGTTGGAGATCCATGTGTGTTGTCCTGATAAACAAAGAGATTCTTTTAATCTTACACAGTGGGTGGCTGGACGGACCTACACAAGTACGTGGACATACATTGGACCTTGTTTCAGCCTATGGCCTGCCCCTTTCTAACTTGACAACTTGATGATTTTAGATGCAATGTCTACAGATCATAAGCCTGTGTTCTTTGACATTGTATTGTCCATGAGGTGCATTAAGAACCACGCTCCTGCATGGCATTGTCACAGCCACTGCAGCGCAGTTTTCAGTTCTCTTACATCAGACTTAGATAAACTCTGCCTCAGAGGCGCTCAGCTGCTGGTTCCAGACAACTCGGCTGGATTTCTATAACTCATTGTACCTTGGTATCATTGTCACATCTTCAGCTCGTGGCTGCCACACGGCTTTAAACTGCTACAAGGAGAAGGGAGCATATTACTCCCGCTTTATCCTCACTCACTGGCCGCCTGTCACTCCGGTCCTGGACTTGAAGACCACAGGGTACACCACACATCTATCTGCCGCCTGTTGTCAATGATCAATTTCTTTTCAAGTTCTTTTCATCTTTGTTTGATAAGTTTAATATTTGTTTATTAAAAATCTTAATTGAGTTCATGAAGAGACTAGCAAGAACAATAGTAAAGAGCTGTTTCTGCTCTTACTTAGATCTGTGGTTATTAGTAAGGTTATTGTTCAATGTCTTAATGAACAGTGAACAAAAGCTCAGATTAAATGCAGATGAGGTACTGGCTGTTATGTTATTTTCTTTTCAGTGAACCCGCCCCCCAACAAATACAATTAGCGATACAAATGCCGGCTGCTTTGCACATCTCTAATGTAAGCATTAATCGGTGCTACACATCAGTCTTGAGGTTTTGACTTTTTGAAAAGTTTGCTGGTGTAACTACAGCTGTTATTTCTAATGTGCTGCAGTGGATGTATTGATTTATCACTAAGCGTCACTTTAATACTGAAAAACATCTTAAAAAACGTTTGGCGTCCAGTCATGTATGTGCAGTTACATGTGTTTGCTGCAGATTGAGCAACTTTGGCAGTATTTTGGCCAGATTCTGATAAATACTTCCATTCCTGATTCCCGTTAAGAGATTTTGGGGATGTTTCTTTTTTTAGTTTTTAAATCATAGAAGCAATGTAATACTGTACAAAAGATTGAGACGGCAGTATTTCAGAATGTGCCTCAGAATCCTCTGATTTAAATATTTCCAAAACATTGACGTAATCCAGTGACAGCTGTCTGCATTTCCACTGCTGCACAGCAAATATCAACGGTTGATAATTAATTCAGCAAACTTTATTTCTCAAATTGTAAACAAATACAGTTTAAAAAAGCATTTCTGTCGCTGCCTCAGTGTAGCTCAGTTTAACGAGGTAACCTGAAGTGTCCAAAAAAAAGTGACCAATCACATTAGGACGCTGGTCTCCTTTAGACTCCGCCTCCAAACTGTCAAAAGTCAAAGTGAGTTGCTTATTGAATAAAAACAAATTGGATAATAGAATGCTTTTATTTTTATTTTATTAAACACTCAGAACTTACACTAGACAGCTGCTGTTTGGAAGAGAATTGAAAAAATACTAAAAACATAATTTCATCATCAATGGAACAGTCTTCAGGATCGCCATGTATCAACATGCTGGTGAAAATGTTTCCTCCTGGATTAAAATATGTTAGATTTTATTCAGAGTCATCTGTTAAAGTAAGAACAGAACATTTTACATCAGGTTCAGCTCAAAATATAATGACAGCTGTCAGTATATTTTGAGCTGAATATTTATTTAATTTTAAAGTAAAGCTTTAGATTTAAGGCTTTATTTAGCTAGAAAGAATGTGCCGGGAGTCAAGTCGTCCTCACCGGCTCTCTTCATCTCGCGGTCAACTACCGAGCTGGTGGGGTAACAGACATCTGCCAAAACGTTGGAGCACTTTTGCAAATATGTGATGTATTGGTAAAGCTAGCAGACATCTGAAGTTTACACATCTACATTCTTAAGAAAATATCTTAAAAGGTTTTTTTGTGTCACAGACAAAGTAATGTCTCCAAATTCATGGGCTGCATCCTCCTGAGGACCCGGCCTTCGCGGTCTACGTGGGCCGGGTCCTCAGAAGGTCGGGTAGGCCGGAAGTAAACGGCTGTGAAATTGGACGGTCTCGCCTTCAGATTAGCGTCACCGCTGTCTCGGTGGAGTTTAATAAACTCAGCCGTCTGCTCCTTGCTATCTAAAATATAACAGGACACTGGAGTAAACTCTCCACCATCTCACACGTCTGTTTAATCAGTTTTCTGTCTGACGTTTATTCAGCTGTGTGAAAACCAAGGAGGAACCCACCCGGGGGATTAATAAAGTTTTATTTTATCTATTATCAATTATCTTTTATTTTATCTAATCTAATAACTTTAATCTCAGCCTCATGAACAAATAAAACACTGAAAAAAGCCCAACAATAACATTTTTAGGTTGTCTAAGTGACTTATATATTACATTTAACCTCAGTAGCAAAAGTCCGCGGTGATCTGAACATGATGTGCCGGGAGTTTGCCGTTCTCTGCGGCTCTAATGACCCTCGAGCTCCCGGCTAGCTATCGACCCAGGAAGATTAATAAGAGTAATTTTAAAACTTAGTAGCGGCCGCCATTGCCGGAAACTGGAGTTTGGCTGGGCCGCGCTATGAATTCTGGGATATGGTGGGCTACGAAGGACGCACCCGACCCATCCTTCAAATTCGGGGAAAAGGAGGACGCATTTGTCGGCTGCATTCGGAGGAGTCTACGAATTTGGACAGCCTTCGGCGCGTCGCTGTGACGCAATCGGTTTACAAATGCGGCCTCAGGAGGATGCAGCCCATGAATTTGGACACCCCCTCAAACTTTACTTGTAGTTTTACCCGCTGTCTTCCGCCATTGCTGCGTTTGAGTTATGGACGAAATGCATTTTGGGATATTGGCTGCACCAAGTCCGTGGCATCCTCTGGTTCTATCGAGGACGCATTTTGAGCGTACTTGACATGATGCATGCTTTACTTTGGGTATCAGAATCTCATGAGAACGCAAGTACACAAATATGGCCAAATGTCTCTCCATACGTATCCCAGAATGCACTTCGTCCAAAACTCAAACACAGCAATGGCGGAGGAGAACTGAGTATTTCGCTCGTCCCCTGATGTAAAAATATGCCGGTCTTACTTTAACAGCTGAATTTAACAAAAGGAGAGGAAGAGAGAAAAGAAACAGTGAGAATCTGCTTCAACACCTGCTGAAAAAAAAGAAATGATACAGCAGAGAAACCACAGCAACAACCAGCATTTGCATAAATATCAGTTAATAATTAATGTTAATGAACAGCATACAGTATTAATAATACCATATATATTTATATGTATTTAACACCAGACATACCATGTGCTGTATGATAGATACCAAGAAAGTACACCTTGATCATTTAGAAATGTTTCAAAGTAATAGAAAATCAGTTTGTTGCTATGTTTTGTTTCACATTCTAAAACCTGCATGTATCACTTACACATGGCAAATCAACTAAAAATAAATGCAGAAAAATGTGTCAAATTAACCACTTTAGCTGTGGGAGGCCCTGCTGCTGTACCAGAAAGAACCAGTAACCAGGTCACATAGTCACAGGAGAACTACAGGAGGCGAGACCGCAGTCATAACAACAGAGTGAGGAAGAGGTGAAATTAAGGTGGTGAGAAAATAGATGAACAGACATACTTAGATTCATGGATTCGGGTAAAATGAATATTCTAAGGGGCTTGGAAAGAAAAGCGTCTGGACTTCTTTAAGTTGCTTGAAGACCTTTCACCTCTCATCCGAACAGTTTTTTCAGTTCTAGGGTCAAATGGTGGAGGGTCCCAGATTTAAGCCCTGTGGAGTATCCCCCCGAGAGGGACAATGGACCCCCTAATGATCCTCTACTTAATCACACAAGCCAAGGTGTGAAAACGGGTGTGTGTCACAATCAGCCAAGGTTTCGGGTGAGCTCATTGTGAAACCTGGCCCCACCCTGTCATGTGATTTCCTGACGTCAAATGGCCCAGGATGTGAGTGGGCGTTAAGGCGTCTGGGAAGGGATCTCAAAACTGGATTATAGATGGCAGACAGTTGGTGTCGTAAACCCCGCCTCTGTTCAAAGATGGTCGCTCACAGTGGACATAGATGCTTCTTTCACTCCTCTTTCAAACCATCTGTCCTCTCTGTCCAAAATGTGAACATTGGCATCTGCGGATGATGCGGATGGACAGATGAGTCTTGTCCCGTGGAGATGGTAAAAGGAATGGCCGCTTTGACCACGAGGCACTGCTAATAGCTAAAGTGTAGCTTTAGCTATTAGCAGTGCAACTAATAACTAACCCAATAACAACTATTCAAACCTGATTAACAAGAAAATCTTTCAATATCAATAATGAAACAATATGAAATGTGTACATAATATATGGATGCTTCTTTTTTTCTTTTTTTTTTTTGAGGGATGGACCGCCTAGACCAAAAATGTCAGGGAGGATTCTTTTATTCCAGTCCAGCCCTACTAGCAACCCATCCAATTCACACATGCAAAGAAATCATACCATAGATATCCATAAATTACATTAATAATACGAGAAAATGGCCTATGAAAAGGCGTCTCATTACCAAAGTGTCACACAACAAAGACGATGGATAAATTACGTTATCTGTAATAATGACACAGGGAAAAAGTACTTAACATGCTTACTCAAATGTATTTAATACTTCCTACAAAAGCCTGTGTTGGTGATGACAGCTTCAAGACACCTGTTGTATGGAGAAACTAGTTGCATGCATTTCTCAGGTGTGATTTTGGTTCATTCTTCCACACAGTCTTCAAATCCTGAAGGTTTCATGGGCTCTTACGTTTTTTCCATAGACTTTTAATTAGATGCAGGTCAGGTGGTTGGCTTGGCCATTCTAGCAGCTTTATTTCTTCCTCTGAAACTAATTGAGGTTGTTCTTGGCTTTGTTTGGTATCACTGTCTTGCTCAAACATTGATCCTCATCTCATCTTCATCGTCCCAGTAGATGGCAGCAGATCTTTATGAAGAATATCTCTGTCCTTTCCTCCAAACTTCACTGTTGGTATGGTATTTTTGAGGTGATATGTCTTTTGACCTCTAAATATGGTGTGTATTATGGCATCCAGAGAGTTCAATTTTGGTCTTATCTGACCAGACTATATGTTCCCAGTATTTCATAGGCTTGTGATGATGTCATCCAAAAAGGCAGTAGCATATGCAGCATGCAACTGCAGCACCCGGTCCATCAGGCGCTGGAATGTGACAGGGGCTCTGAACAAGTCGAACGGAAGTGTGACAAATTGGTACAAACTGTATGTACTGGAAAAGGCCATCTTTTCCTTGGACTCCGCACCCAGACAAGGGAATCTGCCAGTAGCCCTTGGTTAAATCGAGAACCATGAAAAAGCGAGCAGTGCATAACTGGTCCAGGAGCTCGTTGACCTGGGGCATGGGATAAGCATCAAACTGTGACACTTCATTCACCTTGCGATAATCAACACAGAACCATATACAACCATCTTTCTTCACCACAGGAGCCGTGGGGCTACACCAAGTGCTGTGTGACTTTTCTATTTTTCCCACTTTTAGCATTTTGGCCAATTCAATCTGAACAATTTGTCTCTTATGCTCAGGTACCCTGTAGGGCCGTGAACACATTGTCATGCCAGGCTGTGTTTTAAAATGGTGCTCCATTTGCACAGCCGGGCAGCAGGGAGAACACATCTGCAAAATGCTGTTGCAGCGAGTAAAGTGCTTTGAGTGCTCAGACAAAGTAGAAAACCGCTATAAAAGAACCCGTCCATTTACCACTTATATATTATATACCATATATTAATCATTATTAGTTATTACAGCAGTGAACCTGAACTCTGTGTCAGCTACTGAGCTTCAGTAAAGATTCAAGTTTCAGTTATTTATATTTCCTATCACCTTAAATCTTCACTCAAAGACAAGTATCTGTTACAGTGTATATATAGGTGTGTTATATATAAGAGACAAATATTGTTCTTTTAATATGTTGACATGTCAATCCATACATATATGTGTAAAAATTCAATTTACGAGCTGTGATAACTGTTTCTGATAAAATGAAGAGTAAGGCAAGGCAAGGCAAGTTTATTTGTGTAGCACAATTCAACAACAAGGTGATTCAAAGTGCTTTACAGAGACATTAAAAAACAAAAGCAATAAAAAGCATGATTTAAAATAGATAAAAAAAAAAACAGTAGATAAAATCAGTAGTTAAATGTAAGCTTTGAAATTTAAGCTTAAAGTGTGGATTTGGTGCTTTATTCAAATGCAGCTGAGAACAGGTGAGTCTTCAACCTGGATTTAAATAAACTGAGTGTTTCAGCTGATCTGAGGCTTTCTGGGAGTTTGTTCCAGATATAAGGAGCATAAAAGCTGAATGCAGCTTCTCCGTGTCTGGTTCTGACTCTGGGAACTGATAAAAGACCGGATCCAGATGACCTGAGGGATCTGGAAGGTTCATACTGGGTCAGGAGGTCACTGATGTATTTTGGTCCTAAACCATTCAGAGCTTTATAGGCCAGCATCAGGACTTTAAAGTCTATCCTCTGACGGACAGGCAGCCAGTGTAAAGACCTCAGAGCTGGACTGATGGGGTCCACTTTTTTGGTCTTAGTGAGGACTCGAGCAGCAGAGTTCTGAATGAGCTGTAGTTGTCTGACTGATTTTTTAGGTAGACCTGTAAAGATGCTGTTACAGTAATCAAGCCTACTAAAGATGAATGCATGGACTAGTTTTTCCAGGTCCTGTTGAGACATCAGATCTTTTATCCTTGATATATTCTTGAGGTGATAGTAAGCTGACTTTGTTATTGTCTTAATGTGTTTTTCTAAGTTTAGGTCTGCATCCATCACTACACCCAAATTTCTCGCCTGGTTTGTGGTTTTTAGATGTATAGATTGAAGTTCTCTGGTGACCTGTAATCGTTTTTCTTTGGGACCAAAGACTATTACTTCAGTTTTGTTTTTGTTTAGTTGGAGAAAATTGTGGCACAACCAGTCATTAATTTCCTCAATGCATTTACCAAGAGCCTGTACAGGGCCTCGGTCTCCTGGTGACATTGTGATATATATTTGTGTGTCATCTGCATAGCTGTGGTAGTTTATTTTGTTCTTTATAATCTGTGCCAGTGGGAGCATGTAGATGTTAAACAGAAGGGGTCCCAAGATGGAACCTTGGGGAACTCCACATGTGATACTTGTCTGCTCAGATGTGAAGTTACCTATTGATACAAAGTATTTCCTGTTTTCTAAGTATGTTTTGAACCAGTTTAGTACAGTTCCTGAAAGACCTGCCCAGTTCTCCAGTCGTTTGAGTAATATGTTGTGGTCAACTGTATCAAATGCTGCACTGAGATCCAGTAAAACTAAGACTGACATTTTTCCACTGTCTGTGTTCAGACATATGTCATTGAACACTTTGGTCAGAGCGGTTTCAGTGCTGTGGTTCTGTCTAAAACCTGACTGGAAGGCATCGTAGCAGTTATTCTGTTTAAGAAGTAACTGAGCTGTTGAGAAACTGCTTTTTCAATGATCTTACTTAAAAACGGGAGATTTGAGATCGGCCTGTAGTTGTTCATTTGTGTCTTGTCAAGATTGTCCTTTTTCAGTATAGGTTTGATTACAGCAGTTTTTAGTGGTTCTGGAAACACACCTGATAATAAAGAAAAGTTGACGATCTGTAACAGGTCTGACTCCAAAGTCTTTGAGACCTTTTTGAAAAAACTTGTTGGCAGGACATCTAAACAGCAGGAGGAGGAGTTCAGTTGACCTAAGATGTCCTCCAGGTCTTTGCTGTTAATCGGGTAAAACTGTTTCATGGTGTTTAAACAGTTTTTCGGTGGACACAGTACATATCCTGGATCTGCTGTTGATGTACCAATTGCTTGTCTAATCTTTTGGATTTTCTCTGTGAAGAATTTGGCGAAGTCATTGCAGGCCATGGTTGAATGAAGTTCAGCTGCCACTGACACAGGAGGGTTTGTTAGCCTGTCAACTGTAGAAAATAAGACCCGAGCATTATGGCTGTTTTTAGTGATGATGTCAGAGAAGTAGGACCTTCTTGCATTCCTCAGTTGTAAATTATAATTGTGAAGTTTCTCTTTATAAATGTCATAATGAACCTGGAGGTTTGTTTTTCTCCATCTGCGCCCAGCTTTCCTACACTCTCTTTTTTCATTTTTCACCAGTGTGGAGTTTCTCCATGGAGACTTTTTCCTTCCAGAGATAACCTTCACCTTAATGGGAGCAATAGTGTCCATTACATTTAACATGTTAGCATTGAAGCTATTGACGAGCTCATTGACTGACCCTCTGGACAGGTCAGGTGTTAATGGGAAGACCTGGTTAAAAATTGCACTACTGTCTTCAGTTATACACCGTTTTGTGATCACTGTTGTTGATATATTTGTGTGGGCTGAGATTTTACTTTCAAAGAAAACACAGTAATGATCAGACAGGCCCACATCAGACACAGTAACCTTTGAAATGCTCAGGCCTTTGGAGATCAGTAGGTCAAGAGTGTGTCCTCTATTATGTGTGGCCTCTGTTACATGCTGAGTCAGCCCAAAGTTGCCCAGAGTGTTACTCAGGTCTTTAGTCCCTTTGTCCTGAGGGTTGTCCACATGGATGTTAAAATCCCCAACAATAATTACACAGTCAAAATCAACACAGATCACAGACAGCAGTTCACTGAGGTCATTAAAAAAGTCTGTGCAGTATTTGGGAGGCCTGTAAACATTAAGAAACACAACTTTGGATGGGGCCTTCAGCTGTAAAGCCACATATTCAAAAGACTGAAAACTTCCAGGAGATAGCTGCTTACATTGAAATGATTCATTAAATAAGACAGCAACCCCTCCTCCTCTCCTGCTCGCCCTGACCTCACTGATAAAACTGTAGTTAGGAGGGGTCGTCTCGATGAGAACAGCTCCACTGTTACTTTGGTCCAACCAAGTTTCAGTTAAAAACATAAAATCAAGGCTGTGCTCAGTGATTAAATCATTAATTAAAAATGTTTTCCCAGCTAAAGATCTAACGTTTAATAAAGCCAACTTAAGTGTTTTAGAGGTATTACTTGTCCCCTCGTGTTTGGGAGCAGTCTGTGGCACACAAGGTATGTTTACTATGTTTAAAGATCTTTTAGAGAGCAGCTCTCTGTGTTTTGACCAGGCCACATGTCTCCTGTCACCTAAAAGTACAGAGATTTTAAAACCTTCTAGTAAACAGGGTCCCAGCTTCTCCTGGGAAAAGTCATCACTGCCATAATCCTCACAGCCCGGACCCTAAACACATCACACATCAGACTGTGGAGACAGGGCATGAAGAGGAACTAAGGGGGGCGAGGCTGGGCAATGTGACTTCGATTGCTCTGTTGAGTGTGGGGCTCGATGGCGAACCTTTGGCCGCTCTGGTGGGGGGTTTATGGGGGACAAAAAGGGATTGGGACGGGGGGTAGATCTGAGCCCAGCACTGACCCGCTCCATCATCTCCTCAGTGAATTTCAGGTGTGGGGAGGAGGGAGAAAGGGAGGGGGAGGAGGGTGATGGCCTGTCAGGGGTTTGGGGGACTGGGGAAGGTCGTGGTCCCTTGTCCTGGTCGTTGGTGTTGTTGAGAGAGTTGGAGGCAAATAGGGACCCCTCTTCTTGCCTCAGATGTCTCTCCTTTCTGAGGCTCTTCCTCAGATGCCATGGATGTCTCTCCTTTCTGAGGCTCTTCCCGGGTGGGGGCAGATGGAGCTCCTCCTCAAGGTTTCTGCTGGGCTTTGTCTGTTCTTGGAGTACTGTTTGTTCCTCTTTATGAGATAACTCCTCGTTTATCTCAGCCTTGGCACCAAGGATGGATGACGTATGGAATAAAACAAGTTGGAGGTGAACAGTTTCACCCCTGACTTGTTAAAATTAAATCCATTTGCTTTAAACAGATGCCTGCGTTCCCAAAAAATATTAAAGTTGTCGATAAAATGCACTGAGTGGTCAGCACATGCTGATATGAGCCATTTATTCAGTGCAAACAACGACTTTAGTGTTCTTACCGCACATCCTTTGTACATCCTTTACAGCAGAGTCACCCACAATCAGAGTTTCAGGCCTAGCCTTTAGCTTTCCCTGTGGCCTTTTACTTTTCAACAGATTTTCAGACCTTATTTCGCTGCTTTTAGATGGATGGTTGTCCGATATCGATCCAGGGTCCTTTGATAGTGGAGCAAATCTGTTCTGCAGTTTCACATTCAGTTGTTTTGGAGGTTTGTTGTTAACCTTCCTATTCACGGTTGTCCAGTCCTGTTTCCTCTCGTATACAGGGGTAGAAGAGCTTCTCTGTCTCGTAGGAAGTGAAGGCCAGTCGGTTTCAGAGATTTCAGCTCGCTGTGCCCTGCCTGTGGTACGTCCTCCCCCTTCCAGGAGACATGATTTATGTCTTGGTTTTGCACCAAGACAGTCCAAGGGGGGATTATCACTTGAGGATTTATAATAATGCACAGAGTCTACTTTCTTGGTCATGTTATCTGTGCTCCTTAGCTGTGTACTAGCTTGCTCATCGCCATTGTTTTGAGTCAAAGGCAAGGTTGTTTCATTTCCACACAGTCCATTTACCTCCACGTTTACTTCTAAGCGATGAATTTTTGTCTCCAGTACTGCAATCTTCTGCAGGAGGCTGTGGTAGTCATCTGTGGAGAGGGAAGGCATCTTGTTGCTAGTTAGCCTAGCGGTTAGCACCTTTCCAGGCTATTGAGGCTGTTCGGTGCCCAGACGCTGTAATCAGGCTTCAGCTGTGTCTAGGCCACAAACACACGGAGCGCTGAAGATAAGGTAACTATAAAAATGTTGCTGTTTCTGATAAGAACACTTTAGTCCTAATGATCTATAAGTGTCCAGAAGCTATCGCAGGTAAGCTCATATAGAAAAAAGGGAAAAAAATCAGCATAAAAATCAATAAAAGAAGCAAAGCATTTAAAGAGCAAAGAGAGGAAGTGTCCACACTCACAAAAGGGGGAGGAGCAAGATGTCTGCTATACTGATATGTGAAATATTCCTTTATTGGGTGAGAAAATCAGACCATGTCACAACTGCTGTAAGTCACACAGAATAGACATCAGAGCCTTAAACAGGCTGACTTCTGCTAAATGGGTCAAACTGGGCAGAAAGTCTACAAACACATAACATCCTTATAGAATATGATGTAACACTATAGATCAACTTAGCTCAGAATATATAAAGCATATAAACAGTTACAGCAATATGATGCAACACACACAGCAGCTACTGATCCAAAATACTCAAAGCTTCATAGAACTGAAACCAACATTTATTTTTAGCTCCATTCTGCTGCTGATACAGACTTTAGGTTTCTGAACATCAAACTTGTTGCTGCCTTTCATGGTGTGTAACTTGAAGGCCCTGAGTACTTTCTCCCACACTGAAAACACTGGGATGATAACATTATTTTAACATTACCTAATTTTTACCTAATAATTTTTTAAAAAACTTTTCTAGCAATCCTTCACAAACAGGGAGCAGATTGTCTAGCATCTTTCTTTCAGCTTAACGAGTGAACCGTCAGCTCGTTGAAACAAACGTTGAAGTCTGATTGGCTCGACACCACCGAACAGAGGCAGCAATATAACACAGCTCACATTAAAAGTGCAGTGGATCCTGCTTGTGCCGTGATGTTCAGGACTGCAAACCGAGCAGCATCACTGACTTTCAGCTTGTTGTGTTTGTGGATATATGACTGACTTTAATTATCCATAAAATCATCACATCTCTGTAAGATAAAGGTCGACTATTGAACGGTATATATTTTAAAGGCTTTAAAACAAAGTTGATGCTGAAAGTAATGTTTTAAGGTTCTTCATTATTAAACATTAAACGTTTCAGCCAACCAGCACTGCTTTGGGATATTGCATGGCATAATCCACCAGAACTAATATAAAGCAATATCCACGTGCACTCCGGTGAAATGGCCTGATGAGGTCCTTGACAATGCGTTCAAATGGGACCTCCATTAATAGTAATTCAATTCAATTTTATTTATATAGCGCCAAATCACAACAAAAGTCGCCTCAAGGCGCTTTATAGATACAGAGAAAAACCCAACAATCATATGAGCCCCTATGAGCAAGCACTTTGGCAACAGTGGGAAGGAAAAACTCCCTTTTAACAGGAAGAAACCTCCAGCAGAACCAGGCTCAGGGAGGGGCGGGGCCATCTGCTGTGATTGGTTGGGGTGAGAGAAGGAAGACAGGATAAAGACATGCTGTGGAAGAGAGACAGAGGTTAATAACAGATATGATTCAATGCAGAGAGGTCTGTGAACACATAGTGAGTGAGAAAGGTGACTGGAAAGGAAAAACTCAATGCATCATGGGAATCCCCGGCAGCCTACGTCTATTGCAGCATAACTAAGGGAGGATTCAGGGTCACCTGGTCCAGCCCTAACTATATGCTGTAGCAAAAAGGAAAGTTTGAAGCCTAATCTTGAAAGTAGAGATAGTGTCTGTCTCCTGAATCCAAACTGGAAGCTGGTTCCACAGAAGAGGGGCCTGAAAACTGAAGGCTCTGCCTCCCATTCTACTTTTAAATACTCTAGGAACAACAAGTAGGCCTGCAGAGCGAGAGCGAAGTGCTCTAATAGGGTGATATGGTACTACAAGGTCATTAAGATAAGATGGGGCCTGATTATTTAAGACCTTGTATGTGAGGAGCAGGATTTTGAATTCAATTCTGGATTTAACAGGAAGCCAATGAAGGGAAGCCAAAACAGGAGAAATCTGCTCTCTCTTTCTAGTCCCTGTCAGGACTCTTGCTGCAGCATTTTGGATCAGCTGAAGGCTTTTCAGGGAGTTTTTTGGACTTCCTGATAATAATGAATTACAGTCGTCCAGCCTGGAAGTAATAAATGCATGAACTAGTTTTTCAGCGTCACTCTGAGACAGGATATTTCTAATTTTAGAGATGTTGCACAAATGGAAGAAAGCAGTCTTATATAGTAATGGGCACTTTTGCGATGGCCAGCTGGTTAACCAGCTGATGGTCCAGGCAGGGCGCACACCATCAGCGCACATCTGCTCAGATTCCCAGCCAATAAAATCTGGCCATTATTTGCTCCAGAGTTTTAGCATATTTCATATGCCCTGCCATGGCGTTTTGGTGAGCCACCTGGAAAATCATTTTTGGCATTCCTCTTCTGTGTGAGTGTCACGACTCAATCAATAAAGCCTTTCTTTCAATAATGCAAAATGCAAGTAGGTCCGGACTACCCCACATCTCTGCTGAATGCATTGCAGACATACCAGGCCCAAGCCATCCATGATTGCTCGGTGGACACCCGCAAACCTGCACCTTGTTGCTGTGGGCAGGCTGAGAGCCACTGCCTGGGCTCTGCCAGACTGCAGCAGGAGCAGCCCCAGCGACCACTCCTTTGGCCAACGGCACGTCTCTGCTGTGGCCCTGAAGATCTCCAGGAAGGCATGGGGGTTGTTTCCCTGTCGTGTCTCTCTCACAGTGCAAAAGTTTTGAAACACATTATTAAAATAAATCATAAAAATACTGCTATGACTTTTGATTAATTTGGAAAGTGTAAATGGCAAGAATTACCAATAGTTTTAAGCACAGTGCAAGAGCTACCTGGTGAACTTCTACAGCAACATTTCACTTACCTTATTAATCATCAGAAATATTTTGAACAAACCGTTATCTGTTGTTGCATTTGGAGTGTCCAGTTCACAGCACAATATTAAAAAAGGAATGTACTGTACAAATATTAGCAGCAGGCAACTTTGTGCTTTGAGTACTGCTGAAAGTAACCATGCGTGAATGCGATCATTGCTGCTATGTTTTCTCATTTATTTACTAAGCCAATGCATACAGTAACTGGCATGGACAGATTGCCAATACATGTACAGTAGATGCACGTAGATTTTATTATGACAGAATGCACAAGCACATGAATGTTGTTGCTACCATGGTGCTCTCTGTCTGACTTGGCCTTTTGTATCACGTCTAAAATACACTCTTCTCTGACAGGACCAACCAATCGATTTGAGTTAAAATTTCGATTTTCATTTTTGAACAAAGACAACATTCGTAAATGGACTGGTTCTTATATAGCACTTTTCTACTCTGTCGGAGTACTCAAAGCGCTCTATACAACACGACTCATTCACCCAATCACACAAATACTTTCTTCTATACTTTGTGCTGTTTAGCTAACATTCACACACTTTCACGCTCTGATGGATGGGGGTTAGTATCTTCCCCAAGGATACTTGGCATGCAGACCCCCTAGTCTACATGCCACCAACCTTGCAATCAGTAGCTGACCTGCTCTACCACCAAGTGTAAGCATCACTTTTTGTTTTCTTGCGTGCTCAGTGTGCACAACCTCTGCTATATTTATAGAACCTCTGCTCAATGCAAAAACATGAATAAACTTCCATTTGCACTGCGTCCCCTGGTGGATGTACAAGACATCAACACTGGTTTTCAGAAATGCTGCGAGGGGGCATTAATATTCCTTGTATTGTACAAGTCACAGGTGGGGGATATCATTAAAGTCACAGATCAGCCGGCAATCAGTCAGGAATCCACCAGGCATCTGTCATGGTCCTGTCAGGAATGAGGTGGACATTATAATGTGTGTTATTTATTCTTTTGTATTTATTCTTAATTACACTCTCCGACTCAAAGAACTTAGCAATAGCCAGTTTAGTATCTACTATGTTCTTTTTATTCTTCTTATACTTTATTTATTGTATATGCTGTTGTGAAAAAGACTGCAGTTGAAAAAGGTTTTGTTGTACAAAAATGCAAAATGATAATAAGGAATAAATGATTTTTCTATCTATTTATGTAATTTTTGCAGTTGCTGAATTTGAATATTGAGGTGTTTTTAACAAAACCCCAAGGAGGAGAGTCATCAGCAACGATATTAGAGAAGCAATTGCTCCTGCCCATCAGTGAAGGGGGTTATAAGGTGATTTTCAAGCAATCTGAGGAATGATACAGTGAGAAATATCAGTCACAAGTGGAGAACATTCAAGACAGTTGCCAATCTTCCCATGTGTGGAAGTCTCAGTTATTTTACCTCAAGTTTAAACCGTGGAAGCTGAAGGAAACTGCAAAATATGCAAAGCTACATCTCAGACTTCACAGGCCTCAGTTAGATTTTAAATGTTAAAGTATGATATTAATAGAACTGTGCATAAACAAATGCCCACAAACCTCAATTAACTGAAGCAACATTGTGAATAGTGTGGCCCAATATTTCTCCACAATGATGTGACTGACTGTTAAAGTCATATAGAAAATGGTAACTTTAAGTTATTGCTGGTAAACATGGTTCCACAAGCTACAATGAATCAATTAATGACTCAATCAATGAATCTACGGCGAATCAGATTTTGGCTTAGGTTTTGTTAAATAAACAATGACAGTTTGCTCAAGGCTAGAAGCACACGTACATATTGTTTGGAAAAATGTTAACAGGAATGTACAACTCCTCTCAGAGGTTATATAAAGTAGATTTCTTCATGATTAATGTTATTAACATGATCTAGAGATAGTTGCCAGTATGCTTAATGATTTGCAGCATATGTAGCAGCCCCTGGCATCAATAATAACAGAAGAGAGTCTCTAATGGGTCTAGCCATTTATTTTCTTCAGCTAACACAGTTCTGAGCAATGTCTGACAGTTCTTTGGACATCGTTTCAACACAGTGAAAACTACAAAATAAAAAATTTATTGCTTCTCATACAGTTTCTGTAGCTGTCACATTAAAATGTAATTATTATGTGATTGCAATGTTCAAAAGTTGGTGTTTAATCTGGTTTCATGTTGTTTTGTCGCAACCTACTGGTCGACCTGAGTATGGCGCTTTGTGGTGCTTTGGGGTGATGTGTAATTAAGCGCACATGTTGCCAGAGACTGAGGGCTCGAACCAAATGGGAGTAGGCTGACTTGTGTACAAGGTGAAAATATGGAAAATATGGACCACAATTGCACATGAATGTTGAGTAGAAAGGCGCACACAGTATGTTGGTGCATTTACTTTGTGTGTATGTTTTATTTGAGTTGTAATTTTTATTCTGCTGACATAATATCCGTGTTTTTCATTGATCATTTCAACATAGTTTTTCACGGTGTTTGCTGGTGAAAAGAAGATTAAAATACTGGTTAAACATCAGTTGGAGCATGGCCCTTTATTCTACTTCGAACATGAAAAACCTTCAGGAGCAGTTATAGTCTCTTTAAATTAAGTTGTGAACAATATCACAACATACAAGTATTATACACTCTGTGACTTAAAGCAATACAGGAGTGCAAATAAAGCCTAAAAGATCCAAAAAGAAGTACTCCAGAGTTATTAATGAAGAAAAAATAAAAGGTTTTAAAACTATGTCAAAGTGCATCACAACTTAATTGTGTATGATATGATCATCACGTCACATAGGTCAGAAAGCTAAAATTAGCACATGGATGCATTCAGTGCAAGTACATAAAGAGATTGTTAACAGACATCTTAAAATGCTAACAAAACAACATAACTTATAATATGAACAGAAATAATACTGAATTTTTGTCTTGATCCATGCTCAATCATGCAGGTAAAGTAAGGAAATCCCAAAAAGTTCATTCTGTTCATCTGGACGTAGCCTTTTCAGCATTTCGTCACTCATCCAAGGGACTTCTTCAGTCTCAGTCTGACTGCAGGCTTCCCCCACAGTACCTTTGCGCAATAAATGGTGAACAATGGGCTGTGAGCTCAGTTCCTTGATCATTAATATGCAGATTGTCAAAACCATTGATCAACAAAAACTGATCAAAAACCATTATTCAATGACCACTGATTGTTGATCAGGTGATAAGGTAGTGTGCAAGGTATTTGCATGTCTAATCCAGGGATTATGGTTGTCATGGTATAGTATGTCACGTGGGATTTGCAATTTGTTTGTTGGTCTGTTTAAGAGTGAGTCAGCAAAGCAGTACTCTCCACTTGAGCCTCGTAGTGGCTTAATTGGTATCAAGTCACTACATCTTTGTCAAATAAGTGACATGTTGAAATATTGCAGTTATTTCATTCAGTTTATTTATTATCAGCTCATCTATGTGTCAGTGGATCTCCAACTTCCTAACTGGCAGACCACAGGCAGTAAGGATGGGTGGACATGTCTCAGCCTCCACCACTCTCAGCACTGGAGCCCCCCAGGGGTGTGTTCTGAGCCCCCTGCTGTACTCTTTGTACACATATGACTGTGTGGCCACTACCAGCTCCACCACCATCATCACGTTTGCTGACGACACCGTCGTGGTGGGCCTGATCTCTGATAACAACGAGACGGCCTACCTGAAGGAGATTAGGAATCTGGAGAACTGGTGCCAGAGGAACAACCTCCTTCTAAACGTCAGTAAGACAAAGGAGCTGATAGTGGACTTCAGCACTAAGCAGGAGAGGAACTACCAGACCCCCGTCATCAACGAGTGCCCAGTGGAGAGAGTGGACAGCTTCAAATACCTCGGAGTTCACATCACGCAGGACCTGTCATGGTCCTGTCACATCAACACCGTGGTGAAAAAGGCCCGACAGCGTCTCTACCACCTCAGACGCTTGAGAGACTTCCAACTGCCCTCCAAGGTGCTCAGGAACTTTTACTCGTGCACCATAGAGAGCATCCTGGCGGGAAACATCTTAACCTGGTTCGGGAACAGCACCATGCAGGACAGACGAGCTCTACAGAGGGTTGTGCGGTCAGCTGAGCGCACCATCCGCTCCGAGCTCCCTGACCTGCACTCAATCTACAGCAGGCGGTGCTGGACCAAGGCCAGGAAGATCGTGAAGGACCTCAGCCATCCCAACAACAGACTGTTCTCTCTGCTGAGGTCAGGAAAGCGATTCCGCTCCCTGAAGACCAACACAGAGAGACTGAGGAGGAGCTTCTTCCCGCAGGCGATACGGTCTCTCAATCACACCACCACACAGTACTGACCCACACATATGGTTCTTACACACACACTGGACTTTCTGGACTTTGGTTTTGCACAACACTGGTCACTATATTCTTCATTTCCGGTTAATACTTGTACAGCTGCTGTTATTGTGTGTGTGTGTGTATATATATATATATATATATATATATATTTATTTATTTATATTTCTTCATACATTCTTATATAGTTCTATATTGTGTATTTTGTTGTACAGTTATTTTATTTTCAACTTTAATTTATATATTTTATCTTATTCTTTCCCAGTTAAATTTACCCTTCATTCTAATTTGTGTTGTACAGTTATTTCATTTTTAACCTTAATTTATATTTTATTCCTTCCTAGTTAAATTTACCCTTTTTAATTTTTCATATTTATTTCCTATCTTATTCATAGCCTTTTCCTTTTTTTTTCTTTAGGTCACGAGCAGTTGTCTAAGCATTTCACTGCATATCGTACTGTGTATGACTGTGTACGTGACAAGTAACAGGATTACTTTTGGGGGGAAGTAATCAGTAATTAGTTACTGATTACTTTTTTTCAAGTAACTTGACCAACACTGGTCCTCATTAGGATAGGAATTTGTGTTCGTGTGTGGAATTACAAAATTTCCTTAGGGATTAATAAAGTATTCTGATTCTGATCCTGAACTATAGCCCAGAGTAGGATTATATTGTTAACTAGCAATTATGAGACAGTGTGTTTCAGGTCATTTTATGGAGTAAGAAGAAAGTAATATAAATTACTTTCTTTGAATTACTTTCTTTTGAAGTCTAAGTCTTGTAATGTAAGTCTAAACAGATCTTTCAAATCTTGACTCATGTGATGAAGCACATGATACATTTTCAATAAATCTAAAGACGTTTGGCCACTTTATCTCCAAGCCCCTTAGACTACCATGATCATGGTGACTGGGAATACTTCAAAGACACTTGTAGTAGGAAGCACTTTGAGTGCTCAAGTTGTGTAGAAAGGTAACATTTTTATAAGTACCAATATTTTTGGTAGTTACCAAATGAGAAATAACAGCACAAAGACAGAATGACAGATTACAATGCAAAGAATAGTGACTTGGCTCAAAAAATTAAGGCATGGAGAAAAAAGAAAGACTGAGAAAGTAAAAGCTGTGCCTGTGGAGGTGAACTATAGACAAGCCCAATATGATATTTTGTGTTTGTATGCGAGGACAATAGTAAGCAGGGTGTGGTAGGGACAGGAAAGAAACTGTGTATTGTGAATGAAGGAGTGGGTTTCTGTTAACAATATGTGCACTGTGCCTGCCCATCAGGAGGAAACTATCCAGTGATTCAGGATCCAGAATAAGATCCTGAAACTGTTGGGGCTTGAAGGTCATTGTGTGGGTCTACAGAATCCAAATGACCACCTTTTCCCTGCAGTCATGAAAAACAATGGGGTTGACATGGCTCAGTATAAAGGTTGTTTCAGTTCTATGGTGTAAGGTCTAGGTCTGAGATTAAATATGAACTTGAGAGGCAGCCAAGTTTTTAAATTCTGGAGCTGAATGTTAATTGGGGGTGTTTTCAGTCAAATAGAGCAGCCCACATGTTTGATTCTATCGCCTGCAATCTTTTTGTTCCATTTCAAATACACAATTTATTAAAAAGGAAAACTTTCTTAATTTAGATAAATGAGAAATGTTCTCATGAGGACTGTATATTTGACAGGTTTCTAAACATAGGAGGGTATAATGTTTTGATCTTCTGCTGAATACAGAATTTGCTCATTTATGAAGGAATGAACAGTCTGTAATTTTTATGGTTTCATTTTAATAGCGAGAGACTGAATATCAATCCCAAATTTAAGAAAATAGACTGTAGACTGAAAATAGGCTGGAATTGGCAAAAAGATTGGTGACAACTTTCCCTTTGTACTTGACCCTAAAATTCCAGGAAATTTCTCAATATTGTGTCATCAGACACAATATTGTGTCATTCCTCTAGATAGCATTATCTTGGCTTCCAGTCAGGGTTTTAATAGTTTTGCAATTTTCATTAGTTTTTATTTTTATTTAGTTTTGACTTCAGATTTTCAATTTTATATCAGTTTTAATTAGTTTTTACCAATTGTTTGCTACTTTAGTTTAGTTTTTATTTTTTTGAAAATCCTTAGTTTCGATTTAGTTTTGATTAGTTTCAGTTATAGTTTTAGCTGTGTTTGCAATAATTAAGTGTAACAAAAGGTCAACAGGTCGCCTGTCTGTCGCAGGGCTAACACGCAGAGACAGACAACTCACATTTCCACCTAGTGTTGGGGAGTAACGGAATACATGTGCCGCCATTACGTATTTAAAATACAAAATATGAGTAACTGTATTCCGTTACAGTTACCGTTTTAAAAGGTGGTATTCAGAATACAGTTACTTTGTTGAAATAAATGGATTACACTGCGGTACTTTCCTGTTTCATATTGTCGCGGGTCAGGACTGTTTGGTTTTGTTTGACAGCTACGTTCTGTTGTTCCAGGCGGCAGCGTTACGGTTGCCATGGTTACAGGGTGACTCTCTCTCTCTGTGTTTCCTGGGTGAGAGAGCGCCTTTTTGTTGTTGTTGTGCTAAGCTAACAGGCAGAATGCTACAGATATAGCTCTAAAGAATGTAGCATCATGGGCAGTGTAGTCCGTGCTGCAGGGAGAATGGACTGCCATACACGTTATGTGTCTGTGAGTGCGAGGAGGGAGAAAAAGGGGAGTGGAAAGGTACGAGTTGCCGTCGAGGAAAAACGGGAGCTGGAAGCATGTAAATATAATAATAACCACTGCAGCCAAGAAGAGTGCCTGACGAGCCCAGCTGTAAGTAAGCTGTTAAGACTCGACTGTACGCTGTGTTCCTGTTTTCCTCCGAAAACAATAAGCTCCGTTGGAGCAGCCTTTCAACGCCTCTCTCTGTCTCTGCTAGCAAAGTTGACCCACACAACAAAGTAAAGCTATTTTTCGGCTACGGACCCCGCCGTATTAGTCAGAGGTCCCTTTACTACAGTTCGAAGCCGCGGACCTTCAGTAAAATGTGTAAAATGTGCAATTCACTTGTATTTTTATTTTTATTCCTATTTATTCTATTTATCCCCTTCGTATATTTTATTTATATTGTCTCTGTATTTATATATATGTGTGTGTGTATAACTCTGTAACTTCTGTCGGTGCTGCGCTTTTTTGGAAATCGAATTTCCCAGAGGAACCCACCCGAGGGATTAATAAAGTTCTATCTTATCTTATCTTATCTTATCTTATCTTATCTTATCTTATCTTATCTTATCTTAATAGTAATAAATCACACAGCAATAGTACATTCATGTTGTTGTAAAAAGCATGATAATATATTAAGTAATCCAAAGTATTCAGAATACGTTACTCTCATTGAGTAACGTAACGGAATACGTTACAGAATACATTTTGGGGCATGTAATCTGTAATCTGTATTCTGTAACGGAATACATTTTAAAAGTAACCTTCCCAACACTGTGGGTTCTTTAAATAAATAAATAAATACATAAATAAATAAATAAAGGCAGATGAACAACCATTGATACCAGGCAACTTTAAATTTTATATCTTGGCCCCAATGAGACTATTAACTCTTGCAGCACCGGGTGTTCGTAATTTTGGTTCAAGTGAATTGATAAACTTTTTTAAGGCAATTGACTCACACAGTTATGTAGATGTCCCCGTCCTGTTGTCCCGGGATGCATCACTCTGCCTTGCCTGGGGTTAGCGTCTGTTTTCTGGGAATGAGGGTTGAGTGTGCTCCCTTCTCAAGGTAAGCTAGGTTAGCCTTCTTGTGTGAGCTTTTCAACTGCGCTTTAAGGTTTGTGGGATTTTTCCCCTTTAGAAATGTCCCTCATAATTTGTCTCTTTCCACTACAAGACACTTGCTTTATCCAAAACACAGTCATATTCAAAGTAATCCCAAATTGGACTCTGGCGCTTTCTCCCGACTTTCCCTGACATGATTCTGCACGTGGACGGAGCAGCAACACAGACGACTCGACTAACGTGCTGCTACCTGCTGGCACAATGAGACACAGCAAGAATAAATCTGGAAACTAAACTTCATTTTCACCCTTGACTATTGTAGGACACGCACACATCAATGAAAACTAAACACATTTTTGTTATAAATTCAGTTAATTTTAGTTAGTTTTGTGAGCACACATTACAGTTTTAGTTAGTTTTCCTTTTTTGTTTTTATTTTTATTTCCGTTAACGAAAATGTTTTTTCACTTCTAGTTTTCGTTATTTCGTTAGTTTTCGTTAACGATAATAACCTTGCTTCCAGTAACACTATGAGGAGCCTTGGGGTCATATTTGACCAGGATATGTCCTTCACTGCACAAATTAAGCAAATATGTAGGACTGTGATTTTTAACTTCCATTTATGCAATATCTCTAAAATTGGAAATATCGAATAGAATAGAATAGAATAGCATAGAATAATCCTTTAGTTGTCCCACAAGAGAAAATTCACTGTCTCAGAGTGATGGTGAAAAATTATTTTACTGTAATTCATTATTATCAGGAAGTCCTAAAAACTCGCTGAAAAGCCTTCAGCTAATCCAAAATGCTGCAGCAAGAGTCCTGACAGGGACTAGAAAGAGAGAGCAGATTTCTCCTATATTGGCTTCCCTTCTTTGGCTCCCTGTTAAATTTTGTATGTATGTATTATTGTAGGGTCTACCTTAGAATATAAAGCGCCTTGAGGCGACTGTTGTTGTGATTTGGTGCTGTATAAATAAAATTAAACTGAACTGCACACAAGCAGGCAGCACAGTGACACATTGGTAAGCTCTGTTACTTCTAACAAGAAGGTGCTGAGTTCAGTTCCCCCCTCAGGCTGGGTTCTTTCCTCTGTATTTTTTGCATGCAAACCATGTTAGTGTAGGTTTTCTCCAGGTGTTCTAGCTTCTTCCCACAGTCCAAAGACATGCATTTAGTGGGGTTAGGTCAGGGGTGAGCTACTCCAGGCCTCGAGGGCCGGTGTCCTGCAGGTTTTAGACGTGTCCTTGATCCAATACAGCTGATTTAAATAGCTAAACGACCTCCTCAACATGTCTTGAAGTTCTCCAGAGGCCTGGTAATGATCTAATCATTTGATAGTTGTGTTGACCCAGGGTGAGATCTAAAATCCCCAGGACACCGGCCCTCGAGGCCTGGAGTTGCCCACCCCTGGATTAGGTTAACTGGAAACTCTAAATTGCCCATAGGTGTGAATGGTTTAAAATGACCATCAATCACTCAGTCTGCAGCTCCGTGCAAGATCATGCCTCATGAGGTAAGGATCAACACAAGAAAGATGGCTGATGAGCCCAAAACTAAACACAAGGAGCTTTTTGATGATCCACTACATCAACACACCTACACCATTACGTATTGGAATTTTGCTGCACCTGCAAGATGTGTACAGGGCCGCCTTATGTTTATAACATCTAAATTATTTAGAGAAAGCTTAGAAGACAATACTGTCATCAAATGAGATCAAAATCATCAATTTGGCATCAGACTGGAAAAGGAGAAATGCTAAACATGAAAGAAAGAACACCATCCCCACTGCCAACCATGGAGGTTGAACTCTGAGGCCATTTTTCTGCTAACGGTACAGGATAACTTTAGTGCATTAAGCACCCAGTAGACTGAGCCATATATTGAAAAATCTTGGATGACAACCTTCTCTAAACCAGAACACTGAATATGGGTTGTAGAGTGAGTGAGTGACAATGACCAACAACAAATAAAAACACGTTTTTCACTCAGTGACATGGAAATCAATTTAGAACTTTTATGTAATGTATTTTTCTGGATTCCTGATTGATATCACCAAATTCAGCAGGAGATCTTGTGCATTTCAGATTCATACAGAGTGTGGGCATGGAGAATTTCAGCTTACCTTGGAGCTTGACTAAGAGTCAGACCAGTTCATGTGCTTTTCTGTGTGTCTATTGTTGACTAGTGGGTAACTGACATTGAGGTGGGGAGCCCACTCACACTTGGAGGTTCTTTGGCATCATGAACCCCTGGGCTCTGTTCTTGGCTCATGCTGTAATGGCCAGCCTCTAGTGGGGTGGCATGCCTGTTGCCTCTAGTTCTTTGGGAATCTTGACCTTTGGCTAAAATGCTTTATCTGGGGCTTCTCTTCTTCTTCTGCTGGGGTGCACAAGCAGTTGTACGGAAAGAAAGTGTTATGAATCTGTACAATATGATCCACATGTGTAAACTAGGATTTCCAAATTTGTATGTAGGATGCATGTTCCCATCACAAAAATTCAAAAGCAATTTGACCACACATAAAATATTCTCTTTCAAAACCCTTTCTGTGCGCACAAATGTCTAAAACTACACGTAACATCCTTCTCACTTACGTGCAAAACCTTAAATGTTGGTGCAACAATCACCTGATAGGTACAGATGTATTTCCTCTGTGCTTCTTATATTTCCTGCTACTCTGTCTTACTTTTCCAGTGTCCTAGCTTGAGTTCCTTGTTCCTAGTTTTTAGTTCAACAAAATTGTTGAACTGTGTGTACAGGGAGTGCAGAATTATTAGGCAAGTTGTATTTTTGAGGAATAATGTTATTATTGAACAACAACCATGTTCTCAATGAACCCAAAAAACTCATTAATATCAAAGCTGAATGTTTTTGGAAGTAGTTTTTAGTTTGTTTTTAGTTTGAGCTATTTTAGGGGGATATCTGTGTGTGCAGGTGACTATTACTGTGCAGAATTATTAGGCAACTTAACAAAAAACAAATATATACCCATTTCAATGATTTATTTTTACCAGTGACACCAATATAACATCTCCACATTCACAAATATACATTTCTGACATTCAAAAACAAAACAAAAACAAATCAGAGACCAATATAGCCACCTTTCTTTGCAAGGACACTCAAAAGCCTGCCATCCATGGATTCTGTCAGTGTTTTGATCTGTTCACCATCAACATTGCGTGCAGCAGCAACCACAGCCTCCCAGACACTGTTCAGAGAGGTGTACTGTTTTCCCTCCTTGTAAATCTCACATTTGATGATGGACCACAGGTTCTCAATGGGGTTCAGATCAGGTGAACAAGGAGGCCATGTCATTAGTTTTTCTTCTTTTATACCCTTTCTTGCCAGCCACGCTGTGGAGTACTTGGACGCGTGTGATGGAGCATTGTCCTGCATGAAAATCATGTTTTTCTTGAAGGATGCAGACTTCTTCCTGTACCACTGCTTGAAGAAGGTGTCTTCCAGAAACTGGCAGTAGGACTGGGAGTTGAGCTTGACTCCATCCTCAACCCGAAAAGGCCCCACAAGCTCATCTTTGATGATACCAGCCCAAACCAGTACTCCACCTCCACCTTGCTGGCGTCTGAGTGGGACTGGAGCTCTCTGCCCTTTACCAATCCAGCCACGGGCCCATCCATCTGGCCCATCAAGACTCACTCTCATTTCATCAGTCCATAAAACCTTAGAAAAACCAGTCTTGAGATATTTCTTGGCCCAGTCTTGACGTTTCAGCTTGTGTGTCTTGTTCAGTGGTGGTCGTCTTTCAGCCTTTCTTACCTTGGCCATGTCTCTGAGTATTGCACACCTTGTGCTTTTGGGCACTCCAGTGATGTTGCAGCTCTGAAATATGGCCAAACTGGTGGCAAGTGGCATCTTGGCAGCTGCACGCTTGACTTTTCTCAGTTCATGGGCAGTTATTTTGCGCCTTGGTTTTTCCACACGCTTCTTGCGACCCTGTTGACTATTTTGAATGAAACGCTTGATTGTTCGATGATCACGCTTCAGAAGCTTTGCAATTTTGAGACTGCTGCATCCCTCTGCAAGATATCTCACTATTTTTGACTTTTCTGAGCCTGTCAAGTCCTTCTTTTGACCCATTTTGCCAAAGGAAAGGACGTTGCCTAATAATTATGCACACCTGATATAGGGTGTTGATGTCATTAGACCACACCCCTTCTCATTACAGAGATGCACATCACCTAATATGCTTAATTGGTAGTAGGCTTTCGAGCCTATACAGCTTGGAGTAAGACAAGATGCATGAAGAGGATGATGTGGACAAAATACTCATTTGCCTAATAATTCTGCACTCCCTGTATCTCAGCCTGTTAGAGATGTTTGTTTTATTTCTGAACCTGCACCTCGTAGGGACTGGTTAGCCTCCCCTGCTTGTGAGTTTAGCCACCTGTCTCCACTGCGTGCCCAGGCGTGCCAACCGAGCCTCCTCCATTGCCAGCTGGGAGTTCAGGCAAGTTTATTTTGCCAGCCATGAACTCCACATTGCTGCCTGATAAACGTCCAGAGCAGGCAATGCTGTGCAGCCCCAGCCAATGCATCTTGAGAAAGCTGTGTGCCCTGTGCAGCTCCAGATAACTCCACCAGAGGTCTGCATGTCCAGAGCCTGCATGGCTTGCCAAGTCAGACGTGGCCTGCACGTCCTGCATCTACTAAGCCCCACCGATGCTGGCCATCAATCAGACTACAGCTACGCTAGCGCCAACCACCATCCAAGCCACCTGAAGTTCTCCACCTCTGTCTTCGCCCTTGTCTAGGTCCTGAAGGTTCCTTCTTCACCTCTGCTGTTGACCTCCTGATTTACTGGCTGAGGATCTTCACTGTCTTGGTCAACCTCCATAACTTCTTGCGCCGCCACTTATCACAAGGTCGGCCAACAGAACTGTTGCCACCACCGCTGTCCACGTGGGGGCCCTCCAGAACTGTTTTTTTTTTCTTTGTTGTGGATTTTGTTGTTTGGGTTTTTTGTTTTTTTGTTCTGCATTTGGGTCATCATCCTGCCAGCCACATAGCACCTATGTGACACTCGGTATATTTTGAAGATGGATATGATCCAGGTAATGTGGAATGACAAACTGACACTATCTTACTATTCTCTCATAATAGCAGGCTAACACTAATATTAGCTTGATGGCTTATCCTGAACTCTTTAACAGTTTATTGAAAAATACAGTATATTAAACCTAACAGGCACAATACCTGGGGTGACAAGTTTTTATTTTTTAAATAACCAGAGGAAGCCCAGTGATAGTTTTAAACAGGGACCTGAATGCAAAGTACATTTTTGCAAAGCGGGCAGTGTGAAATTTGTCTGAAAACCTAACGCTGGCATTGGATGTGATCTGTGCGATGGATGTTAAGTGTCGGTTTAGACATTTGTAATAAACAGAAAGGTTTTTGAAAGAGAACATTATTCAATTTGTGAAGCTCAGCTTAATAAATTGTGCGTAAGTAATCATTGTTTATTCAGGCTTTGGTGTATGCATTTGTAAAATACTTTTGCATGTGGTCAAATTGCTTTGCATTGTTGTGTGGATTGGAGCACACATGAGACCTCAAAAGTTACTCACAAATCATTGTACACAATTGTAAATTTTAGTTTACGCTTTTGTATCATTTTGTATGCATTCATAAGATTTCTGAGGCAAATTTCTCTCCATTTCAGTTGTTTTGGGGATGTGTGGCTTCAGGTCTTTAACACTCTTCTTGTACTATTTCCTCTTATTATATTTCTCCTACTTTCTCCCCCTTTCATTTTTCTGTCTGTCTTTTTACCCCTGCCAGTCAGCTCTGACAAGCAGGGGTGACTCAGAAGGTTGATGGTTCAATCCTTGGCTCCAATCTGCATACCTTAGGCAACATACTACCCCCACGTTGCTGTCAATGCATCCATTGTGGTGCAAATATGTATGAATGTTAGAAAGTACTTATGTGGAAAATAAACATAGAAAAAATTGAATGGGTGAATCAGGCAAATTGTACAAAGCGCTTTGAGTGCTCAGCTAGAGTAGAAAAGCACTAAATAAGAATCCATCCACTTACCATATATTTCACATATAACAATAGACCCAGTATGCAGCACTCAGCAGACAGACATGAACTCAAAATTACAGGTTTGTTAGATGTCAAAAGCAGGAGTCAACAAAACAGAAGCAAAAGGCTAACTAACAAAAAAAAAGGGGGGGGGGGGGGGGGGGGCAAAATTGAACATGACACATGTGTTGTGTATTATGTGAAAAGCTTTTTAATGGTTTAGGAAATCATGAAAAAACAGAAAAGCTGCAACAGGTTAGTGATGATAGAAAACTGACTGAGAAATCTGTCGGTTAGTTGTCCATCAGAGAATTTCTGTACAGTCTGCTTATGACCAAAGAAAAGGAAAAAGGAGATCCAGTGTTCTGCCAGTTCACTTGTGTGGACTTGAGATGTTTTCCTCCTTGATGTCAGAGGTCACTTGCTGCTAAAATTCAAGAAGATCAATCTTCTGAAAATACTGAATTGCCTTGTATTTAAACGTATAAGTATGGTAACAGATGAGAAGCAGAGTGTTCACTAACCCTGTTTCAAAGCAGACTCATAAATAATGCACCCAGGATCAGCTTGCTTTTCTCAGATTACAATACACCTGGTAGTAAGGCTCCAGCCTGTCTGGAACACAGAAAGCACTGCAGTGTCAAAAAGCATATGAATTTAATGAACAAAAAACGAATCTATCCAAGTGACAAACGGCTCCAACCAACAAACTAAACTTGTGTTTAGCTGCTAATCAAACCATGTCTGCATATCAGAATTCTCTCCGAACACTGCAGCAGGTTTTTCTTCTTCAGAAAAGGGTGTCTTTAGCACTAAAGGGATGGGCGCTCCCTTGGGGAAAAGGATAGGCAAGCGTTTCCCTCCTGCAGCAGGAAATGGGCGAAACCTTGCTCGAAATTATGACTACAGCGTTTTGTTGTGTGAAGGAAGTCGCTCCTGATAGCACAGGCTATAGGTTTCCTGTTGTGGACCAGCAGTTTTAGTTTCACCTAGAGTTCTCAAGATAGCTGCAAAATGCTGGGCTAAGAGAAAGCCTTTCAATCTACTACTACCCATGTAAAAGGCTAAAGTGCTACATTTGCAAGTAAAACAATTTTTTTGTTAAGTAGTCCTACTGTTAATTTAAACGTGACTAAATGAATTCATGCAGTCAGTTTCAGATTTAAATGGATATTGGTTTGTAATTGTAGGCCATGTGATTGTTTGAAAAAAATTAACTTAATCACAGAAAAATTAAGAAACAATTACAGCTACAGTGGTGTGAAAAAATCTTTGCCCCCTTCCTGATATAGTATTTCTTTCCTCTGTTTGATATACTTCATGTTTCAGATTGTTTTTAAAGCAGATTTAGATATTAGACAAAGATGACACAAGTAAACGCAAAATGCAGTTTCTAAATGAAGATTATTAAGGGTAAAAAAAATCTAAAGTTTAGACACGCCTTCTTGTTTAATGTTTTTATTTTATTTTCCCTACTTTCTACATTGTAGATAGTCAAAGGAGCTTGCAAAGAAAAGCGTCTGGACTTCTTTGAGTTGCTTGAAGACGTTTCACCTCTCATCCGAGAAGCTTCTTCAGTTCTAAGGTCAAATGGTGGAGAGTCCCAGATATAAACCTAGTGGGAGTTTCCCCCCACAGAGGGACAAAAGGACCCCTGATGATCCTCTAATCGCCTGAGCCAAGGTGTGAAATTGGGTGTGGGGCCCAATCAGCCAGAGTTTCGGGTGAGCTCATTGTCCTACTCCCACTAGGTTTATATCTGGGACTCTCCACCATTTGACCTTAGAACTGAAGAAGCTTCTTGGATGAGAGGTGAAACGTCTTCAAGCAACTTAAAGAAGTCCAGACGCTTTTCTTTGCAAGCTCCTTTGACTACGATGACCTGGATGACTGAGAACCTTCACAGATACATTGTAGATACATACTGAAGACATCAAATATATGAAGCAGGGTATATGGAATTATCTAGCAAAGAAAGATTTGATAAATAACTCTAAATAGATTCCCCAAAGTAGCCACCCTTTGCTTTGTTGACAGCACTGCAAACCCTTGGCCTACTCTCAATAAACCTCATAATGCAGTCACATGAAATGGTTTTCACTTGGTGTGCCTTGTCAGACTTCATTTGTGGAATATCTTGCTCTGTTAATGGGGCTGGAACCATCAGTTGGGTTCTGCAGAAGTCAGGTTTGTACATAGCTGACAGCCCTATCTGACAACTGTTAGCTGATTCTTTATGCCATTATATGAATTCTAAGAGATTTGTTTGGGCCAAGAAACACAAGGAATGGATATTATACCAGTGGAAATCTGTGCTTTGGTCTAATAAGTCCAAATTTGAGATCTTTAAATCCACCCTCTGTCTCTTTGTGCGATGCAGAAAAGGTGAATGGATGGTCTCTACATGGATGGTTCCCATGGAGGAGGAGTTATGGGGGGGGTGCTATGCCAGTGACAATGTTGGGGATTTATTCAAAATTGAAGGCAAACTGAACCAGCATGGCTACAGTGACATCCCATCCGCTTTGCGTTTAATTGGACAACCATTTATTTTTCAACAGGACAATGACCCCAAACACACCTCCAGGCTGTGTAAGGGCTATTTGACCAAGAGGGAGAGTGATGGAGTGCTGACCAGATGACCTGGTCTCTACAGTCACCTGAGCTAAACCCAATCAAGATGATTTGAGATGAGACGGGTCGCAGAGTGAAGGGAAAAAAGGCCAACAAGTGCTCAGAACCTCTGGGAACTCCTTCAAGATTGTAGGAAAACCATTTTAGGTGGCTACCTCTCTCATCGAGATAATAACAACAGAGTGGACAACAGTATTAAAAGCAAAGGCTGAAGAATCAAAAATAAAAAATCCTAAATTTTATTTATAAAGCACCTTTCAAGACACCCAAGGACACTGTACAATAGGATAAAACACACAATAGAACAATGACACAATGAAGCACAATAAAACAAAAGCACAAGATAAAATTAACAAACAGTGGGTTCGCAGTGAATATCCAGATTTGAACAGATGGGTTTTGAGTTGAGATTTAAACTGGGGGAGAGAACCAGTGTTTCTTGTATCTGGAGGTAGACACCCTGGGTTAGCTAAAAGGCTAAAAGCTCTGCTTCCCATGGCGGTGAGGCAGAAGGAAGGCACAGAAAGCTGGATAGAAGAAGAAGATCGAAGTGAGTGGGCAGAAAAGGTAGTGCTTAACAGGTCAGAAAGGTAAGGAGGAGCGAGGTTATGAAGGGCCTTGAAGGTGAGCAGAAGAAGTTTGTATATTATCGGGAACGTCACTGGCTCCCAGTGACGTTCCCGAAGAACAGGTGATGTGCTGGTAGGAGGGGTTCTGGTGATAATGCGAGCAGCAGAGTTCTGAACCAGTTGAAGCTTATGGAGGGATTTTTGGGGGAGACCATGCAGAAGAGAATTGCAGTAGTCAATACGGGAGGTAACAAGACTATGTACAAGAATGGACGTAGACTGGGTGGAAAGAGAAGAACGTAATCTTTTAATGTTGCGTATATGGAAATACGCAGAACGGGTGAGACCAGGGCTGGACTGGGACAAAAAATCAGCCCGGGCATTTTGACTAGAGACCGGCCCACCAGGTATTATAGGAAAAACCATAAAGCCTTTGAATGAAAACAAACGCTGTTGTCACAGTGATGGACACTGTCTTGTTGGTATATATGTATCAGTGTAATAAACTTAAACGGCAATGACTTGTTCACAGAGGTAAATGCATGTTTGGACAAATTAGGGCTGAAATGGGACAATCTGGCAGGTGTAACAACAGATGGTTGTCCAAATCTGACTGGGAAAAATGTACCGGTAGGACTTTTAAAGAGAATGCAGGATAAAGTGACAGAAATTAATCCTGTGCAGAAATTGACATTTTTGCATTGTATTATACATCAGGAAGTGTGAGATAGTGTTAAAGATAGATGTTGTAACTAAAACAGTTAACTTCATCAGAGCATTAAATCACAGACAATTTATTGCTCTTTTGGAGGAAAATGAGATGGAACATGGGGACATCAGCTACTACCAGATTCAGGATTTCTGTGTGAAGAAAGGACATGCCGTCCCAGAGCTTTCAGATGAAGATTGTGTGGCAGACCTCGGGTTTGCTGCGGATGTGACTGCACTAATGAACCAACTAAATGTCAAACTGCAGTGCAGGGGACTTTTTGTGCACGAGATGTACAGTGCAGTAAAGGCTTTCATGAGGAAGTTGCAGCTTATCTCAAGCCAAGTGAAGGACAACTTTCTGACCCACTTGCCAACACTAAAGGAGGCTCTTCCAAATGCCAATCACCTCCACAAGTACTCAGCCATGTTAGAAGCACTGCATGCAGAGTTTTCAAGGTGAATTCAAGATTTCAAAGCTCTTGAAAATGAAATGGACATGGTTTCTTCTCCCTTCACCTGCAGTGTGGATAATGCTTCAAGTGATGTTCAGATGGAACTCATTGGCCTGCAGTCTGACACACTTCTGGCAGAGCACTTCAGGTCAGTCTCACTGCTGGACTTTCATTCCTCCCTCAAAGAAGAGAACTTTCCACACCTGAGGAGTCATGCTCAGAGAATTCTAGTCCTCTTTGGATCGACCTCTGTATGTGAACAGACATTCTCGGTGATGAAGTTCAACAAATCCAAACACGGGTCCTCTGTCACTGAGGACCACCTCTCAGCAGTTCTTCGCATAGCCACCTCAGACATTCAGCCAGATTTCAATGCCCTTGTTCAAACCCAGAACAGGCTGGATTATTCTCACTGAAAAGGAGGAAAACATGACACAAGTCATTGCATTGTTGCATTTCTATAAACATCTTGTTTGTTGAGTTAAACATGTTAAAATAAAATGACATTGATTCGGTGGTTGTTTTTGTTTTATTTGGAATATGCACCACAATTTCACATAGCATAGCCCAATATAAATATTTACTTTATTTTATTTTTATTCTTCTGATTACCAGTACCACCTATTCGTAATATATAATTTAGTGAATTTTACAATTTAAGAAAGTTAAGCAGACTTGGGTTCAAGATGTCGTTGATGTGGCCCTCTGACACAACTTGGGTTTCTCATGTGGCCCCTTGTAAAAATTAATTGCCCACCCCTGGTCTAGGATGACACCAAGGCTCTTAACCTGAGGAGAAGGGAAAACTGAGGCGTTATCGATGGTGAGTGAGAAATGGTTTGCCTTCAAAAGGTTGGATTTGGTGCCAGTAAGGAGGATTTCAGTTTTATCCTCATTGAGCTTTAGAAAATTAGAGCTAAACCAGGATTTTAATTCAGATTCTGTAAGGGAAGAAGGTGGGAGAAGGAATCAAGTCTGCAGGAGAGATATAACTGGGCGTCATCATAAAAACAGTGAAAGTGAAGATCAGATTTGCAGAAAATGGTACTTAGAGGGAGGATGTATATTCTGAAGAGAAAAGGGCCTAAGACTGAACCTTGGGGTACACCAGAAGTGACCGGGAATAGACGAGAGCAGAACGATTTCAGGTGAATAAACTGGGAGCGGTCAAGGAGATATGATTGAAACCAGTCTAGGGGTGTGTCAGAGATGCAGAGAGAGGAAAGTCTGCTTAGAAGGACGGAGTGAGAAATGGTGTCGAAGGCTGAGCTCAGATCCAAAAGGACGAGAATGGTGAGAAGACCAGAGTCAGCTCTGATTAGAGGATCATTAGTGACTGTAAGTAAAGCAGTTTCTGTGCTGTGACATGAGCGAAAACCAGACTGAAACCTCTCATAGATGTTATTATTAACCAGGTGTGAATGAAGATTAACTGCAACTATTTTTTCGAGTATTTTAGAGATGAAGGGTAGATTGGAAATCGGACGGAGGTTGTTAAAGTTGTTAGGATCTAAAGAAGGTTTTTTCAGTATAGGAGTGACTGAAGCAGTCTTGAATAAGGAGGGAACGATACCGGTGGTGAGAGAAGAGTGAATGATAGCAGAGATGAGTGCGAGTAAGGAAGAGAGGCAGGATTTCACAAGCCCTGTAGGCATAGGGTCAAGATGACATGTGGCAGGCTTTGATTTACATATAAACTCAGAAATATCAGATAAATCAGGAAGATGAAACGTGGAAAAGGGCTCAAAATAGAGAAAAGGTTCTGGAGAGGAGGTAGACACAAGATTTGAACTGAGATTGCTGGTGGATGTTATGGATTTTTGTAGAGATGACACTATCTTCTGAGTTATTTCACACTTTTTGCTTCCTACAAATTTCCATATGTGTTCATTCATAGTGTTGATGCCTTCAGTGAGAATCTACAATGTAAATAGTCATGAAAATAAAGAAAAACGAGAAGCTGTGTCCAAACCTTTGACTGGTATAGTGTAGTGGTAATACTACTCGTCTTTGAAACTTGAAATCAGCATTACAGACAATCCCTACTGCGAACACGCCGAAACTAACCACCCAATCTACGCCACTACAGCAGTGATCACATAGATTCTTGGCTATAAGATGAACAGCCCCAAGTAGCAGTACACTCCATGGAGAAGGAGACTAGCGGGCAAGTTAGCGCTCCCTATCGGAGGCCCTGGAATCTGCCAAGCAAAGACTCACAGCCTTGGCCAGTGGCTTAAGGAGGCATAACAGGAGATTAAACCAGGTGTACTCCACTGAACCATCCAAGGTGTACTCTCAGTGGTAGGGGAGAATAACCCCACCAAGGTTGGAGATGACACAATACTGGAAGGATGAAACCCACAACAATTCAATTCAATTTCAATATTTTTATACAGCGCCAAATCACAACAACAGTTGCCTCAAGGTGCTTTATATTGTGAGGTAGACCCTACAATAATACATACAAAACAAAAACCAACAATCATTGACCCCCGATGAGCAAGGAATTTGGCAACAGTGGGAAGGAAAAACTCCTGTTTAACAGGAAGAAACCTCCGGCAGAACCAGGCTCAGGGAGGGGCGGGGCCATCTGCTGCAACCAGTTGGAGTGAAAGAAGGAAGACGGGACAAAAGGCAGGCTGTGGAAGAGAGACAGAGATTAATAACAACACAATGCTCAGTGGCAGTGGATGTAAGAGCAGACCACAGCAACCTCCCTGAACAGGACCCAGTAAGTGTCACAGCGACAGACAGCAAAGATGCTCTACAGTCTGAAGAGTTGGACAGCACCAGGCTACATCATGAGTCACACTTGCTGGCTGAAGAAGCTGACCACACTCCATGAGTCCTGATTCCCAAGGATACCACTAACAGGTTTTTTGCCTCTCTGGTGTTCTCTAAAAAATATATGTTCTGATAAAGATAAAAAAGAAATACTTTTTAATCAAGCAGCAGTATCAAGCATCAAGTCAGTTAGAGTCCTGGGATAATTATCTATCCAGTTAAGTAACAAAGGGGTTTGTTAATCAGTTTCAGCTGCTTTGGTGTTAAAGATATTATTACGTTTTTAAAAAGTAAAAAACAAAAAGAAACATCCTGTCTCAGAGTGACGCTGAAAAACTAGTTTGTCTTTTTATTAATTCTCGGCTGGATGACTGTAATTCATTATTATCAGGATTAGGGCTGCACGATATTAGGAAAACCTGCGATGTGCGATAACTGTGATCAATACTGCGATAACGATATGACTTGCGATAAAATAAATAGCAAAACAAACAAACAAAAAAGAATACATAATTTCCGTTTTACTGCAACAGTTTTATTTAAAGAAAGCTGCTGTATTAGCAGTGTAACAACAAACTGCACTTTAACATTGAAACATTGCCCCATAATAAAAAATTCTGAGGCTTGAATCCTGAAAGACATCCTTTCAGAATTCAAGCTTGCCGAACAACCATCCCTATAATTAGTTTTAAATAAACATAACTTAAATTATTCTGCAAATTATCTCAATGCAGCTGTTCATCATTTTACCTCTCACCAAGTAGTTATGATGCCAGTCAAAACTGGAGAGGAAACTTTACTGTAGTGCTGGTGTAGCTTTCAGCTTGGCTCAGTTCAAACCTGACGGTCCAGCGGCATGGTTCGTACATTTGTGGAATGGCGACATGGGAAAAGTAGTTTCCTGAGGGGATGCGGTATCTCCGGTCCACTTTATGTATCAGACTGGTGAAGCCCTCCCTGCTAACTGTATTTATAGGCATCATGTCTTTGTCAAAAATGTGTAATGGCCTCTGTTATTTCTTTGTAGCGCTTCGACGTTTTCTCATAAGTTGTTCCACTTGAAAAACTCTGATACAGAGACGGCCGTTGCTGCGGCGCTCTTTGTCTAACATTAGCAACATTAGCTAGCCCGGTCTTTCTGGAACTCTTCAAACTGTTCTCTGTGGTTGTGTTGAAGATGATGGTGGAGTCGTGTTTCCTCTGGTGGTTGCCGAGTGTTCGGCAAGTGTTGCAGAGCACCTGTGTTTGGAGAACGTCGTCTTTACCAAATCCAAAGTACCTCCAAATAAGCGAGGTGCTATTTTTTTTAGCCACGAGTTCATAGTCAGTAGCGTTCTCGTCATGCGTCTCGCTCTCAGCCATTACAACTGTGACTCGTTGCTGCAGCGTTGTTCGCTCCCCACCTGCGTAGGAGGCGGGCCTCTAATCCATTTGATTGGTTAATGCCGTGAAGGGCTCTATTCGACTGGTCTAATGTGTAAAGGGGTTTCTTTGATTGGCAAATTCTTTAAAGCACGTGTGTAAACATTTTAAGGTACTCCATTATCGCAGTTTACGCTGTCTTTTGCGATGGGCCCATCGCGCAGGCTGATATCGTGATGACAATATATTTTCGATTTATTGTGCAGGCCCAATCAGGATGTCCTATAAAACTCCCGCAAAAGCCTTCAGTTGGTCCAAATTGCTGCAGCAAGGTTACTGACAGGGAGAGCATATTTTCCCACACCGACTTTTCTTCACTGATTCCCTATTGAATCCTTAGTTATACTGCAATAGGACTAGGCTAATTTGGGCTTCCCACAATTCACAATTATTTCTTTTTCACTCATACTTTTTTACTCACTATGTGGTTGCAATCTGCATTTAATCATTATTTAATATTAATCTCTGGCTCACTTCCAGTGTGTCTTTTGTCCTGTCTTCCTCCCCTCACCCAAAACAGCTGAGGCAGATAGCCGCCCCTCCCTGAGTCTAATTCTGCCGAAAGTTTCTTCCTTTTAAAATTGAGTTTTTAAGTCCCACTGCCGCCAAAGTGCTTGTTCATTAGAGGTCTTCTGATTGTTGGGACTTTCTCTGTTGTCTCTGTATTATCGTAGGGTCTTTACCTTACAACATAAAGTGCCTTGAGGCAACTGTTGTTTTTATTTGGTGCTATAAATAAAATTGAATTGAACTGAATTTAATTAAAAGGTGAACTAGAGGGGCAATAATTAGACATTTTACAGGTGGAGGCCACTAATAATGCCACGTCAACCAAACCCCCAGACAGTTTTAATTTGTTTGGAATACTAAAAACAAAAAGTTTTATTTCTTGTTATCTATCATCCACCTAGCCCTTACTCAGAAATATTTTCTTAATTCTCAGACTTTTCTAAGGCACATCAACAAATCTACAGCAGAACTGCTGAAAAAGAAGAGGTGTTGAAATGTCCCAGTCAAAGTCAACCTCAACTTGATTGGTATACAATGGTAGAACCTGAACAAATACAATATTAAATGAACCAGACCAAAGTTGTAAAGAGTAATAACCCAAAAATCCTCTACAATGATTTGACAAACTGACAGTTATACAGAAAACAATCACTTGAAGTTATGGTTGGTACAAGTAGTTCCACAAGATATTGAATTATGGTGCAAACTTTGCATTTGAAAAAAAAAACGTGTGCCCCTTCACATTATAGCAGGGTGCAAGATGCCAACAGGCAGGGCCATACATGGAAATATCAACTTCCTCGTTGTATACTACCAATTTTCTGTTCTACAGTTTATCTGAATTATTATGTGAACACTGTTAAACAAAGAGTATACAGAAGGCTTACATGTAAATCAGATATGCATAAGCTCCACTGACAAGTTTGACAGCACTGTTTAGAAGTTTGCCACTGTCAGACAAATGTGCCATGATAGAGGCAATCAGGTTTGGAGCCATTAAATTCCAATAAACAATTGAAAACATTAAAACTACAACTGTTTTTTAATTACCATGAGTACTCAAAGTCACTGAAGTTTTTGGTAGTTCCAAGGTAATGGTTTCAACTATTTATTAACCTGTTTTTAAATAAACGTATGTTTTGTGTTATATTATGCAGTTTATCTTCACATAAGTGTGCAAGGACCTACATTTCCCTGCTTCAAAATAACAGCATCTAAGCTGGTTACTAAGTGAAAAGCTATCAGCATGCCTACCCAGGTCATGTTTTTGCTTTGCTGTACAAATGATTACAAATCAAATTACAGATGAACACGTTTTTGTGATTTTTTTTAACTAAAGTTTCATTTTTAGTGGAATTTTGAATTGAATCCCTGACTTTGGTTTCCACTGACCATTATTATGTCATTTTGTTATCAATGTACAGAAATTTGAATATTTAATTCATCGAGATGCCATAAGTATTAGAGCATATCCTTATTTCTTTGAGTGGGTTAGTTTTAGTCACTAAAGCCTTTTCATAATATTTTCTATGAATACCACAAATACCACATTACAGAAGCAGAAATGTCAGAGATAAAACTGATCAGCCTGATTGGAAACCATGAGAGAAAGAGCCCCGAGCACACATGGTGAATATACTCTGGCCTATGGATCACCTGAATCTGAAAACAAATTAAAAAAAGAGAGAAAACTGTAAAAGGAAGCACTGTGTCAAATAATTTAGGGGTGACTGTCTGGAATGAGTCCAATGCATCGCAGAGTTTGACAGATGAGTGAGTGAACATTTGTCATTGATGCTTTCAAAAAGCAGCAACAAACACACAAACTGTTCAATTCAGGCTAAATGAAACATTCATGAATGTTCATTACAGACACCAAAAGGCCTAAAATAGAACAGGTACTAATGAATTCATGAATGTTTGTTCATCAATAGAAAATATGTCTAATGTTTTTTAAGAAAGATGCTGAAATAGCATTAAAGTTAGTTTGCAGTCTCACACAGATAATATTACACAATTACTTAAGTCAGTTTATCTGTCTTTCACATATTAAACCTGCTTTCATTCATTAATGCAGTCAAAGGGTGAATGTTTCATCTTAGTGATTAAAAACGATCTACCTTGAGTGTAGCCATGGTCAGCTTTACCCTCGGGTAAGCAGCATGTCAGTCTCAAAGTACATACTAGCTTGCTCTTGCCTCCTGTTTCATCACTAATGGAGATCATAATGTACAGACTGAGAAGCTGCAGTCTACAGCTCTCACAGAGATAGCTTGCACAAAAAAGTAACCGAAAATGTTTGGGTTTTTTAGATTAAGTGAATAGCCGGATTTTCAAAAACATTTTAGCCACAACAGCATATAAGAAACATTTTTAATAGATGAAATAAATACTCCATTACATGCATGGTCAAAACACTTGAAAATAATATGGGGAAGTCTGGTAGATAGTGTAAACCCTAGGGCACACACTCACAGCAGCTTTAAAAAAATTCACACACACTGAAAAAAAAAAAAAAAAGCATCTTGACACTCGGCTCACTCTTTCCAATCTCACAAAGCCCATATAATGGAGCAGGTCAGCCAACTATAGGTTCATACTGCGAGGCTACATCCATCATCGAGGCTGGTGTTTTCACTGCAACTGAAAACTGAGGTAAACTTTTCAGGTCTGAAAGCTGCTGTCTGTTGATGAAAGCACATTGTCTGCTGAGCCCAGTTCATACCCAGAGTGGGTGAAGTGGTCCGTTTTGAGCATGGTTTAAGTTAAGTTACATCCAGCGCAACCTCAAAAACCCTGCAGTGGTTGTTTTAGTGCTTTTCTGCATTCTACACACAAATTTTAACCACAAGAACAGGCCCACACAGTGTTCTTCGGATGTTACTCTACACCTGATGAATAGGGATTAACCCAAAGTGAGTCTCTTTGGTACATGAAACAAGACACTGAACCTACATAGCCCCTTCCTAAACTAATTCACAGAATGGGAGTTGACTGGTGGCAGAGTCCTTGGAGAGGAGCGCTCTCTGAGTGCCTGAGTAAGCAGAGTGCAACCATCGGACACGGCGCACGCCGAGTTACGCAGACGCTCACGGTAGTCTGCCATTTTGGAGCTGCTCTCGGGATGCTGGGCAACATCCCTGAGGCCCTGAGTGAGAAGGACACAGGCAGAAACCACACTCATGGCCCCACCTAACACTGCCGTTTGCACCCCCTTTCCTTCGGCAGAGATGCTCGCAGCTCTTCCCAGGAACTGTGGCTCTGTAGCAAACCCAACAAGGGCGCCGACAGCCTGGACGAGAGCAGCACTGAAGAGGATGCATCGATTCCTGGTCAGCTCACTGGGCTGGGTTTTCACCTCCTTCACACACGCCAGGAAGGCCGTGCCACTTGTGCTCATGCTCTTGACGCTCAGCTTGAACTGCTCTTTTGCAAAGCGATCCCTGGACCTCTCGCTGGCCAGTGATGAGATGTCCGTTAGAGTCTTGAGGTTGGTGGAGATGTTCTGAGAGAGCTCGAGGAGGAGCTGTGGGGTGAGGTCTTGCAGGTGAGTGACTCGGAAAACGCTGCAGCTCTGTTCTACTTCATGTCGACAGCGGGTCACCTTGTAGCGATCCACCAGACCCGGAAGGCATTGTTGAGAGCCAGGCGTCTCCACAGATGCCAGGTAGGCAGCATGAGCTGAGCACTCAGTCAAAGACACCACAAGGTTAGTCATCTCCAGGAGGCGGTCCCCTACTTCCGTGAAGCGACCCATGTTGAGCTGGCTCTGGATGTCATGGGTGAGAATGGAGAGCTCTTTAGTGCGGGCAATGACCGTGTCACGGCACTGGTCGAAGGTGTCAGCCACAGCCACACCTTCAGATGTCATGACAGGCCTGGTCTCACTGGACAGCAGGAGGAGGTCAGCCACGAGCTGCATCTTGCCCTTACATGTGTCACAGATGAAGGAGAGCCGCTTCCTCTGCTGCAAACTGCCACCGGGTGTGCTGGTTGATCCCTCACTTGCTGATTTGCCAGAGCCACCACTAGCCATAATAATGAAGGGAGTCAGAGGAAGGGGGAGAGGGTCAAATGGCTCTTATATAAGGGTTCAGATATCTCGTTTTCTGCTGCTACAATGCATTTTACTGTTTAAGACACTTCTCAAATAAAACTAAACTTTTAAATAAGAACTGGCCAAACAGTCTTCCTTAAGTTCCTTCAGAGTTTAGGTTATTAATTGTAAATTACATGTTAAAACACAAGACACGTACGCTCAGTGTAAACATGCGGAAAGAGCAAAACTCAATTACTACATTTACCCCAAATAGTTAACGCATATGTGTCTGTATAAAAGCCTTAAGAATAGGAGTACATGTGAATATATTCTCAGCATTATCTGCCGTAGTTTGTTAGTAAATCTATTACACAAAACACCCAAGAAAAAGCCCTACAACTTTAAAGTAATCAGTGTAACAAGATATACGCTCTTATTTGGAAATGTTAACTTAAATGCCCTGAACAACATAGTCACTATTCTAAGTATAGTCCCAGATTGTTGTGGAGAAAAGGAATTCACAGGCTTCTAAATTAAAAAATACAAACAAAACACACAAACAGCAGTGCCACCAAGGTGCCTTCTAAACGGGAAAGTACACACTGACAAGCCCCTTGTCATCAAGAACATTCCCAAAGTGAATCTCTGCTGATCAGCAAACGTCAAATTTCCTTCCTTGGTGCTTTTTTTTTTTTTTTCTTTCAAAGAAGACGTCACCTCAGCAATGAACGGGTGCCTTTTGAGTTTTCTCTCTTTCTCGCTCTCTCTGTTTTTTAACTTCAGGATATCATTTTGTGGCCATTCGCGTCACAGCAAATAGCCAGAAAAAGCACCGAGATCTTGGCCGACTTGTTCCCACCGAGTGTGGCGTTCTCATGCTGGTTACAATCGGGGAACCACCCGGCAAGCTGTTCTGGTCAGTGGAAGGACTGGAGTTATCCTCCAACACCATCATTTCACGGGTCCTCCCGAGTAAAATTCACCGAAAATGCCACTGTCCAGGAAGAAGAAGCCTCTCAGTCCACTTTCAACCTCTTCTTTTTCAATCCGAGCGCTGGGTTATAAGATAGCGACTGCTCCGGTCCTCTCGACTCCATATGCATCGTCCGTCAGTCCGCCCTCCACGTCCTCCTCCGCGTCTTAACTCGGGACTCGAGAGTGTGTAGCCCCGCATATCCTCTGTGTGCGCTCACTTTTCATATCCATAACAGCCAGTGTTCTCTGAACATATAAATCACTTGTTTTGTAGGTCCACGACACCGAATCCAAACAGCGCAGCAACAAGAAGTGGCCGTTATTCCCAGCGACTGAAAGTAGAGCTGCGCGCTCCCACTACAGTACTATCAGGAAGCAAGGAGGGTGTGGTCGCTTCTGAACGGCTGCTGGACTGAGCAAACTTGTAGCAACGGAACAATACCGGCAGTCCTTCGCGGTTAAGTAATTTAGCACCGTTTATATTTACTAACCTAATGTAGTTTAACATTAACGGAGTCGCGAAAAAAGTTCGTAGTTATACAGTGACCACAGAGTTCCGCGACCTGTTTTACTCTCAGGACTGGCGACTGCTGCCCTGCCATAAGACACCCCTATAAAGTCAAGTGAGGCGCTAGCGCTAGCATAGCGAGCTTCCGAGACCGGAAGCCTTTTATTAAACAAATAAAAGCACAGCTTTTATGCAACAGCATGCAGCCATGACGGCGAGGCCATGGCGTTTGCACTTGTATGGGATAAATAGCTGATTATTTCCTTTTTAAAAAAAGATGCTTCTTTTATTTTAGTTAAATTACATGTTTTAAGTTGGTTTCAATCAGTGAGTGATTTTAGTTATTTCAATTTATTTCAAGTTATTTTCAATTTTGTATTTAGCATCATTCATCCCAAACACTGAAACTCCTCTGTTGACGCATATTGCTGATTAGTAGAAAGAGGCATTTCACATCTGTTTAATCATAAAAGACAATTGAAAATAAAACATAGCCTCACCAAGGCACAGCAAACTGCACTGAACATATGACAAAAGGCTAATTTCATCATAATGACAAATGCAGACAAACTTTGCTGGGATAGAGAAGGCTCTAAACAAGACGTTTTGAGAAAAATGAACAACATAACTTTTTTAAAAATCAACGATTACAAGGAAACTTTACTGTAAAATTAAGACAGCCTCTGTTGAGGTGCATCGGCCTGTACCTCAACAGCTACAGGCCGATGTCAGAGCCACTGGCCTGTAGCTGTGGAGAGCATCCTCACACAGAACATGACATCGTGGTTTGGGAACAGCTGTGTGAAGGACCAAAAAGCTCTCCAGAGAGTGATCCGTACAGCAGAACGCTGCTGCAGGATTGCTCTCCCCCCGCTTCAGGACACCTACACCAGGAGATGCCGGACTAGAGCAGATACTGAAGGACCCGTCCCATCCTGGCAACAAACTGTTCCAACTTCTGCAATCTGGTAGAAGGTTCCGCATCTTCCGGGCAAGGACAGAGAGACTCAAGAGGAGCTTCTATCCCCAAGCCATCCGTGCCCTAAACACACACACCCGCCCTCTCACATCATCTATAATTGACTGAGTCAGGACTCTTCCAGACACTAAACCAAGGCACAATGTACATTTCAATTCCTTTAATTTTAAATATGTTTATATTGTCTATCCTGTAAAATAGTCAGATGTCTATTCATATTAATGTACAGAATTCACCTGCTTGCTGCTACTACTGCACATTCACCCAGTGTATATACTATATGTATATATATATATATATATATATATATATATATATATTAGGGGTGCAACGATATTCGTATCGATATTGAACCGTTCGATACAGTGCTTTCGGTTCGGTACGCATATGTATCGAACAATACAACATTTGTAATTTATTTTATCAACTTTCCTTCTGACGATGCTGTCTGTGTTGAGCGCTCAGTGAATCTGCGTTCGACTACTCCGCCTAGGCTGCACTGTCGAGCGCAGATCCACTGAGCGCTCAACACAGACAGCATAGTCAGAAGGAAGAGCGCAGGGCAAGCTAGCAAGACAGAAGTTAAGCTCTCCTTGCAACATTCAGATCTGGCGTTTGGAATTATTTTGGTTTTCATGTGACGTATGACCCTGAAGGTAAGCGAGTCATGGACTAAAGTAAAACAGTATGTTGGATGTGCCATGCAATGCTCAATTACATGGGTGGGAACTAGTGTGTTAGCGCAGTTAGCTCGTTAACGTGTTGGCCGTCTAGCCCCATGCACAGAGCGATCGGCGGTAGCTCGTTAACGGAGATTTGCCGTGTTGTGGCGTTAAGGTCATTTCAACAAGATCAACCTGAAAGCACTAGTGGGAACACAACGAATATGACTGCACATTTACGCCGACATCATCCTAGTGCAAAGACAAAAACAACAAGCATGCTACTAACTTTAGCCGAGTCATTTAGACAGCTGTTAGCACATGATTCTCCTTATGCTGCTGAGAATATAGCCCAGAAGAAGCGGATAGTATAGCTTTTATTTTGGAAAGAGACATTTCTCTGTAATAAACTCTCTTTTCCAAAGATGAGTGATTCCTCAATTAGATACAGGGCTCGCAATATCGCTAGCCCGACGTCCCGGGGCTAGCGATTTTTTCAGTCGGGCTACCAAAATCTATCTCTTCCCTGCCCGTCGGGCTATTGTAGGAAAAATATATGTCAATGCTTTTGCATTCTTTCAGAAATGTAGCTGGGTAATTATGTCATTGGCATCGGTGAGCCACTGTCAATATGTGACATATTGAAGTCGCGTTTGAATTTGCGCTTGTTTTTTTGCTTTCACTTTGCAATCGTGCGAACTGTGTATAGAGAGCGACAGCACTGATCTGTGAGTGATGATCATTTGTGCACCAATTCCTCTGACATCGTCTTATTAATCGTTAGCTTACTATGCAAACATGACAAGTGAAATCTCCCGCAGCTTAAACATGTGAGAGGTTGATCGCGCAGAGAATCGCTGAGCTTATGTGAGTGCGTGTGTAAAAGCATTTCAGTTCTGCTGAGCCAAATAAGACAGGTCAGGGGGAAGAAGTGACAGCCAAAGAAAAGCTTACCACAAAACGGAGAAGTTATGACAAATCAGACTATAAGGCAAAAAGAAAGTGCAGCTTTATGGTTTCATGGACAAAAGAATTTCTGTGGCTGCAATATGACGAGCTAAATAACCAGGGCTGCACATAAGTGGTCCGCAGGTGCGCATTCGCTGTCAAAATAAAAAACACGCACAAGGGTTAGGGTTAAATTAAAAAACTGTACTTTTGAGTTAAAATATATATTTATAATTTTAATAAATGACAAATTAAAAAGGCATGAACATTTTTTTGTATCGAAAAAATATCGAACCGTGACACCAAAGTATCGAACCGAACCGAACCGAACCGTGAATTTTGTGTATCGTTGCACCCCTAATATATATATATATATATATATATATATATATATATATATATATATATATATATATATATATATATATATATAAAATGTTCTTCCTCTACCCCCCCCCCCCCCCAATTTTTTGCACATGTCAAGGAGCGTGTCAGGCTACATTTCACTGTGACATGCATGTGACAAATAAAGAACCTTGAACCTTGAGGTCCTTGGGGCGTGAAGTCTTTGGCACTGGTACAACACAGGAGGTTTTCCAGAGCTGTGGGACTCTCCCCAGCCTCAGACTCAGGTTGAAGAGGTGCTCCATCACACCACACAGTTGGTCTGCGCAGGACCTGACGACCCTTGCGCTGATGCCATCTGGGCCCGCTGCCTTCTTGGCTTTAATCCTCCTCAGTTCCCTCCTAACCTGGGTGGTTGAGAGGGACAGGCTGGAGCCTTGTGTTGAGTGTGTATTGGATGCTGTTGTCGGGGGTGGGGAGGAGTAAACAGGGTGATTAGAGGAGGTGTAAAGTCTCTGAGGTGTCAGAGGTGGAACAGCAGCAGTGGGGGTGGGTGAGTCTGCAGCCGGTGTTGGAGACTGTCTCATGGATGAATCAAATCTGTTGAAGAAATGATTCAGTTCATTTGCCCACCTCACATCCCTCCCAGGCAGAGAGTTCTGATGTTTGTGGCCAGAGATGGTTCTGAGGCCTCTCCAGACTTCACCAACGTTGTTTTGCTGAAGCTGGTTCTCCATCTTCTGCCTGTAGCTGTCCTTCCCATTCCTTATCAGTCCCCTCAGCTCTCTCTGCACCCTTTTCAACTCCTCTTTGTCTCCAGATTTGAAGGCCCTCCTCTTCTGCTTCAGGACAGCTTTAATTTCTGGGGTAATCCACGGTTTGTTGTTGGAGAAACACCGCACAGTCCTAGTAGGTACGGTGTTATCCACACAGAAATCAATATAGTCAGTAATGCATGTAGTAAGGCTGTCGATGGCCTCTCCGTGGTCGTCACAGATCACCTCCCACACAGTCGACTCAAAACAATCCTTAAGAGCCTCCTCGCTCTCCTCCGACCATCTCTGCACTGTGTCGGTGGCTCCCTGCGCACTAATGTCCTGTCTGGCTGCTTTTGCAATCAGAATTTTGATCTGAATGCATTGTGGTGCCAAATACATTTTTCTTTTGCAAGAACAGCTATGTAGAATCTCTATAGGCTCCTCTTGTTCATGTGAATATTTTATCTGTTTATTTATTAATTTTTATTTGTGTTATTTCAGTTATTACAATATATGTGATATAGTATGACGATGTCTAAGGCAAGACAGGCAAGAGAGAAAAAGGAGGAGATGGGGGATAGACTAAAAGGATGGAGTACAAATAGAAATGCACAAAGTATTGCTAACTCCTGCACCTGTAAGTGACAAAAATCCAAAAACCATACAGCACCTGGAACACAAAACCTTGGATCACAAAAATGTAAAAATACATAAATCAACAATCTTCTTACCGTGTGTGCGTGTGAGAGAATAAGTGAGTGTATGTTTGTGTGAGAATGAATTCATAATAAAGGTGGGAAGCTGCAGCTCACACCGGTAACGGGTAACTGAGGGAGGAGGCCACACCAGTACATCCAGCCACGCACCCCGGGACCAACAAGCAGCCAAGGAGGGGCAAAAGAGTCCAACGTGGAGCGGTGACCATGTCCCAACGGGACCAAGGTCCAGCAAGCATCACACCCAGGCTTGCACACAAACAAGCCATTTGCTCACTTACTCACTCATTAGACACCCATTAGAGCACTTTGCCCTCGGACTGCGGCCTTACTTGTGGTTCCATGAATTTTATTTTTTAAATTTAATTTATTTTTTGCCTCTCCAGCACTGTAACAATCACAATTATTGTCTGATGGCCAAGAAAAATGCCAGACTGATTTATTTTTCCGAGTGGACCATTATGGCTTTGCCATACTGGAAGTGAGGACACACAAGGAACGCAGCTGACACGAATAACCATAACGAGGCAGGGGAAGCAAGACTGAACAGAATGAACATGAAAACACAAGAGCTTCACAATAAAACAGGAAGCATGATGCAGGAGTGGAGCAGAGGCTGACAAGAGGGAGCGAGGGAACACGAGGGAAAGAGCAGACATGACAGGCTGGGGAAACATGGATAAACCACAAGAAGGCAAAACAAGACAAAGTAAATGGCCTGTATTTGTATAGCGCTTTACTAGTCCCTAAGGACCCCAAAGCGCTTTACACAACCTGTCATACACACATTCACACACTGGGGATGGCAGCTACATTGTAGCACAGCATTGTTTTTCTTGTGACATTACCAATAGATTTGATGTGTCACATGACCCTCTTCCTATTGAGAAAACAAAAGTTGTATCCAAGATGGCCGACTTCTAAATGGCCACCGTGGTCACCACCCATCTTGAGGAGTTTGCCCCCTCACATATACTAATGTGCCACAAACAGGACTTTAATATCACCAACCATTCCCATGTTATTACGCTGTATCCATATAAATGGTCCACCCTGTAGTTTGGAGCCCAAAGCAGGGTTCAGGCGTCATCACCTAAAGAAATTACTTGAACTGCTTTGACTGTTTTAATGCAGTACAGTTGTTTATTTTACTTTACTTTAATGTCGGTCATATGGGTGGTACTTTAAGAGCCATATATTTTATGTTGTTGTTTTTTGTTTATGTAGCTTTAACTGGTTAGTAAGGAATTTTCCAGATTTAGTACCACATACAACGTTGTCCTAACGCAACCTTTGCATCAGAAATTTTGTTCTCTGGTTAAATATTTCATTTAATTCTAGTTATCGTTTTCTCAGGTTGTTGATTACATGTTCTTGTGTGGCAGCATAGGCAGATTCCAATTATCTTTTGTTCTAGTTCTGATACATTTTTTTTCACATTTTACATCCGTTCTCAAAGTGGTTAACAAAGTGTTAACCATTCTAGAGGGGATGGTGAACTAATATCATCTGAAGACTTTTGTGGTTTTAAAAGGGGATTTATGTGGTCTGAGCCCCATTCTGTTAATGCTGTGAGATAAATTCTTTTTGTGTGTGTGTGTTACGACTTTGAGCCCTTCTAATGTAAACCTATAGTTCATCATAGGCTCATCATCATCACATTCTTATGTAGCGCTTTCCTACTCTCCTGGAGTACTCAAAGCGCTCTATACAACACGCCGCATTTACCCCATACATACAAGCAATATTATCTATACGGTAAGTGCTTTTCTAACTATCATTCATATGCATTCATACTTCGATGGATGCATCGGAGAGCAAGTCGGGATTAGTATCTTGCCCAAGGATATTTGGCATGCAAACTGGGGGACCCAGCGATCGAATCACCAACCTTCCAATCAGCATCTGACCTGCTCTACCTCCTGATCTACAGCCACCCTGCAAATACATAACTTCATATATACCCAACCACTAATGGGTTTCATGATGAAGAGATTATCAGTGTTATTCGCCTCACCTCTAAGTAATCATAATAATGTTCGTGATCTGCATGTAAAAGACAATACTATTCCCTAAAAGAATTAAAAACTGCCCAGATGTAAGCTGCCTTGGCAGAGGTTTGCACTCCCAATACTTATTGTTCCATTTACAGCCATCCTATCTCCTTATTTCTTGTGTGTTGTATGAGAGAAATGCAGACTTCCCTATTACAACAGGGTCACTACTTTCACTGGTCTACCTGGAGGAAAACATGTTTCCTTATAAAGAGAAAAGGGCAGCATGCAGATTGTATGGAGGCTGTTTATTCTGAATGATTCTGAATTACTAACATACACAATGTGATAAGAATAAAGTAGATTCATATTTCAGAATACACATGAAATACAAATCTATCTCCTAAATCTGACAGTATTTTTTGTGCAAACCTATTTTCTTGCATAGGATGAGAAAATTTCCATGCAAGTAGTGGTAATGTTACTCTATTTTCTAATTCTCAAAAACATACATCCAAGAATTAAGAATTGTGTAAACAGAAGACTTAAGTTCCTTTCTGCAACTGTCAACTATTTGTCACCAGAGAAATCCAGAGAACAAATTATATAATTAATAAAGTGGTCGGCTTCTGTAGCTGCAAGAAAAGCCCAAACCATCAACTTTCCCTTATCATATTTGGCAGCTGGTATGGAGTTTGCGCTAACATCCAGTGTTTGACCAAATCTATGATCTGACCTTGGAGTGAACTTCCCAGAATGTCCACTCCTGGGAAGATTGCGGCTTAGTGTTCACACATACCTAAAAATCCTCCCAATCAGCAAAGGGTCAAATCTTCTCTTACAATGGTGGTCACATCAAGTGCATTTGATTAGCAAGACCTTTGATTAACTGCTACTCAGTCTAGTCTAATGCCTATTCAAGGTACTTAAGTTTTTCAGAGAACTTTATGCAGTCCTGTGAAAAGTCTCTTTTGATATGACTATATAGTTTAAATGATGATAAAAATCCTTTATAAAAGCCATCCAAACCTACCTGACCGTATGTGAAAAAAAGTTATACCAAGCTGGTATAAAGTGAACCTCAATCTTTATAAGCTTATTGGTATGGCTCTCGACAACAGTCCTATGACTATGTCCACACATGCACAGGGATTCTTCAGAGTTTATTTTGAAAAACCTCAGTTCACATCGAAATGCAAAAACCAAACCCAAACACTGTCAAAAGCAGCTCACAAACATGGTGCAAATTGACCAAAACAAGTAAATGTGCACACTTTTGACATTGTGTGGCAAAATCTTAGTTTTCCCTGTCCACGTCTAAACACAGGATAGTGTTTTCGAACATCTTTACCCTGGCAGCTCCTTCTCCATCAATTGAAGCACCTCATTTTTAATCCAAAACTCCGTTTACATGTGGATATAAATGTTTGTATCTACATTTACCAAAATACCTGTGTGCATGTGGACATGGCCACAGTTTCTCACGCAGTCCCTTGAGAAAATTACAGTGGAACCCCGACTTACGAAATTAATTCGTTCCCGAGGGTCTTTCGTAAGTCGAAAGTTTTCCTAAGTCGAAGCACCCATCGCGCCTTTTGACTGAGGCGATGCTGAACGACAGGCTATAGGCTAATTGCTAACTAGAACAACAAAACGTCGTTCAAGTGGAACAGCGAAGCTCAAGTACAGAAGCCAAGGGGTTGTCACATGATTCGGAAGGAATTGTGGGCATTGTAGGCTCAGCCAATCAGAGCCAGCGGATTTCGTTACTTGGGCATTTTGCTGCAACACGGTCAAAAATGTTGCCGTTCAGTGCCTTTGTAACTTGACTTTTTCGTGAAACGGGGTATTCGTAAGTCGGGGTTCCACTGAAATTGTATAGAGGAACATTGGTGCTGCATATTAACCTACTAAGACCCAAACTCTTTCATGGTATGCATTTTCAATTTCTATTTTGCTATTTGGGCTGATTGGAACCTGATGAATGTAAAAACAAAGAATTACGTGATTTTTAAAAAAAATTTTTTTTTACCTGATTTTTGTTTCGGAGAAAAATGAGACTTGCTTTAAATTTGATAGAACAGTTACAGTATAATGTCCTCGTAAGTGGATGTCAGGCCCTTATAGAGCAAGATTTTGTATTTTGGTCTAGACAACCCAAAATATGACGTCCACATATATGGACGCCAGGTCCTAGGAGGTCGATTAGAAGTTCCCAAGACGAAGGTAGTCGAGAAGGTCCCAAAAGTCTTAGATCCTGAGGGACTTCCAGACAGACAGTTTTATACTTGGCACCAGCAGATTACAGGCACATCATCAGATATCTCTGTTCAGAAGAGTGCAGCAGCAGGAACATTTAAGATTCTGAACAAACTGACTGTCATTCAACAACCAGAGGAGTCAGTGCCCCCCCAACTGCCTCTCAACTGCATGTGCCAATGGCTCTGCACATATAAGTGCCACACTATGTTAAAAATGAAACATCTGTACACTTGTACCACTTCACATAACATACTTCCCAAAAACCTTTTACAGGAAAGACATTTTTTCCTTTTATTTGGGTCAATCAGGAGCTAAAGTACTTTCATTTTTCAGAGTCCACCCAGACCGCTCTACACATGTCTCACTGTATACTTCAGAAACACCACCACCACTTGTCCTCACCCCCAATTATCTTTACACATGCACTCAGAGGTCACCTTCAGAATAATTACATCAATACAATACCAGATGAAAAGAGATCCCATATGATCATTAACGTGGCAAATCTTAGACATTACCAAATGCATAAAAAACAAAAAAGAAAACATGAAGGGAAAAAATCACATAATCATTATGCCAGCTTTAGTTTTTGTAAATGTGGAAGTAGAAAGGCAGTTCATATTTTAAAAACATGTCACTGTCTTACAGCTCTGCCCTTTAATATTTTTGTCATTTCATTTAAACAATCTTTCTGCAGTTAACTAAAACTGTTCAGTTCCTAAGCTGGCAAGCTGTTAAGGAAAAAAAACTAATTCAGGGCAAACGAATGCATACAAAAAGCTGACTGTCCAATTCCCAAATCAGGCAATATTGGATTTTTGTTTTATTATCACAACTATGTTCATTTCAGCGCTCCTGAAGCTTTAGAAAAATCTCTTCTGGTCGACTGCGTATGTCTTTCCTGCTGGAAGCTTTCGGAAAAATAAACTGTTGCCTCTGCTCATGTTGCCCTGTAATGAAAAGAGGTAGGAAGTGTTAGTAATAGTCAGTTTACACATAGTTTAATTATTTACATAGCACATTTAATTACAACAGGAGCGTTGACCAAAGTGCTGTACAAGAATAAAACATACATAATGCATGACCGAAAGACAGAACTAGAAAAGAACATTTCTGAAGAAATTCTGGGTGATGCTGCTGGGTCAGTTGTCATCAAACAATCCATAGTTTTCAGTCACGTGACTGACTCACTACCCTGGCATCGTGATTGCAAATCAGTCGGTAGTACTTCAGAACAAAGGTGCTGTTTTTCTCACCTTTCTTGGAAAGTAGTTGTAGAAGTTAAATGTGCATTAAAAAGTTGACTAATGACAAAAGAAAATTTGGCCACAAACAAATCTGAAAGCCTTTATTCTTGAAATTACTTGAAGAGTGAAATTATGTGTTTTAAATGTCTAAATTCAAGAATCTCAAATAGAAACAGAACATTTGCAAAATATCTGTTGTGTGTCTGTGACAAAGAAGGGAACTGGCATCAAATGAGCAGAAAAAAAATATTTTTAATCCTTAACTGTTATGTAGGTTTTATTTAAAGACTACATGTTAGTGGTAAATGGCCTGTATTTGTATAAGGCTTTACTAGTCCCTAAGGACCCCAAAGCGCTTTACACATCCAGTCATCCACCCATTCACACACTGGTGATGGCAGCTACATTGTAGCCACAGCCACCCTGGGGCACTGACAGAGGCGAGGCTGCCGGACACTGGCGCCACCGGGCCCTCTGACCACCACCAGTAGGCAACGGGTGAAGTGTCTTGCCCAAGGACACAACGACCGAGACTGTCCAAGCCGGGGCTCGAACCGGCAACCTTCTGATTACAAGGCGAACGCCCAACTCTTGAGCCACAATGGCCTAGTGGGGAGATAAAGTGTTAGGACTCCAATTTAAAATAGTGGATGCATATAGGAGAGGGACAGGGAGGAGTCTGTGCTTTGATAGCATTTGTGAGAGAACCATAAATCCCAGCTCAAGAGGAATTACACTGGATGAAAGAGGGCAACAACAGCTACATTTTAAAGTATATATTATACATGTAGACAAAAGGTTTGGGTGGGAAAAAAAGACATATTTTCCAAACTGTTTTTAGAGCAGGTCACATGATCGTGCAGTGGTGGGAAAATTCCATGAAAAATCTAATTTTTCATCAAACTTAAACTGCTCTTGTGGAAAAAAAACATAAAACATATCAAAATATGGCTTTAGTCAATAAAAGTGCAAATTCTTGTGGCCCGTATAATGTTTGAATGACGTCCATGCAGATCCGCACAGAAAGGCCCCGGTGAGATGCTGCAGCCGAACTCAGGACCTTGTTGCTGTGCGGCAACAGTGGTAACTACTAGAGATGGACCGATACCACTTTTTTATGTCCGATACCGATATCATAAATTTGGATATCTGCCGATACCGATATGAATCCGATATAGTGTTTTTTAATCAACAAAACTGTTTTTTAATATCTTGCTGCATTTTGTATAAGTTCATACTCAAGTTTAAAACAACAACTACACTAAAGCTATTCTGTTATACCTGTATGCAAAAAAAATGTTTCATAGTTCAGCAATACTGATCAATCTAATAAACTTAAGCCTACACCATCCTCCCTATTCTGGTATTTTAAAGAGTACTTAGCGTAAATATTAAGCAACCTAACTAATAGGGTTCCAACTCCCAGCAACAACAAAAATAAATAAATAAAAAATAGGGAACCACCCCTCACGCTCCACCTCATGATGCTTAATCGACGTAATCAACCTTAATTTGATGCAGTGTGAAAAAAAATGCACAGAAATCAATTATTTTTCAAGAAATATTAAATAGATTCAACATCTTTCTTCAACAAAATTGCAGACTGCACAGATGGTACCTTCCCAAAGGAAAAAGTACTATAGCTTACTAGGGTATATATATTAGACTTAATAGTCACTATATACAGTAATTGACTTCTATTCATTTTACATCAAATTAAAACTTTGGGTGTCAGATAATTATTTATTAAAAGCTCGACATTTTAAATGAGAATAAGAAAGAAAAGTATGTCTTTGTGCCCCCTTTTCCCTGTTAATGCCCTATCGGCCCCCCTGGCTAAACTTTGCTAGCTCCGCCCCTGCACAGTTACCAGCGTCAGCTATGTAGAAAAAGATCCTCGAGTAGAAAGTAATATTAAATAAATTCTAACAACAGCTGATCAAGCTTAAACGTGCTGCTGTTGTTCAGCCGCTGGTTTCCTCTTTCTGGTGCAAAGTGGGCCAAAAGCAAACAAGAGAGACGGACTCGTGACAGAAAAGCTGATCAGCTGATCGTTAAGCAGTTTCATGATTGAAGTAGCAGCCAGAAGAGGCAGTCGTTTGTTAAGCTTAACGGAGGAATGCTTTACATTCAGAGATGGACTTACACACTTGCTTTACTTCTCTCGGGATAACTTTGTCGGAGATGAAATGCCGGGTTGCTAGCGAAGCTCCACATGCTATCCAGACCACCGACAGGTCCCGCATGCCACAGCCGCTCTATCACGTGATGCATACTGCTCCGACGTGCTAACGTTCTGAGGCGAGTTACGGCGTGTTGCAAGTTTTGTGAGGTGCTTTTGTGATATTTAATGGATCGGATTACATTTTTTTATTTTTCTCCGATATCCGATCCAGTAATTTAGGTCAGTATCGGACCGATACCGATACGTAATATCGGATCGGTCCATCTCTAGTGTATACTGCACCATGGTCCATTCCAGTAAGTGCATTGTTGAATAGGCACACTTCATAACATCAAGAGGATAATAAAAAGTGTGCTATTGAATTCAACTGAACTCAGATATTTATACATATATAAATATGCTCTGGCAGAACCAGGCTCAGGGAGTGGCAGCCATCTGTTGGTTGGGGGTGAGGGGAAGAAGACAGGACAAAAGACACGTTTCGGAAGAAACAGAAATTAGTAATAATTAAATGCAGGTGGTGTATAAACACATAAGTAAAAAAAAGTGTAAAGAAGAAGGAAGAAAGAAAAAGAAAACATCAATTTCACAGTGAATTACAGGAAGAGTTTTCACTACTGTGAACGATTCATGTGGCAACGGCAAAGCGGCACAATGTGGAGAGACGTTTCTGAACGTGTCACACAAGCTGCCATGCTAACTACCCGATGGGCAGAAACAGCCCGCGAGTTAAAGGCAGGTTTGAGCAAACAGCAGTCTTTTTTCATGAGAACTGTGGAAAACTCCCAAAAAGCCTCATTTAGAGCTACACATTTCTTAATTAAGAAAAAGAAGGCATTTTTAGACGAGAAGGTTTTCAAAGAAGCAATCATGATAATTGCAAAGACTGTGCTTAAAGAGGAGAAATATGGAACTGATGTAATCTCCATTCTCTCCAATGTCCAACTGGGGGCAACTACAATAGTTAGAAGAGTGTCGGCTATGTCCGGGAACTTGGCTGATCAGCTGGACTGGGATCAGGCAAAGTGCAGGTGGTTTAGCATCCAGTGTAACAGTCTGTGGACAGCAGCAGCACAGCTGATGGTCTTCATCTGGATGGTATTTGACGATTTCTCCACAAAAGAAGAACTTCTGACACTACTGTCACCAAAGACAACTATGAGGTCTATGAGGAGTTGACATCTATAACGCTGTGAAGAAAAAGGTACCGGTGGAAAAGCTGGTATCAGTGACCACCGACAGGGCCCCTGCTATGATCAGCCAACATACAGGATTCATCCCTCACTGAAAAGGTGACACGGAGTTCCTAAACTTTATGCTGGGGTACACCGAGTGGACACTTGACCTTTCATTTTAAAGGACATTACTGGGAAACTGAAAGCTGCAAGGCAAAGGTAAGACTGTTGCTGACATAAGTGCTTTAAATGCATTTAAAGCCCAGAGGGACATTTTTCTCTGTGCATTTACAGAGAAAAAAGGTGCTCCACTTCCTCTCTGTGCTGAAAAGATAATGCCTTCTGCATCTGAGACTTTTGACAAAGTTGCAGAAAAGTACTCTTAAGTCATAAACAGGCTTGGACAAGACTTTGAGAACAGGTTTTGGGACCTTGATCAGTTTAAGCCAAGTGTGATGTTCATTTCCAAACCTTTCATGAACGTGGAAACAACGTGCATTGCTCAGTGCGATGCTCAGCTTGGATGCTGGACGGGTGGAAATTGTAACACTGCAAAATGACCTTTACCTCAAAGCCCATCAGGATGAACCAAACTTTCGGTGCCTCGTTGACACAGAAAGTACAGTGGTGTATGCACAGCAGCTGAGAAGGTTGCCAGCCTGTTTGGTTCAACCCATCTTTGTGAATCGTTACTACTGAGCAAATGTTTGAAAGGAGCTGGATTAGTTATATACTTGCCTCTCTGCTAAGATGCATCCAGCAGTCCACCCAGGTGGGATATACTGACGCATAGGGATCTCTGCCTCCAGCAAGCCTAATGAGAAAGTTATAATATGAGTCTGCTTGAATTTAGCAAGTTTGACAGCAGAACATGACGAGCTAACTTACCCACAGTTATTGACAGCCATTATGTTTGACACCAAAACAAAAGGATAGGTGAGCATGCTGGCAAAGAACTGCAAGAAAGAGCATGAACAGCATGAGACTGAGCCACAAACAGCTGCACTGACACTGTCTGTTACACTCACCCCTGTCATCGCCTGAGAGCAGTTCTTGATTTCTCCTGTGTGACTCATCTGTTCAGAAGAAGAGTCACTATTAGTCTGTGTTAGAGCCTCAATTTAAGACTGCTTGACAAAAACCCTCAAGATCTATGTCAGTGCGATACAAAAAAGTAGTTACCTAAACATACAATGAAAAAAATCTAACAAACAAAAGATGGCTGTTGCGTTTTTGCATGCACAAACTTGAATTTCAGGTATTTAGGAAAAAGGTATTTAGATTACAGAAGCCCCTAACTGGAGGACATAGTATACCGAGTCATCAATGGCATATGTATTGATGAGGTGAGCCAGCAGGTTACAAATCCACAGAGAAAGGACATCACCCAGCAGGCGAGGAATCAAACCACTAAGAAAAAGGAAACACAAACAAATAAAGATACACACGCCTTAGATAAAAGAGAAAAAGTAGAGATACTATGATCAAACACTGGGTTGTTTGGAGACTGAAGCCTAACACTGGCTGCAATGATGTTAGCTTAACTCACTCTTTGGCCTGAAGAAAAACAAGAGATACTCAGATATGGTGCTGCAACAATTCACTGAGTATTTCGAATAATTCGACTACAAAAAGTTCTTTGCTTCGATGCGTCGTTAAGGGACCCCTCTGCAGCGCCACTGTTACCATGGAAACTCGAACACGAGCATTTCAGCCACATTTACAACTAAAAACAGACTCAATACAAACGTATTGATTAGCAGTGTGTGAATAATGCCCGACACACACTGATACCACAACAGCAGCAGTGATGATGACGACGCTGGCACAGTCTAACAAAGAGCTGGAGTCTGTTTTACACACTGCGAGGAGCAAAGAGCTCAGCTGAAGAGAACGGGTTTCACATATTCAAAAAAGCAGCGTTGTTTGTGTAATCAGAGTCCTGATCAGCAAACTCTGACGTGATAAAAACAAAGAATATGTGTAGCTGCTTCATTCAGCGCCGTTTGTTTCACACAGCGAAAAATCGACTGTAGCCTCCAGAAGTTGCACAAAAACACGCAGATGAACTGTTAGCTTAGTTTCAGTTGTACAACTTTCTGAATGTTGACACCAACCTTCCTATTTTAAATGAAAGCGAGTACAGGTGGCATTATGTAAAATTAAAGCGTCTTTCACAAGCCAGTAAACTCAGAGCCACTGACCTGAAGGTTGTTAGGTCGTACACCCAATTATCGTTAATATTAATTAATCATAAAATCTTGTTTTCAGCAGCACAATAACTTTACGTCAAAGCACAAGGCAAACTTCAGAATGCTAATGTTTGCTTCACCACATCAGCCTTTAAAGGAGCCACTGAAACCGATTACAGATGAAACAAAAACACTGCAGTTTCTAAAATGAAAACCAACGAGAAATTCACTGTGAAACCTGTGCTTGATCATTTACTATCGCTCGTTGATAAGACAAAAATGTTTCTTAGCCAATTAATCGATAGAATAGTCGATAGATTCATGTAATACAAATCAATACTGAGCTGAATAGTCCTGTGAAACTTTATCCAGTGCTGCCTTTGACTCCTTCAGCTGCTACACAACCTCACACAGCACCGCTGCAAACAGGATGTCACACAACTCTCCCACTTACTGAACAGATGAAGTAGTTAATGTCCAGAACACTTTAGGAAGGATTTAAGCAGCCAGCAAGGATCAAATCTGAATAACAGGAAATATTTCATATTGTATCAAATATGGGATCCAGTATTTTCCAGGGGATCTGTTTTGATTCAATTGGATTTCAAGTTCTAGCACTGTGACAACTGATGATCTGCTAATAAGTAACTGCAACAATATCAAGAATGAATGAGCATTTCAGTGCATATGTTGGGAGCCCCGACTTCAGGAAATGAGGCTCAAGGTGCATCAATGCAACAATTGTTGGAAGATGCACTTACATACAAGTAATTTATGTATATTTATGAGAGCAATATTTTTTCAGATTAAAAAAATATATAACAAAAAAAGGCTATAGAATAAACCACTATATAAATGTATGGTTAAAGTCTGAATGCCAATTGTCTGATCATAACGGCGATCTTTCATCTCAAGACGTTAATATGCAAACGGTTTTGTTTTTTTATTATGATCAATGAAGAAAGAAGAAAGAGAGAATTGCCCGTGAACCAAGTTCTCCTGAGACTTGGTGCAAGATTCACTGCAGTGCCGAACACCAGCTAGAAGGCAAGCAAAGGTCTGATGGAGCACCTGATGGATCTTTGTTGTTTTTCATCCATGAACTCGCTCCGTACTCCTTCACGTGATTCTTGCGTAGGTGGTAGAAGAGTTTTCTGGTCCATGTCAGACGGACCAGAAAACCGTACTATGCAAATTATTTCATAGCCAGACCCTGTCCATGCTACAGAGGGAGCCCCTCGTCTAGGAATAAGGTCCTCAGTTTGTTTTGACTGGTCTGTTTGAGCCGCCTGCTTCTGCCTCAGTTTTACTGGCCATGGTTGTTCTCTGTGCCCGCATCCACACGGGGACTATAGCACCATTTATAATTACCTCAAAGAAAAAACAGGAATTTGTTTGATGCATATTCTAAAACTTGATGTTGGAGGATGATGTATATTTTCATTATTTCACATTTATTTTTATTGTGAAAAGGTTTATGTGGAAAATAAACACGCGGACGGCGGAACCACACCCTGGGTGTGTTGCTAACAGCAATGCTGTCGCAGTATTTTCAACATAAGAGAAAGAGAGAACTTTTAAGAAATAAATACAGCCATTACACTGACCATCAAAACCATGCAAAAAATATGGCTGTAAACAGTTTCGAGGTTGTCCAGGCAGGCAGCGACAGACACAGAGGCAACAGCTGAAGCTACAGGATACTGATTAACAAAGCTGTCAAGGACGACACAAGCTCTCAGCATGTCTGTGACAGACCGGACAGGATGTATCTGAAAGGAATAACTCAACATGTGGCCAAACCAGCTTCCCCAAACACTGACTCGTCTCTCTGACAGCAAATTTCTAAATCAGTTTTCCACTCAAACCTTCACACGGTTATTATTAATAATATTATTGTGCAACGTCAGATCTACTCAACACATTCCAACTACCAAACAATAATAAGAATTCAAAAATAGGGATTCACATCTGAAATAGGTCATTTTCAGTCTGCACCTGCCCGGCATAAGAGTGCATACCTACTGGAAATCTCACCTTCTACAGCAATGTCGTCTATTTTTGTCTAATTTTATTTTATTCAGGACATGAAAACTGAACCTGTTTGGTTCTAGTTATTGAAAGTAAGCTTGGCGTGGTTTGCTCCTTCAACTCAACCAGGTTCACACGTCTACAAGTCCCTAAAGACTGTCGACATCTACACTACAGAATGTTGACAGTACTGTGGGCGAGTTATTACTGGATTTACTAAGAGGAGGGAAAATCAGTATTAACTGTCATCTAAGCAATCCATGCATGTGCCAGGTGCCTTAATGTGGAAAAAGCTCTTTTCACTGCATTTTCAGACAACCTAAAATACTCCAGACTAGAGCTTTAAAAAGCAACAAATGTGAAAGTCAATTTGTGTTATTGGGGAATTCTGTGTGTACAGACGTCCGAAAAGAACTGTGACTAAAACCTGAAAAACTAGAATATATATAACTTTTCAGTTTGTCATACATACACTACTCAAATGTGTAAAAGAAATGAAAATCATCATCTACAGGACAAAGAACAATGTACAGCATAATGTTATTCACATAGCACTTCCCCTGGCATCCCGAATCATGGCTGAGAGAGACAGAGGTGTATATGGAGATACAATCCTGTCACAAACATTTTACTACCAAAAATAACAATTTATTGCCAGCAAGACAAGATTTAGATTTTTCTGTCATTGTTATAAAAAAAAAAAGGAGATAATAATATTACTAAATTACTAATAAAACAGTTTCGGCAACTCCCTCTTTGACGACACACTGAAGGAAGCTTCTTTAGTTTCTACTTCTGCAACAATCTTTTTCTCTTATTGCCCAAGTCATCCACTTAATGTCCAACACAAGTGTCTGTTGTCCTAAAGACAAATAGTGTCACACTTACGCAAAGAAGCCCAGAATGCCTTCTTCTCTGTAGACTGTGATGATGGAATCAAACACCCCACTGAGAACACAATTTTGTAAACGCTTAATAAATCTCATGGCTCTTCTCATTTAGTGTCACAACTAAAATACTGAAATTACCTATATTTGGTTTCTCTTCCAATGAACTGCACCATACATCGCAAAGTGATCACTGAAAAACAAGTCAAGAGAAACATTTCAGACTTCCTAAAGGCATGCAGGCATTATACTGTGCTGAACCACGCTGTACCATGGAAGGGATGTGTGACGATGGTGGCACAGGAGCGGGCAACCATCTCCCTGGTTGTCTGTTGAAAACACACAACAAGTCACTAAAGTTCAAGTATTGATGAATTGTACTATTAATGCATCAACAGCACTATAACAATAGTACTGTAAGTGCAGCTTGTTATTATCATGACTAACAGTTTCCATGTAATATCATCTGTACTCAATTGCAACTTAACTGTATTATGTGAAACCTATATTTTCAGTTTAGTCTAAAGCCTTTGTTTTCAAATACAATACGATTTAGCTTCAAAGTACACTTGTAGTGATCCTTTGTTGTTGTGGTCGCAGCTAGAAAAGGAAAGCAGAAATCATTTTTTAAAGATATTTCCTGATGTAAATAATCGACACATCATTTGGTTTGAAACAAATATGGTAACAACCAATCAGCAGTGAGCTCAGGCTAATACTTGACCTTGATCACGCGACTTGCAACACGTGTTTTCACATTTGTACAATGTTGTGTCACCGAAGCATATTTGTTGGAATTGATTGTGATGCATTGGGTAATCTTCAGAACTTCATTCTGCTCAGTGGCGAGTATGAAAGCGTTAGCAAGCTAACGCTGGTTAACATCAGACTAGCAGCATTTAGTGTGTGCAACTTCAAGTGCTTTACGTTGAAGTTGTGTCCATTCTGTGTATAATTAACATTGTTATTGCCTGAGTTGTATTTGAGCTGTAAATAAAATGCTGCATTTTTCAAAACAAGCCTCCACTGAAGGATGGAGATGCCACAGTTCCAGTTGTTGCTGAGGCAACACACGAGGTTGATGAGATTTTGTCAACATCTTTGAAACCGGAGCTTTGTTCCCACATCCATCACTACAGACATTTTCCACTGTGGTTAGGCTGACAAAGCACAGGCAGGGCCACAACGATCAGTCTGTATCAGACATTCATTAACACACTTGACTAAGACAAACTGTATGTGCAAGCCTTTATGTGCACACTGTAACTGCAGCTGTTTTTCACTATTGATAATTACACCTTGGGCTTCTGCTGCTCCCAGTTCTTCTGCTTTTAGCCAAATGAAGTATTCTTTACGCTTATTAATTAAATATAACCAGTCTTACATTATACTGTGTTGACTAACTGTGTGCTCAGTTTCTTAAAGTATTACTAAAATACTTACTTTATCTCTTTTTCCTTAATAACAGTATTTTGTTTGCCCTTATTAGGTAAAGTGCTTAGACCAGACTTGACTGAAGTCAAGTGTGGCTGTGTAGTGTTGTGATTTAGCTTTGGGATTGCATAGGTCTTACCTCGTTAACAACCTGCTGTAGAGAGCTCTCTTTATCCTTCTGCTGCCCTCCCAGTATCTGGAAATCAGAGAAACCTCAGCGTCACCATCCTGAAAATTATTTTGACACTTTATACCCTTATTAAGAAATCGTGTACAGATGGCCTGAGGAGAGCGATGAGGAGCAACACACAATTCATTTGTTAAGTGGGGTCAGTGTGGGCCAAGGCCAGCATGTTAAAAGTAGCGCTGCATCTGGAGATTATTTTAGTAATAATGTGTTTAACCGATTACTCCAAAGATGAAAAAACAAAACACAGGTCTTTGAAAAATGAACCGTGCATCGGTTTCCATTACAAAATCTGCCAAAACAAACAAAACAAGCCCTGAACCCAGTCATTGAATTTATGTCATAATAAAATTAACGTTTTTGAAGAAAACACTTTCCTAAGTGCAAAAATTGAAAAAAAATCTCAAGTACAGTAATCGTAAAATAAGGTGTGCATGTAAGTTAAACAGAGGTAATAAATAATATTCCCTTTACTCCCTTTAATAGACCCTTTACTGTGTTACTAGGGCGGGGGTCTCTTAAACTCGTAGCATGCAAAAGAGTTGTAACAGCATTGCATCTCCTGATCGAGGTTTGGTGTTTGTTCATGCGTATGTGCTTCGTGTCTTTGCCTGTTTAAGTGCAAATCAGTCAGTTATGCACCTGCGAGCCTTTAAAGGAGTGCAGGGTGGCTGCAATAATGAAAAGCAAGCCTATTCTGAAGCTTGCCTTGGCTTTGATGCAACAGTCTGTGGTTCCTAAAGTGCAGTTTTATTCTTATTAATAATAATAATTAAGGTTCCAGCCTAACAGGTTAGAGTTTTACTGGCCCAGGTACATTTTTATATTGGTATGCTGAAAATACCAATGTTTATATTTTTGAATATTAACACAATTTTATTAATATCATATAATGTTATTTCACTTTGTATCTGAAAAATGTTACACAAGCCTTACAAATAAATACAGTGCACCCCACACCCCCCTTTAGATTCACCTCTGCTTCTGCGTCACTGGCTGGCAGTTACGTTCTTTCTTTAGCGAGTAACGACTCGTCGCAGTGTGTATGTGTGTGTGGGCAGACGTATGTTAAACTATGACAGCTTCACTGTCACTTCTGCTGGTGTTATCAGTCTGTTTAAAAGCTGGGGTCTGCATGGGCTTAATGTTGTTGTGCTTTATATTCCTGAATACGATTCTATGGCAGGTCTATTTGTTGTCAGAGATGTGGGTGGACTGCTCACGTTTACATGGTGATGAATACGAGCGGGTCACAAACAAAGTATCAAGACAAAGAATTTTCAACAAGGATATTTTTGAAATAATCGAGTTACTTGAGTTATTCAGTTCATTGCAGCATTTGTTGAAGGCAGCACACATCAACGCAGCGACTCTGCTCTGCCTCAAACGTTTTATTGTAAATTTGTTTTGCTTGTTTTTCTGACAGAATTTTATTTTGAACATGCAAATTTAACTGAAATAACAAAGAGAAAAGAAAAGAACTTAAAAACATCAAGTTTTCATATATATTTCTGTCTGCAGAACGTGTGTGTTTGAAAAGGAGTAGGATGAAGTTTATACTTTTCCTGTTCCTACCCCCTTTTTCAAATGTAATTATTTACACATCAATACTCTGAATTCAACCTTGACTTGACCTCAGCAGCGATGGCGTGCTGTGAGACACCCTGCTTATGCAGTTCAGCAACCTGATCTCGTTCAAAAGAGGAAAACATTTTTGCCATCATAACATTATAACAGTGTGACTGCCTGACAGCGATCCATATGATCCATGTATTCTAATTTTTGCCTCATAACTTTTGCACTGTCCACTTCCTGCTGTGACAAAACAAATTTCCCACGTGTGGGACTAATAAAGGTTATCTTATCTTATTTTTGCTTAGATTTGGCCTTTTAAAGGCATGTGGACCTAAACCTTTGATCAGCTGTAAAACAGCTTGTTTCAGTTTCAGTGCTGTTGTCAATAAATTGCATGCTCAAAATGTTGTTTTGTCTTACTCCCATTTCCTCTTGTTGCATGTTGAAGCTCTACTTGAAACCTTTTTAAGACCCAACCATGAAAAATATTGTAGGCGCCATCAAGTGGTCAAACTTTTGATTGGGAAAGCATAAAAAAAACAAGAAACATTTAGTGATTTATGGATTTTTCTTGCTATATAATTCCATATATCTTGCTTCATAGATTTGATGTCTTCAGTATGTATCTACAACGTAGAGAGTAGTGAAAATAAAGAGAAACCATTAAATGAGGAGGTGTGTCCAAACCTTTCACTGGTACTGTATATGCATGCCTATGTGCCTGTTCAGAGGTTCTTGGAAAGGACATGTGAGGACTTATCTACATAGTTCAGCTGCTGTATTCCAACCTAACCCCAGCTGTGCATCATTGGGGACATAAATGAACTAGATATGCACATCCCATAGACTCCTAGTATATGGGATGTGCATATCCATAGTGCATTTCTGCTTCTTCAAAATACCAACTGGATTAATTTGTTTCCTTCTGGCCCCCACTGATCAATCCCATCACTTAGTGGAGGGGGTCGGCTGTAGTCTCGTCTCCCATGCTGCCTTGTAGGACATAGAAGCCTACACACCCACTGCCCTGTTTTACATCCACAACTGCACAGAACAACGATGGACAAAGGAGGCAGATGTTATCAGAAGAGACTATGGATGACCAGGGATGTCCGTTTATGAGAGACCGTAACACTGCCCTTATGTTTAGAAGAGAAGGAATTACATTAAATATAGACAGATAGATAATTATACATTATGTATTCTCTTCCTACATAAGTGCTTTCTAACATTCAAACTCCTTTGGATGCATCAGAGAGCAACTTGAGGTTAGTATCTTGCCCACTGACATTTGGCATGCAGACTGGAGCACACAGGGATCGAACCACCAACCTTCAAATTAGTAGGTGACCTGCTCTACCACCTGAGCTACCTGAGCTACAGCCACCCCTGTGCCAAATCCAACCTAAAGAAAGATATCAAGAAAGATATCAGAGGCAAAAGCAGAATATCGGAGGAAGACTGAGGGACATTTCAGAGAGAAAGTCCCAACAGCATCAAGATCTAAAAGTGAGCAGTGATATGCCAACTCTGGGCGTTCTGGCTATCAGTGGTTAGGTGCTATTTCAGGGTGGTTATGTTGCATCCTTGGACAGTCAAACACTGCCATGAGCTGGCACTGAGTCAATCACTTCTCATAGAACTGCAGGCACCTGGTCTACGATGGCATTCAGGTTGTACATACAACATCAAGGCTTTTGATCTTTTATTGCATAACTGTCATGTTAACTTCATCCCCATGTGAATGTGACTTTCTGCATTCACATTTGTTCCATGTCACGTTCAACTTACGTTAACCATACTTAATAGTCACAAATATTTGTATGTATATGACAAACTTTTGATCAAGTGACTACTAATATGGAATTAAGACTGAAAAAGATGCGGAAGCCTGGCAGAAACGACCAGTTAAATGTAATGCTTCCAGCTTCCAGTCTGCTCTTTACCTGCCCTTCGTACAGACAGCAAACCTTTAAAATATAAAAGTTTAAACAAACTGGTTAAATGATACATGTTGCTGAAGGCTGATGGCAGCTGTCCTATTTTTACATGGAAACGATACTTTCAGTAAACAGAGGTGAACCATGGGGTGTAGCACGGTATATTAACGTCCCGGGGCTAGCGATATCTCCGGTGGGGGACCAAAATCTATCTCAGCCCCGCCCGTCATGCTATATGACAGCCGGACGGGCGATTTTGCGAGCCCGGTTGAATAGTGCATTCATTAAATTACATTCATATTTAAAAAATAAAAATAAAAGCTTTTTTCACAAGCCAATAAAAATGTGTATCGGCCAGTAAACTCTGAACCACCGACCTGCTGGTTGTTAGGTTGGACACTTAGTTATTATTAATATTAATTAATGTCTGCAGCATCATAAGGCCTGTTTTCAGCAATATAAAAACTTCTTATTAATGTCAGTTAGCCTTCAGAATGACAGTTATGGTAAATATTTTACGCGTTAGTTTAGATTGCGTATAGATCTTATTTTATTTGACTTTCACTGTACTTTATTATTATTTATATCGATTATTTATATATTTTTGCATTTGTGAAAACGCATTATTTAAAAAAACAACAACAACAAAACCATATGACATGTAAATACAATCAAAGGGTTTAGTTTTTGTTTAGTGGTGTCTTTTTGACAGATTGCTCATTAATACGGCAAAAGGATTTCTTATCTGATTACTCGATTAATCAATGGAATAATCAATCGATTATTAAATTTACTATATTTTACAAATTTTTCTACCACATTTATTTTCAAAAATAACCTGAAAACAGTATTAGATGCTCTGCTATAAGTGATGCAGGCAATACAGTGCACATTGTCTGTTAACGTTCTCAGAAGTGAAAGAACAACAGATTTTAACATAGAAATGCAGGAAGTGCTGCTGCACAGGAAAAGGATGAAGGGGCCAAACTGCTGCATTTTACGGGGAGTCAGTGAACTTATCATACTGTGACTACAAACAAGATCAGAAACAAAAACTTACCTGTGGGGTGCCTTGTTCTTGACATTTCTGGAAGAGGATAGAGGTTATCAAGCTGCCAGAATGAACAGTTTCAGTTACACTTACAACACAGATGGCAAGAAACTGAGTCCCAACACATAGCTCATTTATGAAGGCCATTAGTATGCATCACAAATGATTGAAATAAATGACCACCTAAAAACATTCAAAGAAAAGACTGGACAGAAACTGGCTGTTTGATCACATCTTTCTGTGGCAAACCCATCTATTCAGCTTACCTGTGCAACTTTGCTGTGTACGAGTGTGCCAATGGTGCCTGCACAAAGCCTCGGACCAAGTCCTTTGAAAAGACCAGCTCTTCCATCAATCTTAATGATGTGTTTTGCTGAAACATTTAGTCCAGAGCAGGACACAGTGTAAATAGTGGTAAAACTACAAAGGTAAATATCCACATACAATCGTTCAAAGCACAGTAATACTATTACCAACTCCATTTATAAAAATATCAAGAATCAAACTTGCCATAAGCAAACAGTCCAGGTAGCTGGTAGACTTGTCTTCCAAATAAATTCCTACCCAGGGTGGGACGGAGTGGCTCATGTCCTACCTGATAACACACACAACACCAAAAACAATGAGAGGGTACCATAGGAGGGGGCAAGCATTGACTTTATGTATCCTAGAGAAATACAGCAAAACACCAAAAACACCTGGAAACACTAAAAGCAAGTCGAGTTGCCCGAGGTTCACAGAATTTACAGAAAAATGTTACATTTTTGTGATTTATATCGTTGTCAGAACGGTAAATATCTTAGACCGTGATATGAGATTATGGTCATAGCGCACAGCCCTGAGCTTGATATCTGCTCTGGTGCCTTTTACCAATACATACAGACTTGGATTATTTGCACAGAGCCAGGAAGGACTGTGTCCAGTACTGAATGGTGCTGTGGAGAGACAGACCATGGAGACAGACAGAACACATCACATGCTTTATAGCAAGAAGACAGACAGACAAATCTTTATTTTTTTACTGATGATGTTGACTTTTGATTCACTTATTTGGTTATTTTTCTTTTACAAAACTATGTTTCCTGAGATCACATAAGTTTGACAGGGCACCAGTGTGTGCGCTGTGCTGCATTCATATATTTAGCACACAGTTGATGATTAGCCGACTGCCACAAATATGGACACGGTATACACAAGGCAGACAACTGTTAGCATCTAGTAAAACTGTCGCTCCGTATGACTCATTCTGTCATTAAGATCTACATGCAGCTATTTCTGGTTTTAAGCAAACGTCCCCGGAGCTCTGCTGGTGCTCGTTATTTTCATGTTTTTCAGGAGCTAAAGGCATCGAGCTAGCAGTATTCGTAACTGAGAAGCAAACAGCATACATTTCTCCCGATGACAAACTTGTGAATATACACGGTGTGTTGAAGACATCAGTGTAAAACACTACGTTGGAGCTAATCAGCTGGCAGCTAACTGGCGGTGATCTCTAGCAGTTCAACAACTTAACGCCGCTGGCTTTCTTGGAAAATAAGCCATGTATGAACTGTGTACAATTACGTCTGTAGAACACAGATTGTTTTTATTCAGTCTGCGCACAGAATATAAATGAAGCAGGGTAACATTGCAGTTAATTATTAACTTTCGATTAACACACGGATTCCGCCTATTGCACAGCAACGAGGAAGCAGAAGGTCACAGGGACAACAGACGGGACAACCATGTGGCTGATCCTATTACTGGGACAGTTCCTGCTATATTCTCAAATAAATAGTTATCAAGACTTATTAATGTCTCTGTGTGTGCTACAAACCTACTAATCTACTGGTAAACGAGGCAATACACTGTGAAAATGAATGACAATTTCCTCTTCTAGTAAGATACTAGCGAGAGTTACAGTATTTACAACGATAAGTACAGAGTGTCTGAATCAGGCCCGGGAAGGAAACGTAACAGAATCTGTCCAAACTCTCACGTCTTACCTGGATCAGGACTTTAATGTACATCAAAGGATGGGAGAGCACAGTAAGCCCTGATCCCAATAACACTTGACCACAAACATCCGCCATTTTTGGAGCGTCGATAGAGACCGGAAGTTCTCCTATTTCGTTTTGCTTCTGAGAGCAGATAACGTCCGTGGAAAAAAACACTGCCATCTAATGTTTATAAGAGATATGACAACGATGTCCTTCGTTCTGAGACCATGTTCAAGTCTGAGGCAGCCCAGTGTTGCAGGCCAGGTCCGTTGCGTCTGCTATGAAAGGTTAGTGAGAGTTAATACTTGTACAGCTGCAGTTATAATGGATTGCATTTATATAGCGCTTTTCTAGGCACCCAAAGCGCTTTACAATGCCACTATTCATTCACTCTCACATTCACTGGTGGAGGCAGCTACAGTTGTAGCCACAGCTGCCCTGGGGCAGACTGACAGAAGCGAGGCTGTCATATCGCGCCATCGGCCCCTCTGGCCAACACCAGTAGGCGGTAGGTGAAGCGTCTCGCCCAAGGACACAACGACCAGGACAGAGAGCCCAGGGATCGAACCGGCGACCTTCCGGTTACAGATGCGATTCCCAACCCCCTTATTCATAGCCTTTTTCGTACTGTGTATGACTGTGTACGTGACAAATAAAATTTGAATTTGAATTTCTATAGACGTGTGTAAAACTGGCTGGTGACGATGAGAGAACGTGAAATTCATGTTTGTAGAGCAGTGGGAAGGCTCAAAAAAATACTGGGAAGCCCCCACTGGAGGTAGAAAAAAAGCACACCAAGCCCAGTGTGTTTTTACCCAGCTCTGTCCTAACTTTGCTATCAAAATAAAGGCCCTAAAAATACATACATAAATAATTTTGTAATGTGGAGCTGAAGGGAAATTGCTACACATTAATTCATTTTGCTGTCCCGGGTGCCTGGGACAGTAGAAAACAAAATCACGAGGGTACAGCATTAAACAACATACAAAATATACAAAGAATATAAGATATACATTTCAACCATGGAGATCTCTCATGAATGTACTCATCATATACTTTTCAACAGTATTAATAACAGTCTGTCCACTTATGGGTCATTAACGGGGTCTAGACTGCTCTTTATCACACTCACTTGTCAATAGCTGACTATGGACAGGGACATTTGGATATACATTTCTGCATTCACCATTTGTGCTAGAAAAAAGGAATTTCTTATACTCACTATAATACACTACCAGTCAAAAGTTTGGACACACCTTCTCATACAATGTTTTTACTACTTTCTACATTACAGGTACATACTGAAGACATCAAATATATGAAGTAAGATATATATAGAATGTAGCAAAGAAAACATTGATAAACAACTCTAAATATATCTTATATTCCTAACAGTAGCCCCCCTTTGCTTTGTTGACAGAACTGCAAACCCTCGGCGTTCTCTCGGTGAGCTTTATGATGTAGTCACCTGAAATGGCTTTCACTTCACAGGTGCAAAGCCCGATTTGACAACTGTTACAATTCATATTTATGGCAAGAACCAATCAGCTACGTAAAGAGAAATGACAGTCCATCATTACTTTAAGAACTGAAGGTCAGTCAGTCTGGAAATTGCTAAAACTTTGAATGTGTCCCCAAGTGCAGTAGCAAAAACCATCAAGCGCTATGACAAAAGTGGCTCACATGAGGACCACCCCAGGAAAGAAAGACCAAGTGTCACCTCTGGTGCTGAGGATAAATTCATCCAAATCACCAGCACCTCTGGTTAAAGTCCAGATACAGTGGGGCAAAAAAGTATTTAGTCAGCCACCGATTGTGCAAGTTCCCCCACTTAAAATGATGACAGAGGTCAGTAATTTGCACCAGAGGTACACTTCAACTGTGAGAGACAGAATGTGAAAAAAAAAATCCATGAATCCACATGGTAGGATTTGTAAAGAATTTATTGGTAAATCAGGGTGGAAAATAAGTATTTGGTCAATAACAAAAATACAACTCAATACTTTGTAACATAACCTTTGTTGGCAATAACAGAGGTCAAACGTTTACTATAGGTCTTTACCAGGTTTGCACACAGTAGCTGGTATTTTGGCCCATTCCTCCATGCAGATCTTCTCGAGAGCAGTGATGTTTTGGGGCTGTCGCCGAGCAACACGGACTTTCAACTCCCGCCACAGATTTTCTATGGGGTTGAGGTCTGGAGACTGGCTAGGCCACTCCAGGACTTTCAAATGCTTCTTACGGAGCCACTCCTTTGTTGCCCGGGCGCTGTGTTTTGGATCATTGTCATGTTGGAAGACCCAGCCTCGTTTCATCTTCAAAGTTCTCACTGATGGAAGGAGGTTTTGGCTCAAAATCTCACGATACATGGCCCCATTCATTCTGTCCTTAACACGGATCAGTCGTCCTGTCCCCTTGGCAGAAAAACAGCCCCATAGCATGATGTTTCCACCCCCATGCTTCACAGTAGGTATGGTGTTCTTGGGATGCAACTCAGTATTCTTCTTCCTCCAAACACGACGAGTTGAGTTTATACCAAAAAGTTCTACTTTGGTTTCATCTGACCACATGACATTCTCCCAATCCTCTGCTGTATCATCCATGTGCTCTCTGGCAAACTTCAGACGGGCCTGGACATGCACTGGCTTCAGCAGCGGAACACGTCTGGCACTGCGGGATTTGATTCCCTGCCGTTGTAGTGTGTTACTGATGGTGACCTTTGTTACTTTGGTCCCAGCTCTCTGCAGGTCATTCACCAGGTCCCCCCGTGTGGTTCTGGGATCTTTGCTCACCGTTCTCATGATCATTTTGACCCCACGGGATGAGATCTTGCGTGGAGCCCCAGATCGAGGGAGATTATCAGTGGTCTTGTATGTCTTCCATTTTCTGATGATTGCTCCCACAGTTGATTTTTTTTCACACCAAGCTGCTTGCCTATTGTAGATTCACTCTTCCCAGTCTGGTGCAGGTCTACAATACTTTTCCTGGTGTCCTTCGAAAGCTCTTTGGTCTTGGCCATGGCGGAGTTTGGAGTCTGACTGTTTGAGGCTGTGGACAGGTGTCTTTTATACAGATGATGAGTTCAAACAGGTGCCATTCATACAGGTAACGAGTGGGGGACAGAAAAGCTTCTTACAGAAGACGTTACAGGTCTGTGAGGGCCAGAGATTTTCCATGTTTGAGGTGACCAAATACTTATTTTCCACCCTGATTTACGAATAAATTCTTTACAAATCCTACCATGTGGATTCATGGATTTTTTTTTCACATTCTGTCTCTCACAGTTGAAGTGTACCTCTGGTGCAAATTACTGACCTCTGTCATCATTTTAAGTGGGGGAACTTGCACAATCGGTGGCTGACTAAATACTTTTTTGCCCCACTGTAAATGCAGTAGCAGACAGATCTTTGCATTAACTGTTCAGAGGAGACTGTGCGAATCAGACCTTTATTGACAAATAGCTGGTAAAAACCACTACTAAGGAAAACCAACAAGCAGAAGACGTGCACATTATTCATTTTAGGGAAATATTGCAATTGAAAATGCAAGTACTGTGGAGATAATCACAAAATAGAGCATGTTATATTACCCTTTCAGAAGTATGACTAAGAAAGAAGACAAAACCTAAATAGAATTAAACTGAAAGTAGATTTAATTGATTTACTTAGAAATAACTCAAGAAGTAACAGTTATCAGGCAAATTTTAATAACGTTAGGCAAGCACATTTATATGACAACATGTAATCCTTAAGTGACATTCTGGTTCAACCACAAATAATTACCACTGGTTTAGCTCAGTGGAGTGAGAAGGCAACAAGCTTCAGTCATATGGTGCACGGCTGAGAGCACCATACGACCCACGTCACTTTGCTGAAAAAGGCTGATAAAAAATAAAAACAGTGAGAAGAAGCACCTGGGTACAGTGGCACAACAGCACAAGCTTCAGCATGAGGGGTTATTGTTGGCATTGCTGTGATTCTTATACATGGTACACTCTTATGCAAACTGTTTTTGTGCCTTCTTGCAGTTTAATTCGAGGTTTATAAACTGTCTTGCTAGTGTTAACCTAGCTTTCGTATCCCTGATGCTCTGTGTGCATAATGCTCCCTTTCAAACCCTGTTGTTTAAAAAAATAAACCCTACAGCTTTAAAACCCTATAAAAGTCTCTCAGTGAAATTTACTGTTGCTGGTTTGAAATGGAAAAGTGACAAGAAGTGCATTTTCTGGAAGTTGCCGCCTTGTTGCCACTGTTAGGTGGTGTTGTGTTCTTCTTTAGAGAGAGAAGATGAATATGCTCAAATTATAAGTTTTCACAATTTATTATCAAACATTTTCAAATTAGTTTTAGATGGCATCATGGACCGCCACCTTTCAGAAACATGAGACAAAGGATGCCTCATGCAAGCAGTAAACACTTTTATTGTATGTGGTGAAATACAGAATCCCAAAGGGTTGACTCTGTTCATCTGGACGTAGCGTTTTAAGTGGGAGAAACATTTTGTCACTCATGCAAGTGACTTCTTCGGTCTCAGCTGACTGAACGTGTACATGGAAGAAATGGAGGCTATGTGGGCTTCATGGCGACATCATGATGGGTGAAAATCAAATCTCAGGACGTACCGCAATTAACGGATCACATTAACTAGGAGGACCAACACATCAAATTCACCAGGGATGATATGAAAAGTTGCAGTTTGCCTTCTTAGACTGTGAGATTTTCCATTTAAATAAACCTATACACATACAGATACATACATACATACAGTATTTAAGGTTTGAGTGTAAACATCCACTGGAGCACAAACTGGGTGTCATCAAGATGCTACAACATAGAGCGAACACCATCCCCATTACATCGAGAAGGCCCTGAGTAAATGTGGTTATCCCAACTGAGCTAAACCGGCGCCCTCTGTGGCATTTAAACTCCAAAACACCATGAGTGCCATGTTTTATACATCAGGGAAACCAAATAACCTCTGGCTAAGGGGATGGTGCAACACAGAAGAGCTAACTTGTCAGGCCAGGACTTTGAAAGCCTGTGGAGACGCTTTCAGTGATGAGGATGTAACATCCAGGACAGGGAGGAACACTGGTTTGAGTGGGGAGTCAAGGAGGCCAGTTATGTGAAAAGGGAAAGACCATCTCTGAATCGATGAGGGGGCCTAAGGGTTCATCTGTCACCATCTTACAATGCTGTGATTGCAGCCATTCCCCAACTCTCTGTGAATGGGACTCATGGCCATTGATCAGTGGTCTTTGATCAATGGTTGTTGATCAGTGGTCATGACAATTTGCATATTAATGGTCAAGGAACTGACATCACACCTCATTGTTCCTTCAGTGTGCTGTTTATAAGTTTGGGGAAACCTGCAGTCAGCTGAGACTGAAGAAGGCAGAGTGACGAAACGTTTCTCCCACTGAAAAGTTACGTTCAGATGAACAGAATCAACCTATTGGGATTTACTTGGATTACTGAGCATTCATGAAGACATAAAATACACAATGTTAATGTGATTGGTCAGAAAGTTGGGTGAAAACCGCAGTTTCCCTTATTTGGTTTGAAATAAATCCATAACCCAGCTGAAAGCCTCTTGCTGCTCCTTGGTATCCTTCACAGGTGTGATGCTGGACCAAAAAGGTCTTTCTCCCTTAGACCTGTTTCACGGGTCCCAAAAAGTTGATAATATTCTCCCATGTCTCTAATAATAGTAGTTACTGGATGTTACAGGCCATTAGCCTTAGGTCAGTGGTCAACTGGAAATGATGACGCAATTGTTACAGAGGGAAAGAAAACAAAAAAACCTTTTAACCCATGGGAGGAAATCTCCTATGTCAATATCCTCCCTCCAGTTTCTTTGATCTCATCCTCACTTTCCAGGACCCCCACCATACTCCAACAATGGCATCTGAAGTTGTGTATTTAAGAATGAAAGTGGAGCACAAAATACCAAATACTGAACAAAAACTTCCCCTCAGGAGCATGTCTAAGAACTTCCTATTCTATATCACCATCAGTGATGTGCCATATGTGCCTTATCATGTTCCTCTTTTGCTTTTTAATGTAGGACCTTTATTGCGTCATTATTTAGGAGTTGTGCTCCTGGGATATGTGGAGACCAATCCTCCTTTTCCCCACATCTTCCAGACGTAATCCAGTGTTTTTCTAATTTTCCCCTTTTCTCCTTAATAGTAATTGAGAAACTTTCTGGCAGAAACTTGGTCTTGTTAGGAGAGATGTCATCCATTTCTAGAAATCTGGTTAAATTTATTAATCCCTCCAAAACGGGACTATTCAAAGTTGAGACCAGGAAGCAGATGTTCAGTCTTACATGCCTCTCTGCAGCTTCTCTCCTCCTGTTATCCCCCAAAAGCACCATCCCATTAGAAACATACAAAAACAAACTAAAAACCAGCAAAAAAAAAAGTGTCTTAAACATAAAAAAATCACAAAGAACAATACAGCATCCCCAGCGGCACCAAAGCGTAAAACAGTGAAATGTGATTTATTAAACATTAAGTCTCTCTCTTCCAAGTCTCTGTTAGCACAGGAATTAAAAATTGATCAACAAATCAATTTACTCTGCCATACAGAAATCTGGTTACAGCAGGATGATTATGTTAGCTTAAATGGATCAAGACCCCTGAGTCACACTATCAGAATCCCCAAAGCAGAAGCTGAGGGGGTGGTGTGGCACCAATATTCCACACCAACTTATTAATCAACCAAAGACCCAGACAGACTTCATTCATTTGAAAGCCTCTACCACCACCCTAGCTGCCACCTATCATCCACCTGGGCCTTACGCGGAGTTTCTGTCTGATTTCCGTCCACCTTCTTATGCCTCCACTCATCCTCCTTCATGTTTGTGTTCATGTTTGCTGTTTAGTAGTTTAGTTTGTCCCAGTATAGAGTCGTTTTTGTTCCATTTTGCCATTTTTCACATTTTGCTTTACTCTACAATAAACCACCTTCACATCTCAGCAAGTGCCTGCATTTGGATCCTCATTTATTTTCTCCACACGGCTCATCCCATTCGCTGTGACAGTGACGGTGTTTTCAGATCCAGTGACAGTATGCAGTACAGTGCAGCCATCTGAAAAGAGGTATCAGAGAGGCCAAGGCAGTGCACAAGAGGAATATTGAAGACCACTTAACAACAATTTGCGACAGGTATGGCAGGGAATTTAGCACCTAACAAACTACAAGCCTGGCAAAACCATGATGACTGAGGGCAACATGGCACTTGCAGAGGAGCTGCACAACTTCTTTGCACACTTAGAGGTGAAGGAATCAGAGGCAGCCGTAGCTCAAACATCGAACGGCAGCAGCAGCCCAAGCCTCGTGGTGCAGGAATATGAGGTGAGGTGCACACTGAGGGCTGTGAACGCATGGAGTTTTCTCCAAGCATGACATCCCAGTGTATTTCAGACCCAGCAACATGCTCAGACAGAAACTGGTTCACCCGAAAGACAAAACGCCAAAACACAGACTTAACAATGTGGTGTATGCTGTACAGTGCAGCGAGGAATGCCCAGACCTCTACATCGGAGAGACCAAACAGCCACTTCACAAGCGCATGGCACAACACAGAAGAGCCACCTCCACAGGACAAGACTCAGCATCCATCTGCATCTTAAGGACAAAGGTCACTCTTTCGAGGATGCCAATGTTCACATTTTGGACAGAGAGGACAGATGGTTTGAAAGAGGAGTGAAAGAAGCATCTATGTCCACTGTGAGCGACCATCTTTGAACAGAGGCGGGGGTTTACGACACCAACTCTCTGCCATCTATAATCCAGTTTTGAGATCCTTCCCAGACGCCGTAACGCCCACTCACATCCTGGGCCATCTGACCTCAGGAATTCGCATGATAAGGTGGGGCCAGGTTTCACAATGAACACACCCGAAACTCTGGCTGATTGGGACCCACGCCCAGTTTCCCACCTTGGCTCAGGCGATTAGAGGATCATCAGGGGGTCCTTTTGTCCCTCTGTGGGGGGTCACTCCCACTAGGTTTATATCTGGGACTCTCCACCATTTGACCTTAGAACTGAAGAAGCTTCTCGGATGAGAGGTGAAACGTCTTCAAGCAACTTAAAGAAGTCCAGACGCTTTTCTTTGCAAGCTCCTTTGACCAGCCTGATTAATATAAATGTCACTGACAGTTGCTAATATATTGGAAAACCAAAATACTTACCACTGAGTTGATGTCTTTCTGTCCAACAGCAGGAGTGCTGGTCCCGATACTCAAAGACTGTCATGGATCGCTGCGTGGCAGGCGGGAGGAGGACCCAATCGCAAGATTCACAAACACGGGGATGAACTCAAAAGCAGCTTTATTGCTGACAGGCAGAACATAGGAAATACAGAACTCAACTAAACTGGGAATCAATAAACTAACACTCGTAGGGAGACACAGGGAATCCACACAGCAATGAGGGAGAACGCGACGCCGAACAGAGGGAGACGCAGACAGAAATACACAGAGGGTTAACGAGGAAAGTGGGAACACACGGGGAACACAGCTGACACAGATAACCATAACGAGACAGGGCGGGGTGAACATAACACTGACGGGAGACGGGCAGAGTCAAACAGGAAGTACAGAGGTTCAGACAGGAGGAGAGAGAGCACGGGGAAAACACAGACATAACGGGCAGGGGAAACATGGAACAACCACAAAGGGAGACGAGGGCTCACAGATACACAGAGGGGCACACAGGGGGTAAAAACCACGAAGGGAAAACACTTAGGGAACAACACAACAGGGCAACTCAGAAAACATGGCCTAAATAGGGAACAAAATACAAACATACAAGAAAACTAAGAATACTGGGCCAACATGGCCCAGGACCATGACAAAGACAGTAAGAAGCAAGCAGAGGGAGAAAAAACAGAATTTTTTTATAAGCTGATTTGATCCTTAATGTCTGTGAAATCATAATAACTTACAACACAGAAGGTCAATGTAGACCCCATACAACCAAATTAGACGAACACAGGGGTGGGCAATTCCAGGCTTCGAGGGCCGGTGTCCTGCAGGTTTTAGATCTCACCTTGGGTCAACACACCTGAATCACATGATTAGTTCATTACCAGGCCTCTGGAGAACTTCAGGACATGTTGAGGAGCTAATTTAGCCATTTAAATCAGCTGTGTTGGTTCAAGGACACATCTAAACCTGCAGGCACACCGGCCCTCGAGGCCCGGAGTAGCCCACCCCTGGACTAACACATATAGTATTAAAAACACCATCTACTACTGTGTCTGAATGTGCGGTATTAACACTGTCAGTTTAGGCCTAAAGAGATATGTGTTTAAAAAAAGACCACCTAATTTAAATATAATCATTACATGCTTGTTAAAAGCTAACTTCCAATATATAAGGTTTCTCATAAGCAAAATGACCAGATCTAACATATGGCAGGGTTTATATGTAACATCTGGGGCGATCGTGGCTCAAGAGTTGGGTGTTCGTCTTGTTTCCTTGGGCAAGACGCTTCACCTACCGCCTACTGGTGTTCTGTCAGTCTGCCCCAGGGCAGCTGTGGCTACAACTATAGCTGCCTCCACCAGTGTGTGAATGTGAGAGTGAATGTAAAGCACTTTGAGGGGTCCCGAAAAGCGCTATATAAATGCAATCCATTAACATAATGTTTCTAGTCACTCCCGATACATGCTCGATAAAATGGGAGGAGCAAAAACACATCCCGGAATTTTTCGCGTTCTCGGCTTCATGTATACTTTGAATTGAAACAGTAGGTCTCCGAGGTATCACAAGTCCATGAGAACACAAGTACAAGTACAAGTACAACAATTATACGCATACACAGGCTCCGACAACTGCGATCCTACTTTTCCCCAGATTACCCTTTCTGGGTCACAAAATAAACTTTTAAGATATTTTCAGGCAAGAACGTAGCTGTGTAATGCTCAAATATCTACTTAATTTATCAAAATGTGGCTCAGGAAACAGATTTTATGTGGTACACGGCGCTCAGCAATCTGTCAAAAAATGTTTTGGTACGACTTTGGTAAGCGACGGAGCTGCAGCGCTTGATGGATTGTTGGAGCATTACGGCTACTGTAGTCTGGAGCCTCGCAGAGTAACACGTACTCTGCTTCAACGTAATATTACCGTACTGTGTGTATAAGGACCACAAATGGCACCTGTTCAGAGACACGGTTACGAAGCAGATTTCAAACTCCAGGCTGTCAGTCACACAGTGGAACTTGGGAACAGAGCAGCTGTGAAATCTGTCTCTTTGTTATTATGCTCAGCGTCTGTTAGTTTACATTTTGACTGCACAATTGTGAGCTCTTTGTTATGCACAAAAACAACATTGTTTTCTTTTATTTATGGAGCATTATTATGTAATAAATGCTGATAATTTATTTCTGAGTAATGTTTTCATGTACATCTACGCTGTATGTTAATAAAAGTGCCTGTGTGAGATCTGGGACACAGCTTTGACTAAGAACTCTCTTAGTGACGTGGCATTTTCAAAACACATCTTTCATCCTTCTGCACTGAGAAGCTAAATTTCGAGCTTACTTGGTTTTTCTAAGTTAAGACAACTCAAATAAATTGAGCTGATCAGTGTTTTTGCATAAAAAGTACTGGTAACTTATTCAAATTGAGTTCTAATAACAAATTGATAAAAAAAAATTGAGTTCAGCCTATTTAATATTTTTAATTAAACACAATATTAGATTTTACAGTGTAGGTGGAGTTTGCATGTTCTCCCCGTGTTTGCGTGGGTTTTCCCTGAGTAATAATATCAAAGTGCAATAAACATTCACTCTTTATTTATTTATTTATTAAGTCATTCCTTTACCTTTCTTTTTTGCTCATACATTTCTTCCACTTAAAAAAAATCCCCTTTAACTTACTGTGTTGTTTTGTTAGTGTGTTGTGTTGTGTTTTGTGGCGTTTAGTTGTGCATATTGCTGACGCGGGACAGTTTCCAAGTTTGTTGTACTATTGTACTGGGTATGACTGTGCAATGACAATAAAGAGTTATCTTATCTTGAAGGGTAAAGTGTAGTTATGGTCAGTAAGACTAGAACATTGCAGTATAATGCAGTTGATAAGGGCGACATGGACAGTTGCCCAGGGCGGCATTGTGGTGGGGGCGGCATCACGGGAATCGGCAAAAAACAAAAAGTTGCTCGTACTCATGCTGCCCCGACAACATGCCAGCGCATTTGGGGGATATCATAGGCACCGATTGGTTTTCTATCGCCCATTTGCTGGGAGTAAGGGCGCCCTCCATCCAAATTTAGATAAGGTGCAGTTTTTTAAAATTGTGCATGAAGTCGCAGGACTTTGTGATCACGGGTGAGGTGCGCCTGCTGCTTGCGGCACAGGGAGGAGAGGGGCAGGATGACGGGGGATTCTCTGGATGGCTGAAGCGGCATCCAATAACCAACTCGTGAAATAAAACAAAATAAAAACGAACCAACAAACACGAAAACACCAGACATTATGATACACACTTATAATTTGCACTAATGTTTTTTCAAATTCTATACGCGAAAAGAGAGCACGAGAGCCCTCGGTGCGCCTGCTCGCTGCTGTGCTGAAATCAAAGTAAACTTTATTGTCATCTCTGCTATATACTGCTATATTGGGGTCATCTGAAAGCAATTGTCTATAGTGTGAAGATACGAGATGTGCAGCACCTGAAACTACGGATACTGGATGCCTGTGCTGGCATTTCTCCTGCGGTGTTGCTATCAGTGTGTGAAGAGTGGGAGAAGAGGGTTGCATTGACAATCCAACACAATGGGCAGCACATTGAACACATTTTATAAGTGGTCAGAAACTTGTAAATAACTCATGAAAGAATAAAGTTACATTGAAACCAAGCACACCATTGTTTTTCTTGTGACATTACCAATAAGTCTGATGTGTCACATGGCCCTCTTCCTATTGAAAAACAAAAGTTGTATCCAAGATGGCCGACTTCTAAATGGCCACCATGGTCACCACCCATCTTGAGGAGTTTCCCCCCTCACATATACTAATGTGCCACAAACAGGACTTTAACATATCACCAACCATTCCCATGTTATTACAGTGTATCCATATAAATGGCCCACCCTGTCTGTCTGTCTGTCTGTCTTGCATATATATATATATATATATATATATATATAGGCAAGAATACCAGAGGCGAAAAACACCAGCTACTGGTAGACAGAACAGTCAGCCGAGACTGCAAGACCAGACTGACCAACCTGTGCACTGCCTGGATTGATTACAAGAAGGCCTATGACTCAATGCCCCACAGCTGGATACTGGAATGCCTAGAATTGTACAAGATCAATGGGACCCTAAGAGCCTTCATCAGGAACTCAATGGGGATGTGGCGTACAACACTAGAGGCCAACTCCAAGCCCATAGCACAAGTCACCATCAAGTGCGGGATCTACCAAGGAGATGCTCTGTCCCCACTGCTGTTCTGCATAGGCCTGAACCCCCTCAGTGAGATCATTAACAAGACTGGCTACGGATACCGACTACGGAACGGAGCAGTTGTCAGCCACCTCCTGTACATGGATGACATCAAGCTGTATGCCAAGAGTGAACGAGACATCGATTCACTGATCCACACTACCAGGATATACAGCAATGACATCGGGATGTCATTTGGGCTGGAGAAGTGTAGTCGGATGGTAACAAAGAGAGGGAAGGTAGTCAGAACTGAGGGGATTGAACTACCAGAAGGCAACATTGCAGACATAGAGGACAGTTACAAGTACCTGGGGATCCCGCAGGCAAATGGGAACCATGAAGAGGCCGCTAGAAAAGCTGCAACCACCAAGTGCCTGCAGAGGGTCAGGCAAGTCCTGAGGAGTCAGCTGAATGGTAAGAACAAGATCCGGGCCATCAACACGTACGCCCTGCCCGTGATCAGGTACCCTGCTGGGGTAATAGGCTGGCCAAAGGAGGAGATAGAAGCCACTGACATAAAGACAAGAAAGCTCCTTACCATGCATGGAGGGTTTCACCCCAAGTCCAGCACCCTGAGGCTGTACGCTAAGCGGAAGGAAGGGGGCCGGGGACTGGTGAGTGTCAGCACCACAGTCCAGGATGAGACAAGGAACATCCAAGAATACATTGGGAAGATGGCCCCAACTGACCGAGTGCTCAGTGAATACCTCAGGCAGCAGAAACCCAAGAAAGAGGAGGGAGACGAGGAACCATCATGGAAGGACAGGCCCCTGCACGGTATGTACCACCGGCAGATAGAGGAGGTGGCTGATATCCAGAAATCCTACCAGTGGCTGGACAAAGCTGGACTGAAAGACAGCACAGAGGCACTAATCATGGCAGCACAAGAACAAGCTCTGAGCACAAGATCCATAGAGGCTGGGGTCTATCACACCAGGCAAGACCCCAGGTGCAGGCTGTGTAAAGATGCCCCAGAGACAATCCAGCACATAACAGCAGGGTGCAAGATGCTAGCAGGCAAGGCATACATGGAACGCCATAACCAAGTGGCCGGCATAGTGTACAGGAACATCTGTGCCGAGTATAACCTGGAAGTCCCGAGGTCAAAATGGGAGATGCCCCCAAGGGTGGTGGAGAATGACCGAGCTAAGATCCTGTGGGACTTCCAGATACAGACGGACAAAATGGTGGTGGCTAACCAACCGGACATAGTGGTGGTAGATAAACAGAAGAAGACGGCCGTAGTGATCGATGTAGCGGTTCCGAATGACAGCAATATCAGGAAGAAGGAACACGAGAAGCTGGAGAAATACCAAGGGCTCAGAGAAGAGCTCGAGAGGATGTGGAGGGTGAAGGTGACGGTGGTCCCCGTGGTAATCGGAGCACTAGGTGCGGTGACTCCCAAGCTAGGCGAGTGGCTCCAGCAGATCCCGGGAACAACATCGGAGATCTCTGTCCAGAAGAGCGCAGTCCTGGGAACAGCTAAGATACTGCGCAGGACCCTCAAGCTCCCAGGCCTCTGGTAGAGGACCCGAGCTTGAAGGATAAACCGCCCGCAGGGGCGTGCTGGGTGTTTTATATATATGGACCGGCTGCTTCCAAATAGAGCCCATTTCATTCATAATGTTATGAATGAAATGGGCTCTAATCAGCTAATCAGAAGGTCGGTGGTTCGATCCCAGGCTGCATCCTGGCTGCATGCCAAATATCCTTGGGCTAAGATACTAACCCCATGTTTGCCTACTGGTGGTGGTCAGAGGGCCTGGTGGCGCCTGTGTCCGGCAGCCTCGCCTCTGTCAGTGCGCCTCAGGGTGGCTGTGGCTACAATGTAGCTTGCTATCGCCAGTGTGTGAATGTGTGTGTGAATGGGTGAATGACTGAATGTAGTGTAAAGCGCTTTGGGGTCCTATGGACTAGAAAAGCGCTATACAAATGCAGGCCATTTACCATTTACCAATGTTATAAATCCAAGCCCATAATGTATTCATGATTTGAATCCTGGGTTGTGCGAAATCCCAGAAATAAACCCTTAACAAAGCAAATCTGTGAACTAAGGTTTAGATTTATAAGGTCATGTTGTGGTGATCCTCGGGTTGTGGGATGGGTGTTCATACTGGAGTGCAAAATTAAAACCAATGGAAAATGGACAAGAAAAGTTCAAAGCCATCAGGTTCTCAGTTTAGAAAAAAGAGAAAAGAAGAGGAGGAGAAACGAGCAAAAGATACAGGTAAGCAGATGTGTCATTGGATAATGGCAGGTCATCTATCCTGAAACAATCAGAATCAGAATCGGAATACTTTATTAATCCCTAAGGAAATTATGTGGGTTACAATTACTCCAAGAAGAAATTGTAGAAATAGCAACAGTAACAGACTAAACTCCAAACAATACATTATGTTACAGATTTTACACATTTAAGAAATAGCACTAATATATACAGATCACTCAATTATAAATATCAAGGATTAACAGAGGTGATTATAAATAAATATCAAGAAAATTTACAAGAATATTACAGAATAGAAAAGAACGTGTATAAAAAGTGTATCTTTTGCAGTGTTTACAGTGCATTAGATGGAGGAGTGGTACAGGGAGATGGCCACGGGCAGGAATGATTTCCTGTGTCGGTCAGTGGTGCTTTTTGGTAATCTCAGTCTCTCACTGGACGTGCTCCTGTGAGTAGCCAAGCCTTCATGGAATGGGTGGGAGGTATTATCCATGATTATCCTTATCTTGGACAACATTCGCCTCTCAGACACCACCCTAACAGAGTCCAGCTCCATCCCCACAACATTACCGGCATTGTGGATCACTTTATTTAGTCTGTTGGCATCTGTGACCCTCAACCTGCTGCCCCAGCATGCAACAACATAGAGGATAGCACTGGCCACAACAGGGATACAAGAAGATAACATTAATTAGTAGTGATAGTGAAAAAAAAAAATTAGTAGTGATAGTGAAAACTTTTGTTTACGTTTGTTTGCCACTTTCCTTTGTAGCTTACTGAATCTTTTGGACTGTGTTCAGCACAATATTAATTAGTCAGTGTCAATTGTTGATTTGTCCTATTCTCATTGTATGATGAATTATGATGGCTGTTTGTTAGTCGTTTGCTGTTTGTTATGGGGGGAGGGGGGGGGGCAGAGAGAGTGCTCGCCCAGGTCGCCAAACAGCCTTGGACCGCCACTGAATGCATTCCATTCATTTGTGGATCAGGTGTGACTCTTCACCTTCTGTAGTAACTGAAAAATCTTGAAGGTGGTTTGGCTAGAGTGGGTCTATTGCCCACTCCAACGCAGTAGGTGGCGGTAAAGCACTGTAACACTGGTTGTCACATGACATATATAAAAAAACAAGCAGGAAGAGGAGGTCTTTCGAAGGGTAAACATCCGTTGTAGTGGACAGTATATGTTGTTTTGTTTTTCAACGCCGCAAGCTTGTGATTTAAGAAAAAATAGAAAATCCCGATAAAGAGGAGACGACATGGCAACTACCATCAGCACCCAGAGGGGACAGGTAGCGACCTCGGTGTTTGTCTAGTTTGTTCGCACTGGCACGCACACAGCTAGGCGTTGCTCTGGATTGTAGTTCTGGTTCATTAAATGATCAAGAAAGAGTTGCACAGCACGGACACTAGCTTAGCATTCAATACCCGTCATTCAAAACGTCGACGAAAGTAATTAACGGATAAGCGTTAGCTTAGGTAGCTAATAGCAACTCAAGGATTAAGCTGCCAGGATAGCAACTCTGACGTGTTCCGTGTTACACAACAAACGATAAAGAACAGTTTCACTCCCGTGCTTCAGATCTGGGAAGCTGAATTCCAGTTTCTGTGTTGCTGCTTAGAGGACCCCGGATGTTTTGTGATTACAAAGAGTCAGAAAAAATTAAGCCTTTGATTTGTGGTGAGCTGATCTAATGATTACTCAGAAACCGACTAATTACAAGTTAATGAAGTTCTGAGACTTGAGCAAAACGGTGTTCACGTCCAATATTTTCCACGTGCTAGCATTACGTTAAAATGTTGGAAGAAAGGCTAGATAAACATATTAAAGGCATGGTTTACGTCTTTTAAACTCACAAAATCCTAAAAAGTCCTGCTCTTAGCGACAATAAGTTTCGCATCATTTTCTGTGTTTATTCGGGTAGATGAAGACAAACTGATTTACCCCACTATGTCTTGCAGTTTTTTAATGCTACATTCTTTGCTCCTTCTCTCTTGTACAGTTTCACTCGTGGAAGACAGAAAGTGAGAGATATAGTCGGCTGTAATGACTGGGGAAAAAGACTCATGCTTGAACACTGCTAGCAGCATTTGCACCCACTGAGTGAATTCATTTGGATTGGTCAGAGCAGTAAAAAGATCCGTCATTATATAGTTAGAATTTGTTGGACAAAGTTTTCTGTCTGTAAACCACCACATTGGATTTTAAATCGGACAATATGTGATCAGAATGCATACCTTAAGTTTTAATTCTGGAGTTTTTACCAAAAATTTTGGAATTAATTGTTTAGACAGGTTAAATGGGTCCTGTTGCATTGTTATTACGTGACAAATAAAGCAGCCATGATATCTGAAGTTGATTCAGAGTGAAGAATTTTGTATTCCGTAACTTTTCACTGTAATTGTGAATATGAAACCCAAGAGATGTCAGATGACAGCAAGGAAGGCTGTCACGAGGCTATTATGCAGAACAAACAAACTAAAGCATGTGGTGATGTTTGTGACATCACGCATGTCATTGATTGTCATTCATTGATTGAAAGGATTTTCAACTGTAGTGGTCTAGATAACTACAAAAACTGAGTCTCTCTACAACAAGTGATGGACCTAAGTGTAGCTAACTAAAATTCAGCAGCATCACCAAGATGTCTTCCAAGTGAGCCATACATATAAATCAACACCTCTCAAACAATTTCAACAAAAGTTAAAAAACCCCCAAACCAAAAAACCAAAAGTCTCATCATGACTCACTTAATTGACTGTAGGTTGTACCTGCTAGTTAGAGTTCAAATTAGCATGCTGATATGTAAAACACGATTAAGTCCACCAACCCTCATTTGAATACGGGTGTCTAAGAATGTAACGTTAACCGAAGTCCTGCTTGTAGACGGGACTCTTGCAGTAACCTAGAAATACCTCTGGGGACTTTTTCGGGTAGTACTTTTGAAGCATTATCTAAATTAACTTACGTTTCTGTCGTCACTAGTACATCACCAGTCAAATAAGATAAAAACTGCTTCAAATATTTATTGACTTTGCCCCAAAATAAGGTTACAGTACCATATTTACCGCACTATAAGGCGCACCAGATTATAAAGCGCACTGTTGAAGACTGGCTCTGTTTTCATACATAAGGCGCATCGTATTATATGACGCATTAAGACAAACAAAACAGTCAGATAACTTGACCTTTATTAAGCTCATTCACAGTAACTCTTAACACTGTTAAGCTGTAACACATTAAATATTGAAAAATACACTTACTTTTTCCAGTACATTCAACTTCCACAATTCCCTCAAACTCTTCACCTTCCGTGTCTGAGTTACGGTAAACAGCTGGGCAATTTCAGCATCAAGCATGCCCGGATCCCTCTCATTATTGTCTGAATCAGTCTTGTTGCTGTTACTTAGCTGTTCAGTGATTATTCCAGCCTTCGTGAAAGCTCGGACGACACTTGAGACTGATGTTTTGTGCATTTTATGTTCAATAAAGGTATTTGTTGTGCCTGAAAATGAACAAATAAATGAATGAATGAATGAATGATACCTTAGCCCAAGCATCCACGATCCATTGGCAGGTAGCGGCGTAACTTGCTCGGCGTTGCCTCCCTGTTTTGGTGAATGTGTGTTCGCCTTCTGTCATCCAATGCTCCCACGCAGCTCGTAATTTAACTTTGAACAACCAATATCTAGTGGTTGGAGTTCTTTGGTTAATCCACCCGGAATGACGGCAAGCTCCGAATTAGTTTGCTTCACTTGGGTTTTGACAGCCTCGGCGCGCATGGAGTCGTAGATCAAAAGAGACGGAGATTTGTGGAAAAAGCCACCCGGTCTCTTGACATGAACTCAAACACTCGCTCATCTTCTCCTCGTCCATCCAGCCCTTTGAGTTAGCCTTGACGATGACGCCGGCCGGAAACTTTTCTTTTGGTAAAGTCTTCCTCTTGAAAATGACCATGGGTGGTAGTTTCTGGCCATTAGCTTGGCAGCCCAGAACTACAGTGAAGGATGACTTCTCGTTCCCTGTGGTGCATATAGATACCGTACTGGTCCCTGTTTTCTCAACAGTACGGTTCACGGGGATGTCAAAGGTGAGGAGGACCTCGTCCATGCTAGTGATGTGTTCTGGCCGGATCTTCTTTTCAGTGATCTCATTCTGGCAGTAGGTGCTGAAAATGGCCAACTTTTCTTTGTAATCGTTTGGCAGTTGCTGTGAGACTTTAGTTCTTGTGCGGATTGAGAGATTATGCCTTTTCATCAAACGGAAGCACCAAGAAGGTCCCCCTCGAAAGTCGCTGATCTGCATGTCATGTGCTGCCGCTGTTGCCTTGAGTCGAATAGAGACTGTAGAGACACTTCTGCCTGCTGTTCTCTGTTCAATAACCCACTGTTCAATTTTGTCCTCTAACTGCGGCCATCGCGCCGTGTTCCCTCGGAAACTCCTTTTGGTCTTCTTTACTTGTTTTAGGTCATCTTCTTGCTTCCTCCACTTGCGCACCATCGACTCATTAATGCCGAATTATGTCACAGCTGCTCTATTTCCATTTTCTTCTGCATAACTAATTGCTCGAAGGTTAAAATACGCTTAAATATGCCATTTTGGAGTCGTTATACACACACAACACGGGAATGTTGTGTTGAAGCACAGTACGTATTACTCTGCGAGGCTCCTGGCAACGGTCCTCTAAAAAAAATTTTGACAGATTTTTGAGCACAGTGTGCCACATAAAACCGGTTCAAGGTCAGTAAGCACAAACCAAAATTCATCCATAAGGCGCACCAGATTATAAGGCGCACTGTCGATTTTTGTGAAGATTTAAGGATTTTACGTGCGCCTTATAGTGCGGTAAATACGGTATATATATTTTTTACATTTACATACAAAGACCTGAATGAATATACTCTATAAAGACCTCATAATACTATATTTTCTCAATAGAGCACTTTCCTCTCCTTATTTGTGGTTCTGAGAGATTTCAAAAGTAGAAATGGGGGAGAGCTTCTAGCTTACTTGACCCTCTCCTGTGGAACCAGCTCTGAGTTTGTAGTCAGGGTTGGATCACCCTGCTAGAGTACTTCATTTGTTTTCCACTTGTTCTCCTCTTCGCCTTCATCTTAGTTTCAATAAGCACTTCATTTATCCCATATTTAAGTTATATGGCAATATTACAAACTGCATGTCAGTAACTTTTGGTTTCTCTCTTCCATAGATTGTTTTTTGTTCTTTTCTCTCTCTCAAAAAATACATACAATGTTAAATAATTTGCATGAATTAGTATCTCTCTTAGTACAGCACCAAGCAATCCTCTCTTCCTCCAGCCCCCTTTATGCTGGTTTTTCTGGGTAAAACTTAAACCAGTTTTTTGCTTTCAGGTGTATATTGGGGAGCTTCCACAGGATTTTCTGCGAATCACTCCCACTCAGCAGCAGCAGCAGGTCCAGCTGGATGCGCAGGCAGCCAGGCAGCTGCAGTATGGAGGCTCCATAAGCACTGTAGGACGACTTAGCATTACAGTGGTCCAGGTGAGCACAGCTTCACTATTAGAAGTACAACTGGATGTCATTTCAGTATTTGTACCATTGTGGATAAAATATACACACCAACAGCTTGTTCTTTTATGTTACACATAAAAGCTTCTTGTTTAGTTTGTTAAGTTCTAAATTTTAACTGAAAAGTCATTATAGCAAAAGTGCCACAAATTCTTTATAACTAGGGATGGGTATTGATAAGATTTTAACGATTCCGATTCCATTTTCAATTCTGTTTAACGATTCGATTCTTTATCGATTCTCTTATCGATTCTTATTTTTAAAAAAGGAGAACACTAAAGTCAATTAGCTTAGAACTTTGTTTTATATCTTCTCTTTGAACAAGAGACAAATTTAGGAGTAACATGGCCTTACAAACCCAACAGTGAGGTCTTAAGAGATCCAGCCTACGGCTCTTCAATGGGGTGTCACAGGGTCCCCAGGAAAAAAAATGTAAATGTAAAATAATAAAATAAATATTCTTCTGTAGCAATAACAAAGTATAACATAAATTATTCTGTAGCAATTACACAAGAATATCCAGTAATGTCCCTGCCTACAATTAAACACATTCACTTACCAAAGTGAAATCGGGGCATCTGCTGTGGCAAACGGGTGCAAGCCTTTGACCACAAACTGAGTCACTGCTCGGTGACATTTGTCTATCCTGGCCTGAAAGGAGACGCTACCGGTAGACTGCAGTGAGAACTGCCAGCATCTGAGCCAGACTCTGTCTCTCTCATCATGATCACCTAAATGCACAGTAATGGCAGGTTTTGTAATAAAGCAGATCGCGCTAACATAATATGCACTGTTAGTTGATTATTTACCTGCCGCATTAACGGGAGAGGACGTGCAAACGTTACCGCTGCTGCTGGGTTGAGATTCACGAGTCCGGAGCGGAATTAAAAACACGACATTCATTTAAGGTCATCGTGTGTTTTGTGAGCAAATGCTTTTGCATATTCGTAGTGTTTCCTCCCTTAAATGAAATATCTACTTTGCAAGTATTGCAAGTTGCCCTGTTGTCATCCGTTCTCGTAAAGTATAACCAAACTTTTGAGCATTTGAGCCGCTGGCGCCGTGTTTCCTGCCGGGTAAATGACGCTCCGCGACGTGGTGACGTCATTCGGGGCGACTGGAATCGATAAGGGAATCGTTTGCAAAAATGGCAAACGATTCCAAGGAATTGAAACAGTGGGAACCGGTTCTCAACAAGAACCGATTTTCGATACCCATCCCTACTTATAACAAACTGTTATTTTTTTGGATCTTCATCCATATTCTATGTGCTAGTTAACAGACAGGTTTATTTTGTTTCCTCCTTGTTGAACTAGTCTAATGCAGAGGTCAGTTCACTAACCCAGTGGTGGCGTGGAAATCTTTTTTGTCTTTCATGTAGTTCATGTTTTATGTCTGAAAAACCTTTTGGTTAAAAAGTTCCTCAGACCCCAGGAAGAGTAGCTTCTGCTATTACAGGAGCTAATGGGGATCTTGATAAACTAAACTAAACTGAGTTTTAGTTAGTGTTTATGTTTTTGTGTGTAACTTAGATTAAACACAGGAGTACACGTGCTAGCTATACTGTAATACACAAATCTTAAATTAATCAGTTAATTGAAGCCACCTGTCTTGTTTTATTGTGTAGGCCAAACTGGCTAAAAACTATGGTATGACCCGAATGGATCCATACTGTAGGATCAGACTGGGCTATGCTGTCTATGAGACACCAACTGCTCATAATGGAGCCAAAAACCCACGCTGGAACAAGGTGATCCAGTGCACGGTGCCTCCTGGGGTTGACTCTTTCTACTTGGAGATCTTTGATGAGGTGAGGAGGTCACAGAGCTTCTCTTCTGAATGGTTAGACATGGGCACAGCTTTTCAAAGATTAGCTCTATAGGGTCTTCTTCTTTGTTTTCTTCTTTTTTTTCATTTTATCTATTTGTCTGTTTCATTTTAACATTATCATATTGTGCAAGTAAGTGGACTGGTTCTTATATAGCACTTTTCTACTCTACCTGAGTACTCAAAGCGGTTTAAAACATGTTTCTATTCATCCGTTCATAGAAGCACTTTTTTAATCTTAAGTGCTTTGTAACAGTCACACTCTGATGTGGGTGTGACTGTTACAAACTGTTACAAACTGTTACAAACTGTTACATTGGAGGGCAACTTGCGGTTAGTATCTTGCCCAAGGATATTTGCCATGCAGATTGGAGCAGCTAGGGATTAAACCACCAACCTTTCAGGTTAGTAGATGAGCCAAGCATACATACCTGGTATGCTCAGGCTGTTAACCTAGTCTGACCCTGCTTAGCTTCCGAGATCAGATGAGATTGGGCATGCTCAAGGTAGTATGGCCAAAAGCTGTGAAATATGGCAATAACAGAGCTGACAGTCAGAGGAAAAAAACAAAAGGACAGAAAGAAAAAAGAAGCGGGGAGAAAATAGGAGGAATATAAGAAGAAGATGGAACACAATTAGAACAACATAATGGGTCGGGCATCGGTTTAGCTCACTGGAATGAGCAGGGGAGCATATGCAGCAAAGCTGGGAGCGGCCAGACCAGGTTCGAGTCCGACCTGAGACCCTCTGCTGCATGTCTTCCCCTCTCTCTTTCCCTCATTGTCCCTATCAAACCTAAAGCCATATATATATATATATATATATATATATATATATATATATATATATATATATATATATATATATATATATATATATGTATATATATATATATATATATATATGTGTGTATATATATATATATATATATATATATATATATATATATATATATATATATATATATATATATATATATATATATATATATATATATATATATATATATATATATATATATATATGTGTGTATATATATATATATATATATATATATATATATATATATATATATATATAAGATCAAAGTAGCACGGAGGGAGGTTAGCCAACTAACGGAGTTGCAGAAAGGTGCGACAAAGAAGGTGCCTAAGAAATACAGCAAGCTGTCCATACCTGAGGCCTTGGAAACTGCCAAGCAAAGACTCACAGCCTTGGCCAGCCGCTTGAGGAGGTACACCAGAGAGATAGAAGGCAGGAGAATAAACCAGCTGTTCTCCACAGAACCAGCAAAGGTGTACTCTCAGTGGCAAGGGAACAATAAGAGAACAGCACCACCAAGGCTGGAGACGGAGCAATACTGGAAGAGCATATGGGAGAAGGATGCAACCCATAACGGCAATGCTCAGTGGCTAGAGGATCTGAGGGCAGACCACAGCGACCTCCCTGAACAGGGTCCAGTAACCATCACAGTGGCAGATATCCAAGAAAGGGTCTCCAGTATGAAGAGTTGGACAGCACCAGGGCCCGACATGGTTCACGCCTACTGGCTGAAGAAGCTGACTGCACTCCACGAGCGTCTGGCAGCACAAATGAACCAGCTGCTAGTTAACGAGAGACACCCGGAATGGCTAACTGAAGGCCGGACGGTCCTGATCCCCAAGGACCCCAAGAAGGGACCGGTCCCCTCCAACTACCGACCAATAACCTGCCTCAGTACTACATGGAAGCTCCTGTCAGGCATCATATCGGCTAAGATGAACAGGCACATGGGTCAATACATGAGCGGGACACAGAAAGGAATTGGCAAGAATACCAGAGGCGAAAAACACCAGCTACTGGTAGACAGAACAGTCAGCCGAGACTGCAAGACCAGACTGACCAACCTGTGCACTGCCTGGATTGATTACAAGAAGGCCTATGACTCAATGCCCCACAGCTGGATACTGGAATGCCTAGAATTGTACAAGATCAATGGGACCCTAAGAGCCTTCATCAGGAACTCAATGGGGATGTGGCGTACAACACTAGAGGCCAACTCCAAGCCCATAGCACAAGTCACCATCAAGTGCGGGATCTACCAAGGAGATGCTCTGTCCCCACTGCTGTTCTGCATAGGCCTGAACCCCCTCAGTGAGATCATTAACAAGACTGGCTACGGATACCGACTACAGAACGGAGCAGTTGTCAGCCACCTCCTGTACATGGATGACATCAAGCTGTATGCCAAGAGTGAACGAGACATCGATTCACTGATCCACACTACCAGGCTATACAGCAATGACATTGGAATGTCGTTCGGACTGGAGAAGTGTAGTCGGATGGTAACAAAGAGAGGGAAGGTAGTCAGAACTGAGGGGATTGAACTACCAGAAGGCAACATTGCAGACATAGAGGACAGTTACAAGTACCTGGGGATCCCGCAGGCAAATGGGAACCATGAAGAGGCCGCTAGAAAAGCTGCAACCACCAAGTACCTGCAGAGGGTCAGGCAAGTCCTGAGGAGTCAGCTGAATGGTAAGAACAAGATCCGGGCCATCAACACGTACGCCCTGCCCGTGATCAGGTACCCTGCTGGGGTAATAGGCTGGCCAAAGGAGGAGATAGAAGCCACTGACATAAAGACAGGAAAGCTCCTGACCATGCATGGAGGGTTTCACCCCAAGTCCAGCACCCTGAGGCTGTACGCTAACCGGAAGGAAGGGGGCCGGGGACTGGTGAGTGTCAGCACCACAGTCCAGGATGAGACAACGAACATCCAAGAATACATTGGGAAGATGGCCCCAACTGACCGAGTGCTCAGTGAATACCTCAGGCAGCAGAAACCCAAGAAAGAGGAGGGAGACGAGGAACCATCATGGAAGGACAGGCCCCTGCACGGTATGTACCACCGGCAGATAGAGGAGGTGGCTGATATCCAGAAATCCTACCAGTGGCTGGACAAAGCTGGACTGAAAGACAGCACAGAGGCACTAATCATGGCAGCACAAGAACAAGCTCTGAGCACAAGATCCATAGAGGCTGGGGTCTATCACACCAGGCAAGACCCCAGGTGCAGTCTGTGTAAAGATGCCCCAGAGACAATCCAGCACATAACAGCAGGGTGCAAGATGCTAGCAGGCAAGGCATACATGGAACGCCATAACCAAGTGGCCGGCATAGTGTACAGGAACATCTGTGCCGAGTATAACCTGGAAGTCCCGAGGTCAAAATGGGAGATGCCCCCAAGGGTGGTGGAGAATGACCGAGCTAAGATCCTGTGGGACTTCCAGATACAGACGGACAAAATGGTGGTGGCTAACCAACCGGACATAGTGGTGGTAGACAAACAGAAGAAGACGGCCGTAGTGATCGATGTAGCGGTTCCGAATGACAGCAATATCAGGAAGAAGGAACACGAGAAGCTGGAGAAATACCAAGGGCTCAGAGAAGAGCTCGAGAGGATGTGGAGGGTGAAGGTAACGGTGGTCCCCGTGGTAATCGGAGCACTAGGTGCGGTGACTCCCAAGCTAGGCGAGTGGCTCCAGCAGATCCCGGGAACAACATCGGAGATCTCTGTCCAGAAGAGCGCAGTCCTGGGAACAGCTAAGATACTGCGCAGGACCCTCAAGCTCCCAGGCCTCTGGTAGAGGACCCGAGCTTGAAGGATAAACCGCCCGCAGGGGCGTGCTGGGTGTTTTACTTTTTTTATAAGAAAAACATAATAGGTCATCCACTGGTGCACCTGTACGGTATCATCCAAAAAACAAACTGCATTTGTAAGAGAAAATCCAATGCAATGCGATTTAAAAACAGCTACTTCAACATCCTCCAATAAAGCACAGTACTATACAAAATATGCAAGAAAACTCTTCCTTCTAAAGGTGAAAGAAATTGTTTGTCTTTTACCACTTGGAGGCAGAAACACATTGTTGAGTACGAGCAGGCTACAAAGGTGGAGGTTAGCAGTTGGTAATGTGCTAGCCAAGTAAACACAGCTCTGTGGAGGTTACAGGAATACTCCTCTAGCTCTACGTATGTCAGGGGGGTGAAATGGTGGATGGAAATTACTTTTGAATAACCCTAATATTTTTTTCAGTTTTATTATGTGACAGTATTGTGAACGCTACTAAAAAGTTACAAGGTTATTTGTTAAGCAGTAATTTTTTTACTTAAGATTTCCAGGGGAAAACTATCTGGGCTGCTTTTATGCTTAGATTTTATTTGCATAGTATTCCTGGACATAATGCCGTGTCAGTGCTATTACAATTCTCCTAGCTCCTTGTTTCTGTAGTTTCACCCTTCAAATGAGGAAATGTGTTGTCAAGGATGGACAAAGTAAATGAAACTACAGTTGAAACTATGTTTTCTTACATTCTGTCTCTATCAACAGTGCATATTTATTGATGATATAGGGTGTAATCATAAGGTTCAGGGAAAAGGCCTACAAAATCTAAAGATCCTGTTCTAATGCGCCTCTGGACCATCTTCAGCATGACTCTTACCTTTTAGATCTCTCGGGGGAAGTTCTGTTATGTCCCTTTGTACTTGTTCTTGTACTTCTTTTTTTGTTCTTCTGAAATACGTGCTGGATGTTCTCCAAACTGCTTGGCACTAACAAGAGACCCCACTCTCACCGCCAGTTATGATCCATTATCACAAAATGTAGTCAATTTGAAACAGAAGTTGAAAGTTTATCTGCTTGAGGTTGAGGTCTATGGTGAAATTACATCAGCTCATCAGTGACTGGCAGTTTTTCTTTTAATTAATTAATTTTTTAACGATGGCTGCCCCTCACTGAGCCTAGTTCTGCTGGAGGTTTCTTTGTGTTAAAAGGGAGTTTTTCCTTCACCAAGGAAAAACCAAGTGCTCGCTCATAAGCGGTTGTCTAGTCGTTGGGTTTTCTTGTAGGGTCTTTACCTTACAGCAGGGGTGCCCAATCCCGGTCCTCGAGAGCTACCGTCCTGCAGCTTTTAGATGCATCCTTGTTCCCACACACCTGAATCAAATGAATGGCTTGTTATCAGGCCTTTGCCAAACACGATGGCATGCTGAAGAGGTAATCAAACCATTTGATTCAGCTGTGTTGGAGTAGGGATGCATCTAAAAGCTGCAGGATAGTAGCTCTCGAGGACCGGGATTGGGCAGCCCTGCCTTACAGTATAAGGTGCCTTAAACTGTTGTTGATATTTGGTGCCAAACAAGCTTGAAGGAGAGACGGCTAAATTTAAATCAGGCAAGCTGTTTGTTATGGGCCTCTTCCCAGAACGTTTTGGTCACATCTTATATTCTGAGCTGAACTGTTGTGTGAATTGTTTTCATACTCTGGTAATTTCCTTGTCTTAAAGCCTTACAAATGAAGAAACCGTTGAATTTGAACTCTGCTGTTAATGATCCAGCAGTATACATTTGCATTTATCCACTGACCTGATAATTGTTTCCATGTGTTGATGTACAGAGAGCATTTTCTATGGATGACAGGATAGCATGGACACATGTCACCATCCCTGAAGGCCTAAGGGAGGGCAGAGTGGTGGATGAGTGGTTCAGCCTGAGTGGACGGCAGGGTGACGACAAGGAGGGCATGATCAACCTGGTTATGTCTTTTGCTGTGAGGACATTTACACGCACCCTTCATCAGATAAGATGGAAAGTGCATCACACGTCTGTGTGTTAAATCACAGATTGAGTTTTGGTTATGCTGTTACTATGGATCCACAGTCGGTTTATTATTCCCGGAAGTATTTGGACAATGACAAAGTTTCCATAAATTGTTTTGTATAGTGTAACAAAACTAATCTTGAAAGCTTGGAACATGATAGCCTGTAATATCTATTATTCATTTTGATTTAGTTTTAAGGAAAAGGCTTTCAAAATGATCAAGTGTTGCTTCACTGTCAGGAAATATCTTGAAAACCATCTTTCATTTCTGTTTCATTTATTTCCATGAAGTGAAATTGTTAACCCTGTCTTTGTGCCAGTCTTTACCAGCAGGAATGATGACTCAGCCTGTCGTCTTTATGCCATCTGTATATCAACAAGGAGTAGGATACGTGCCCATCACAGGTCAGTCAGTGAAACCTTGTATCTAATAAGTTAAAAGCTGGTTCTTGTATAAGCAGTGTCATCTGTGTTCCTAGGAGTTCCTGCGGTCTACAACCAGGGCATGATGCCTATGGCAGTGCCAACTACCATGCCAGCAATTGGGAACCAGGGCCTACCATGCACTGAGCAGGACCTTAAGGCTCTGCAGGACATGTTCCCCAACCTGGATAAAGAGGTGGTTCGCACTGTACTGGACGCACAGCAAGGCAACAAGGATGCTGCCATCAACTCTCTGCTGCAGATGGCTGAGGAGCTCTAACTATACAAGACAGTCTGATACCAGACATGCTAACAGATGCATGCATTCACAGTGAAAGTAGTCTATATACAGAGCTCCACCCCTTCTCTTATAGACATGTTTATAGTCCTCCCACAGTAATATACTCTCACACACTGCAGCAGCAGCCGAGTTCCCAAAAGAGCTTTGTTTCCAGTTCAAATAAGGTCCCTAGAGCTTAAACACAACTCTGCTCCCAAGTTCTGACAGTCATTTTGGTATAGCCACTCAGTGGGTGTTCTACCCTCTAATCACAGGATTGGATTTTCACAGTGCACCAAATATTTCTGTTGATGCTTTTGTAAACAGTTTGTTTTGCACCTGCCATAACTGCAGCAAATCACAACCTCCTGTATTATTGGTATCTGTAAAGTGTGTAGTGCATTTCAAATTATTCATTGTGTATATATAGAGAAATGTATGCAGTAATAATAATGAGTGAATGACTACCCTGGTTAGAAGAACTCTTTTGTCCACTGTGAGTCATTTCTAACAAAGTTAATATAGGTTTACCATCACTAAGTCAGGACATGAAGGTTTTATGTGCAGTTACCTTCCAAATGAGTTTGAAGATGTCACTTTGCTACTGATATCTGAATGGAGGACAACAGTATGACATCTGCAGAGGTTTTAAGACCCACAATGCTCCTTGGTGACTGTATATTCTAATCTTAAGTCTTCTATTCACACCTGTAACCTGCCAACATTTTGTCTGCCAAAGTTCTTCTCCATGAGACTGTCAGTCTGCAAAACTCTTAATGTTGAAAGTGCAGTGGTGTCATGTGATTCTGTTATCTCAGTGTAATACACATCTTTCAGTCCAGGAACTTTGGTATTCCATTGGTGTTTACTGATTTCAGAATATTCAGAATATTTATGATTCAGCATGAATTGCAGTCACATGTCACTAGACAAGAACAAGTAGTGCACATGTTTTTGCTACCTATGAAGCGCCTTGAGGCGACCTTTGTTGTGATTCGGCGCTATATAAATAAAATTGAATTGAATTGAATGTTTTTAAGTGAGAAGGTGATTTAGAAGCCAGCCGATAGCAGATGTAATGGAAATGGAATATAACATTTCTGTAAGATTGTTCCCTTCGCAATGTCAAATTTGTCTTCAAAAAGTCTTAAACCTCCATGTTTTTCAAACTTTTATGTTCAATCCCCACAAAGACTTGGTGTAAATGTTCATGTTGCAGAAAGACTTTAATGTTCATCACCAAGAAAAGACAGTTTACATCACAGTGGTATGTTGTGATACAGAAAAGGAGCATTTGTTTAACCAGAGATAAGAAAATGAGGCACACTCAGTGTCGAGGTGGTCGAGCCATTGTAAAGCATTTAAGTTACTGATGATCAGCGTCTCCTGCGGCGCTGTGGTTTGGGCGTTGTCCCTTCCACGCATTCTGTTTTGCTGCACTGGCATGACTGAACCATGGTGTAGCTGTGCTGCAGCTTAGACCCATCAGCACAGGTAAGCTCCACCTGCTCCACACTTGTGGTGGCTTCTTGGCAGCACTCGCAATTGTGTACCATTGTGTTGGCTTCCATAGAGTACCTGAACACACACACAGAGAAAGACCAGTTAATGAAGTCTGCACTAGTTACAGTAACTAATCAACAGAAAAATCTGAATGTTCTGTACAATGCCTAATCCTGAGTGGGTGATGTTTAAAGATGATCATTACTTTATTGTTGCACTCATATATACTAGTTCTTATTCATTATTCATGAGTTTGCCTACAGCAGATAAATAATAGTGTATTCTTTGGTATGCAATGAAAACAGTGAACATGTAGCAGCCAGTTAAGGGAAATGAAGGCGCTCTCGGTTAAATTTCAAATAATAGACTCACATGGAGAAACTGTCACAGTGTCCAGCGCAATATGTGATGTTAACTGGCTGTGCGCTCTTGCAGTTGTTCAGTTCAAGGATTCTCTGCTCCTTCTGGGTCTTACACAGACTTATATTGCCTGGAACATATAACAACAGTTGCACACTCACGTGAGGCACATTTTTAAACTTTGTTCTTAACATGTATTTAGTTATTTAGTTTGATGGCTTACAGGTTGGGCAGCACCCACTGGCATCTGTTGTTTCAGTGCCCTGGAGGAGGAAGACATTTCATGTTGTGTGAAATATTCAGCAGTAAAATGCAAAATCCACCAATCTGATCGGTAAAAGTCTAATAAACTCACAGGTTCACAGTCCAAGGGGTTAAAGGGAGGACAAGTAGCCTTGGTTTCCTTGGTAACAAGCTGTCCGTTGAGCTTCTCACAGGTATATTGCACACATTTGTCATTAGGAGGTGTGTAAGAGCTGTTGACCTGTAAAACCATGTAAAACAGCAATTCTGGCTCAAAACACAGGGTACCTGTGTGTCATCTCATTTCAAAAAGACTTTTTTGGCTTTGAATTTATAAGCTTTTGTTTTTTAGGTCCTAAATTGCTGATTAGTTTTTAAGAACGAAAAAGAAAGGAGTCCTGCTGTGGTGCTTCTAATGCTAGCATTTATTCGCTGTTGGCTGCAGTACTGACCTCAATAACATGCACCGTCACGTTGTCAGGTGTGGTGAAAATACAGTCCATCTGAACACATGTTCCACAACACTTTCCTGGTTCAGTCTGATATTCATAACCCTGCGAAAGAGTGAGATATGAAGAGTGAGAGAGCTTTGTAAGGAAAGAAGTATGTGTGTGTTTGTGTAGACCTGGGGATGCTGGAATATGCTTCACTGTGGCTGAATTAAAACATGTCTGCATGTGAAGGACCACTTATCACAAATGCTTGAATACAGTTGTTGCTAAGGGGGCACAGCCAGTTAGTAGGTTGAAGGGCCAATGACTTTTTAGCATCGTCAGGCATTCTTTTCTTTTCATTATTGAAAAACTGTATTTAATATTTACTTAAGTTATTTTTATCTAATTTAAAAATGTATTTGACTACCTGAAACATCTAAGTGTGACAAGTATGTAAAAACCTAAGAAATCAGTAAAGGGCTAAAAAGGTTTCATCGTTACTATTTGCACAACAAAATGAAAGAAGAAAGCCAGTATATAAAGGATAAGTTAAACACTTATGTACTTAGAGGCTAACTTATTTGTTAATGATGCCTTCATAAAGTTCTTAAAGAGTAGCGTTTCAAAATCCACAGTGCTTAATAACATTTAGTTCATTATCTGAAACGTACTTTTAATTCTTCTCTCACCTTAAAGGTATAAAGGCCAACTTTCTATTGGACGGCTCCACCTCATTAAGAAAACATTTGAACAACAGACGGGTGGTGTTTCTATGTGCCCAGTAAACGTTGTGCACCTGAGTGATATTAGTGATATCCAATGTCAGTGACATCATAGCGAGTTACTACTAAAATAAATAGCAGAAATGCTGTTTAGAGAAGTCTGAAGGATTGCGTGTGCATACATATGTGGCCTCATTATTTGAAGCTACAGTTGTGTTTAATGTAACATAGCAACACCATTTCAGCAATGAACATTATTTTCTATTGCAGAAAATAAGAATAGCTCTGCTTCAGTGTTTTGTTTTGGAGTTTTTTTAACCAAGTTTCACAAAGCTGTTCATTTCAATTCACATCTAAGGTTCTAGTTTTTTGGTGCTATTGTTCTGGACCTTATACTGCGATTTGCTCAGGCTGGCTTGCTGGTGTGAAGTGTGGGGCGATGATTCCTCTTTATGATGTAATGAATGTGTCGTGCGAGTTGGCATGTGAATGAGCTTACAGCAGAACAGTTTTCGTTGCAGACGACAGGTTTGCAGATAACGATGTTCAGCTTGGTGACAGGATCCATTTCGGGGCCACAGTAACATTCCTGGCAGGGCCCGGGTGTAAACGACTCTGACGTTGTTGATATTTCTCCAGCTCCTGATGGTGTTGTTGTTGTTACTGATGCTTGTTCTACAATTGATTGTGCTTCTGGTGCTTCCAGCGGGGGTTCTGATAGTGTGTCTGGTGTTGGGATCTTGGTACCAGGCTAAAGAATTGTATGTTATATATTATATTAATTGCTTCAAGGAATATTTCATACCTCTATATCTATTTTAAGCCTTATCGTAATGATGAGTATAAAACAAAGTTCAGCACAGAGAGAGTTAGCTGGCTTGACAAAATCTAAAACACCAGTCAAAGATAACATATATAAGGGGGTGTTTTACATGTCAACTGAGCACTCCCTAGTCCAATCAAAGATCGTATCAGTGAAGTGAGTAATAGAGATCTATAAAGAACATAAAAATTGACATAAAAAAAACACTTTTCCAACAAATAGGAGAGACTGGTGATTTCATCGCCACAAGTGCGGTAAAATTAACTCAAGCTATAAGCACTTCATGCGGTCTCCGTGCTGCTGTTTATTTCTACCTGCACATTAGAACCCTATCACTTTGAACTGCAGGGCTGAATACACGTTAAAGCTACTTGGTGTGTTCAGCTGTGACACTCTTCCATGTGAAGTTTTGCCTACAAATGTAACTGATTTACTTGCTTTCCAATAGCTGCGATTGAAATGAAGACCTAACCATCCATCTGAATACATACATTCCAGCGAAAGAGCCTCACACAATTTTCACTGTTGTAACTTTACAGCTGGGCTTCATTCAGTTTTCAGTCAGGCACAGTTTAAAAAGTTGAATATACTGATGTAAGTCATACATACATCAAGTGCAGGATGCTGCAGTATGCTGCACTTTGTTATGTGTATAATTCAGGACAACAGATGGTTCTTGTTTAGTGTATTAGGGAAAACCACTTCTTGTTTCCAGAGTTTGAACTGTGTGCTTACCTTGTATTCAGTCATGTTATAGACACATACACCTTTAGGAACTGCAGACACAAAGAGACATGGGTTTAGTTAACATTCACACATATGCATTGATGATCTGTTGTAGTTTACATTGTACTAGACTCCATCCATTTATTCATTCACTTCACAGGCTGATGGATTAGAGTGACATACCACAGTTGTAGGATAGGCAACAGGTGCCATTGGTAATGCTCAGTTGGAAGCCCAGCAAGCACGTGGGAGGAGGAGGACACAGGTTTACGTTGCATTCTGTTGCAAAAGGAACGAGAACTTGTCAGAATGTGATGATGAAGATTTGCACAACTTTCCATTTGATAACAATAACTTGAAGAACCAGGAAAGCAACTGTTTACATGATTTAGTACAAGCTGGGAAGGGACTTTGCTGAGCCAAGCTCTCTTTTAATTTAATTCAATGAAATGAAATTACATTTTATTTATATAGCTCCAAAACACAAAAACAGTTGCCCCAGGGCACTTTATGTTGCAAGGGTAAGACTTTACAATATTGCAAGGTCTTACCCCAACAGTCAGATAACCCCTATGAGCAAGCACTTTGCTGACAGTGGGAGGAAAAACTTCCTTTTAACAGGAAGAAGAACCAGCCTCAGGGAAGGGCTTATATCTGCTGTGACTAGCTGCGGGTGAGAGGAGAAAGACAGGACCAAACACAAGCTGTACAAGAGACCCAAAGATTAATAATAACTAATGATTAAATGTAAAGTGGTGTATGAAAGTGTATACCTTCCATTTAACTTTTAAATATCTTACGAACAACAAGTAAGCCAGCAGTCTGAGAGTGAAGGACTGTGTTGACCTGTATTGACATTAGTACTGTGACCTCAGTACAGTACCTTGGTACTGTGAGGTCCACACATACTCATATGTGCCATTGCCAGAAGGTTGGTTGTGTATTCCAGCACAGTGGAAGGGCTGGACAGGGCCATAGAAGGTCCTTAACCCACGAGTAGGACCGGTATCTTCTACTCAAGACTTATGATGACACCCGGACTGCCGGACTAGCATTGGGATGAAATCCTTGGATCTATTATCAGACCCTGGTGCACAACGATGAACAGGCTCATGTGGATGCAGATAGTTCCTCAAGGATAAAGGAATTAATATCATTGAATGGCTTCTAGGATTACCTGACTAAGTCCCATATAACGCCTCTACAACATTACGCTTTGGTCCATCCAACACCACCAGGTTGCACTTTAGACTGTCCAAGAACTCAGTTATACCCTAATACAGACCTGGGAGGAGTCCCTCAGGACACAGTCGGTGATCCACTACCCTGCACCGTTAAGTGCTTGGCATTTCCCATCATGGTGTCCCCCAGGAGATCCCACAGGAGACCATCTATATATCTGACATTGCCAGATTTAAGCACATGGGCAAACAACTAAATATCATTTTGAGTTGCTGCTAAGAAATTTTACAAAATGGACTAGCCTGCCACATATTTTTTTCACTTTGATTTTTGGGGTGTCTTTGAATTAAGCCCTATGTAGGTTGATAATCTCCATTTTCATCAAATAATATGACACGCTTTTAGTCCTAGAACATTCATCTATATCAGTTGAGAAAAGCAGCGTGATCGTTGTCCCTGAGATCTGATGTTTGTTCCAAAACATTGTAATCAACAGATTAATGTGAATGTAGTCTTTTTTTTTCTAAACAACCATGTGATGATTTCAAAGAACAGCAATAAGTACATTGGCACAAGCTCTACCGATCTTGATTTTTCTGTGATTTTGAGTTTTCGTTTTCATTACTATTCACTGACTGAGATGGAGATTTCAATCACACAGAACCAAGCTGCCTCTGAAAAGCAAACAGAAATGCAAATGTGCATATTTTCCATTAAGCTAAATAACTACGTTATGAATGTGCCAGGCATGAGACTACCTCCAGGTGTTATCTGGCATATTAGGCTCAGAAGGTGGAGTGGGTTGTCCACGAACCAGAAGGTTGTTGGATTGATACCTTACTCTTCTAGTTTGAGTATTCAAGTATCCTAAGTTGCCGCTGATGCATCCAATGGAGTGTGTGTGTAAATGTCAGAAAGCACAGAGGGATGAAAGTGCTGCGTGAATAATGTCTGTGATCGACTGGACGAGTCTTGTAACAAAAACGCTTTGAGATGAAATTTGAGCATAAAGACAGTACTAGTCCCAGGAAAGGCAATTTTCATCAGTGTCAGTCATCCATTTGTGTGATATCAACGGCAAGACATTGTTTAAAGCTAGTTCAAAGACACTAAAACTGACCACATGACTGTGTTGTGCAGCAGTTCACTGTATTGTTGACCAGTTGCTGGCCAGGCTCGCTGCAGTTAGGACTTTGTAAAGACTGGCACTGAACAGGCTCACACTGGACGCTCATGGAGTCCTTGTCACAAACACAGGTTTGACAGTCACTTGTCCAAGTCTCGCCCAGCTGTTTAAAAGAAACACACCGATTCAGATTCACACATCTTATTCATTGTTAAGAAGGCATGAACATAAGAGCAGAGTTCTCACCTGTTTGGGTTTTCCATCAGGTCCAACACAGGCTGAAAGGCAATCACAGACAGTAGCAGGTGATGTTTGGGAGAAAAATATTTCAAAGCCCAGCAAAATAGCGTTCTGCAGAATCTGGTCTTACCACAGGTGTCAACACATATGTCATGTACTGTGTTGAATAATGTGGTACCATGAGGACAGAAACAACCTTCCTTAGTGTTGTTACTGGATGCCACTGTTTGGTATGCCGTGTTGTATCTGATGAGAGAAAATGAATTAGCCCATCAAAAATAGAGATTGGGCTAATCTTGATTAAAAATATATATATATTTAATTAATCCTACTATCAAAATATTCCATATCCCCCCCAGAAAATACACATCACTAAATTCATCAGGGTCATTAAACAAACAAAAGTTCTTCACACTGATATGGTTTACGCTACCCGTTGTTGCATGTAGGCTCTACGGATGGACCACAGGGCATGTACACTTTGTTGCTTGGACACTTGTGCTCTGAAAGATGGAAGTATGTTAAGAGCACATTGTTCAGAACTGCAAAAACCAAATAACCAAAAAATCAACTGTATGGATATAATATGTATATCTCACCACAGAGCCCATTGGTAGCATTTCTCCAATCGATACAGATTCCTTCATTAGAACATTCAGTGGCATAAGCCTCCAGACTGCAGCAGCTGTTTTTGCCAAGATTGCAAGTGTCAAAGACACATGATGTCACAAATGGTCCTGGAGGTACAACTTTGTGGCATGGTGCAAATAAACTAGAAGACATACAAGCCAGAGTGTATCAGGAAAATGATTATTCACAAAATGTGTACAAACATTCATACATCATATAATGACTAAAAACGTCCATATATGTAATAGGCCAGTTACTTGTCTCAGTGCTATCGCTTAGCTTATAAACTTCGTACAAAAAGTGAAGAAACTAGTGTTCGGTCAATTATTTCTTTGTTTTTGTTTTTGGTAAAAGGACTGGATAGTGCTTTTACCAAAACAAAAACAAAATTGGTGAGTGGAATGGACAGTGCTTGTCTACTCTACCTAAGCACTCGTGCCTCATAATGTACAACACCCCTCATCCAGACAAGCACTTTTCTTCCTATGTGTGTTAAGTGTTTTCAATCTAACATTCACATGGATCTGATGGATGCATCAGTGAGCAACTTGAGGTCAATATCTTACCCGAGGATATTTGGCATAGAGACTGGAGGAGCCAGGGATCAAACCACCTAACTTTCAATTAGGAGTTGACCTGCTCTACCTCCTGAGCTACAACCACCCAGACTGCTGCTCTGCCCACAAATGTGGGCTCTTTACAAATGTGGTACCATTTTATAAAGCTTGGCCTTCAATTTGGAGACGGTACTAAACCTCTACAAACCACTGTAGCAGGGTCCATGCTCACAGTTGTTTTTGATCAAGCACCAATAAGGTAACCAGAAGCTGAAAACCAGTCAATAGAGTTTGCTGTAAGGCATTTGTAGAGAAGATTTGGCAAGTTTTTCATGGGCGCATACACTAAAGTCAGTGGCTCCATTTAAGGAGAAATAAACAGGCTTTAAAACATTATGATTTATACCATACCATCTATATTTATAAAGCACTTTAACATAAAACCAGAGTTCACAAAGTGCTGTACATATGCAAATAGCATAAGCAAAGTAAAAATAAAATTAAAATACGATAAAATAAGATAAAATGAAATAAATAACTAAAATAAAATAAAACATGTTCAAACAAATTGAGTCAATCCCCTTAAACAAAGGCTTCAGTGAATAAATATGTTTTGAGAAGAGTCTTAAACTTTATTTATTGGCAAGAAGCACTGTTACGACAAAGAAATACCATGTCCTTCCTTTTTGTGTTAATTTCAGTTATATCAATAACCAGTTATAGATTATAAAAGCTCCTCCCATTAAATTTTCTTCTTTTTATTTTTTATAAGTATTTCCCTAATGCTGTTAAACAGAGTAAGGCAGCTTTTCCAAATATCCTGGTTTAATTTTTGATGCTGACATTATTTTATGTGCACACAGAAACAAAATATGGTAAGAGTTATTTCATCTAGAATTGATGAATTTGTGGAACTTTTTTAGAGAGTGAGGAAGGTAACTGAAGAAGAAATACACAGTGCATCATGGGAATCCCCCGGCAGCCTACGTCTATTGCAGCATAACTAAGGGAGGATTCAGGGTCACCTGGTCCAGCCCTAACTATATGCTTTAGCAAAAAGGAAAGTTTTAAGCCTAATCTTGAAAGTAGAGATAGTGTCTGTCTCCTGAATCCAAACTGGAAGCTGGTTCCACAGAAGAGGGGCCTGAAAACTGAAGGCTCTGCCTCCCATTCTACTTTTAAATACTCTAGGAACAACAAGTAGGCCTGCAGAGCGAGAGCGAAGTGCTCTAATAGGGTGATATGGTACTACAAGGTCATTAAGATAAGATGGGGCCTGATTATTTAAGACCTTGTATGTGAGGAGCAGGATTTTGAATTCTGGATTTAACAGGAAGCCAAAACAGGAGAAATCTGCTCTCTCTTTCTAGTCCCTGTCAGGACTCTTGCTGCAGCATTTTGGATCAGCTGAAGGCTTTTCAGGGAGTTTTTTGGACTTCCTGATAATAATGAATTACAGTCGTCCAGCCTGGAAGTAATAAATGCATGAACTAGTGTTTCAGCGTCACTCTGAGGCAAATTGTATCTATTTAATAGATCAGATTGGAATGGATGACTGGAGAACTGTTTACTAGGAACAGAACTTGGCTAAGTCATTCAGTACTGTCTCAGTTTCGTCTTCATCTGTATGCTCTGCCACTTTATGATACATACTATTGATTTAGGATATTTGCAGCGCTCCTTCACAGGCTGTCAACTTGACAATCAAACTGGAAAGAAAATACCATTATACCACATTCCCCAAATCATTCTGTTCTACATGTGCAGAATAAGTACATTTTTCTATCTACCAAAATGAAAAGTATAACGAGTTTGCTGAACAGTTTGTGGTTCTCTTTACCTGGTAGTTAGTAGATCACAGACAGCAGGTTCACAAACAGGTGGTGTTGAGTGTGAGGGCTTTGATGTGGTTCTGGGTGTTGGTGGGGTTGTGGGGATAACGCAGGGTGTATGTGGGACCTGCCACTCGCCTGCAGTGTCTGAGCAACTTCCCACCTGGCCATTTGGAGAACGGCATTCATTGCTCTGGGAGTTGTCACAGGTACCTAGTAAAGGAAAAGCAGCAGAATGAAGCCTGAGCAGTAGCCTAAGAAAGAAACTTATTATATGATCAATATCAAAGTTATGTAGGCATACCTGCATACTTACATACTTCTTTTTCTTATCTAAGCTTCACTCTAATTAAATTTACAGTTTGTTCAAGACATGTACAGATATTTCTTTAAATGGGAAATTAGTTAACATTTCAGTACAAACATAATTTTTAGCGGCAATCAAAATGTTTTATACCCACTACAGCTCAAACGTTTTAGAACACCCCAATTTTTCCAGTTTTTTATTGAAAATTATGCAGTTTAATGTCTCACTGCACTCTGAAATTAAAGCATAGTACAAAATGACCAAAATGTACTAAACTTTTGTCCAGTCAGAACAGCTGGACACCCCTGTGGCACTCTTTCTACAATAGAAATCAAATATTGTTCAGAAGTTCTTCCCATATCTGTTGCAGAAGTTCCCATAAATGAGGCACTGCTTGGTTGCTTTGCTTTGTCTCTTCTGTCCAGTTCATCCCAAACCAGCTCGATGGGGTTTAAGTCTGGAGACTGTGGTGTATGCTCAACAGCATACAAAGATGCTGCATGATGAACCAAAGATTTCAAATTTGGATTCATCAGTCCAAAATACCTTCTTCCAGTCTTCAGTGGTCCAACAGCAGTTGTTAATGGCCCAGACAAGCCTCTTTGTCTTATTCTGGCATCTTAGCGATGGCTTTCTTGCTGCAAGCTCAAAGTCTTCTCTTCACAGTTGAAACTGGGACTTCCTTACCACGACCACTATTAGGCTGTGCTTGAAGCTGTTGTCCTGCGAGCCACCAATCACACAAGCTGTTAACTCTCCGAAACTCTGATTCATTTGTGGCTTTGGGTCTGCCAGACCTCTTCCTGCCAGAGTTTGTTTCTGAGTGCCTTTTGATGGTGAAGGAAACTGTACTCACTGACACCTTGACATTCTTCCTAATTTCTCTGTAGATAAAAGACCTAACCTTTTTAGTGTTAAGATGGTCTGTCTCTTCCATTGTTAATTGCATTTTTTGTAGCAACCCACTACTTTCTGCAGTACAATATTGTTCAACTGATGCTGACGAGGGTATCGTACCACAGTGTATTCCAACACTGCTTTTATGCAGACAGAGGGGGTTGTAAGCATTCCAGAAAAGTTGGAACACCTGTAGCAATTAGTAGCACCAGCTTTGCAGAACAGCTTTAAATTGTTAACTCATGTTCTGTTCCCTGAAAAGGGCCTTTTTGGATAATTCTGAAATGGACGTCATTTTTCAGTTTTGAGTAACCTTATGTTTTTTTAACCTCTGGCAGTTCACCACTTACCTTTGTACCATTTCAAGCAATTCATTGGACCTGAATGACATGAATTGCAATAAAAAACTGGAAAAATTGGGGTTTCTAAAACTTTTTTTTTTAAGTATATAACTTTGTTTGTGTTGCATTTTTAATTTCTCTTGGTATTTGGGATTAGTTAGATGTGTGAAGTTTAAAAAAATCATGACTCTCAGCTGGAACTGCAGTAAAACAAGGTGAGGAGTTTAATGATATGCAGCAGGAATTACAAAACTATAGCTATAACGGGCTTCAGTATACCAGAGAATTGGTATTGGTCTGAAACTGAAGCTTAGTTCCAGACTTAGTTCAACTAAGGCCCGAGGGCGCGATACGGCAAGCCTCGCTTCTGTCAGTCTGTCCCAGGGCAGCTGTGGCTACAACTGTAGCCTCCACCAGTGTGTGAATGTGAGAGTGAATAGTGGAACTGTAAAGTGCTTTGAGGGCGTTGAAAAGCGCTATATAAATGCAGTCCATTATTATTATTATTAACCAAAGTGTGCTGAGGCTGTCTCACCTTCTAGATTGGATATGGATTAGAGTTAAATTTGATTGCAAGTGGCTGAGGAATCTTTTCTATTATTAATATTTGGCTTATTAATGGTCATTGTTTAGACCTGGGTTAAAGATTGGGAGAAGTATTCTCTAACTCACCACATTGTCCCTCTGTGTTTCCTTCAAAGAGGGAGTAGGGAAGGTCAATGCTGAATGAAGAGCCTGAATAGACTATTTTTGCACTGATGTCTTGTAACTCCAATGTGGTGATTATATCTGTGCTAGTAATGCGCAGGACAGAATTGCTATAGGCAGGATAGATCTTTTGCTGATTGACAAACACCTGTAGGTAACAACACAATTTACATTAAAAAATAGTGTGAAACAAGCATCATACTCATTTGAAAGATTAACCATTAGATCAGCTTTCGCTTGGTCAAATTGAATTATTGCTTACCACATTAGTTGGTATTCCTGAAGACATCAGCTGAGTCAAAACCACTTTGAAAGATTTATATGTAACAGTAAGAACCTTGGGACAGAATGTACTGCTTGATGGATCACAATCACGGTTAACTACAACAGTCAGGTTATATTTAGCAATAATCTCTTTGACCAGGTAGTAAGAGCAATTCTCATTGAAATTGTAGGATTCTCCATCAAATGTTAAGTAGTGGGATCCACACCAGACACTGCACACACCTGCAGGGTGAAAAGAATCATGTATAGAAATGTCAAGTAATAACTGGAACAGGAAAAATAGACAAGCGTCATAAGTTAACAAAAGACCATAGATCTGCCTAAACAGTCAGAATGCAGGCTGATCTAATTTTATTTATAAAGAACATTTAATACAAGGTTGGCCAAAGTGCTGTAGATAAAACAGAGTATTGCACAGTAATGTAAAAACTTCACTATATGGACACGTGCCCACTCACAACAATAAATATGCCACAAAAAGACGATAGACAATAACAGCCTAAATAACTAGCAACAACATGAAGGGTATTCATGGCCATTGATCAGCGGTGGCTTTTCATGTATTTACAAGCCTCAAGGCTCTGACACAAGATTATCTGCAGTATATCAAAGAGACAGATTTCATATTGTGTATTTATATACACCATAAGTACAGTGTATATTTTGCTGTGTATTTATAATATACATTATTAAGCTTACATCGACATTCATAGTGAGGGCAGCATCCGTCATCATCAGAGATCTTAGCAGCACTGCGTCCATTGGTGCAGATGGGCTGCTGCATAGTAGGACAGACTGTTGGCATCGTTATAATCTTCCCATTAATGCACGTAGCTGTGGTGCAGTTGCCGGCATCCCAGGACTCTCCATTCTGAACAAGTATTGACAAACAAAAGATGATTTAGGAGATCATGGGTTTGTTTAAAATACACTGTCTTTCAAGTAAATTGTCATAATCTCATTTAGGTTTATAATTATTCTTATCCCAGACATATGCTCTTTTATTTAGTAATTTATTGCATTTTGCACATATCTAAAATATATGTTTATTTATTTTTGGAAGTTTTTGATCCACTTTTTACATTTGTAAATCTGTGAAGTAACAGTAAAGCTGAAGTCACCAGATTATTATTAATATGTGAAAGAACCCCCACAGGTACAGAACATGCTAACAAAGAGCCCCAAGTTGTTGTCAAACCAGAAACATTCATCCTGTGAAGCAGCTGTGCTAACCACTGCTCCATTCAGCCACTGTGTTTCATTTCTGCATTATATGTTTTTTTCAGCTTAGAGCAGTGGTTCCCAAACTGTTTTTGCTGGGCCCCCCTTTGTTTTAGAAGAAAAATGTTGCCCCCCCCCCCCCCCCCCAACACGCAAACACATCCTCCCACCACACAGACTCATATTTTGCTTTCAAACTCCATTGCTGTTTATTTCACATCTCGACTCTGGTCCGATTTCACATACTAACTCTTTTACGCTATGTCCACATCTACACGGTCATTTTTGAAAACGCAGCTGTTTCTATGCGTTTGGGCTTTTCGTCCACACGTAAATGGCGTTTCAAATCACCGAAAACTGCGATTTTTTAACTTTTAACTCCATTTTTGTTCGTCACGCAACGTCAAAGGTATGCGCCTTTTTTCACATCAGGCTGTGCGCAACGTTATTGTTTACATGAGATGAACTGCAGAATGATAGAGACAAAATACTGTTAATCTGACTGTCTGCAGGTTTTACACACAGTTACTGTCCCTCCATTTACAAAGGCAGAGGCGTCACGGTGTGATTATTTTACATGTAGTTGTTTTTTTCCTGTGTAATAATGTTCAACATTGCTGTCAATACATTTTTCAAAAAATGCCTCTCTGTGCAAAATGGGTTCAAAAACATAAACAGCTGTGGGATCCTGTTTGTCTGTGATTTGAACCGAGGGGAATAAATCATGGCAGGATCAGCCTGATGTTATTTGCATCCCACTGTAACTTTATAAAGAGCAAAATGTCAGGAGTAGTTAATCATTATAAGAAGTGTTTGTAAACTAAAAATCAAGAATGTAGGATACTGTTTGTCCGTGATTTGGAGAGCCCAACGCGCGGGGAGATCTACCTCGGCACTTGTGCAGGTGAAGCCAAAGAGAAGATATGCTTCACCATGTTTTCTAGTTTTTGGCTTGGAAGGGAGTTGGTTTGGAAACATATTTGGCGATGTTTCATCTCCTGCTTTGTGTTTGTATGGAAGCCCCGTTAAAAACCTGTCAATTATGCTAGCAGTATCCAAACGTTCTTTTTTTTTCTCTCTTTTCATACCGCGCCCCCCCTGCAATGGCTCTGTGCCCCCCCTAGGGGGTGGGCCCCACACTTTGGGAACCTCTGGCTTAGAGCATGGCTGTACACAGTGGTGCACTAAGGTAGGCCTATTATCAGCAAATCAACACCATGGACTTGGAATTACTAAATGGTCTATTGTGGATCTACACTCTACAGCCTCTCAACTGGTATTCACCAAGGCATCACAGTGGTAAATGACAAAAATAGATATAGCTATTATTGCAGTCAGGTTCAGGGTGTCACACCAGCACCAAAGTGGTATTTAACAAAAAGCCCATACATTGCCCTCACTCAATAAATAATAAAAACATATGTAATCATGTCACACCTGTCTCGGTGGATACACATCATTGCAGACATTTTGAGTAGATGAAGTTATTGATGTACTTGAAGTAAAGGAGGCAGGACTAGTTGTTGTCAGAGGTACTGAGCTGGAAATTGTGGCCTTTGTAGTAGTGCTGAATACTGTAGTTGTAGAGTGTGCAGTAGTGGGCACACTTGGTGTCACAGGACAAGGACTGGACTGTGTCTCAATTTCACAAGATGCATTGCAAAATGCAGCATAACACCACCCTAACCCATCAGTGACATTGTACACAAAGTCCCCTGTGAAAAAACAAACAAAAACAAAACACAGATAATTAAACAAGCGCTGTACTGGTATCCAACTGGACAGGCTGGATGCGTATGTGTGTGTCAAATTAACAGTTTTTGTTATGTCCATTTCTAACTAAAGACTGATATGCTTTTTCTTCATGAACAGCTCTGGGATTTAGAACAATATGCATTCAAATAAGAACTTCAGATGAGAATATAAAACTCTAAATTTGAGGTAAGATAATGGATGAAAACAACATTAAGGGACTTAATGACCTATATACAGTGACATACTGTGCAGAAAGTTCCCCAATTCCCTATGAAACCCATGTTGGTTTTTGTGGAGACCATTCAGAAAGCCAGACATGCAGTAACATGCAGCTGAAGTTACAATGTCACCTGCTCTGGCCCCAGGAATAGAATTATCTATAGTAGTTGGGGTTTACCATCACGACTCTAAAAATAGTTAGAAATAACCTAATTTTTTCCTTGAAAAGACTGTTGCCAAGTGGGTAAGGTAAAGGTGTACCAAGGGTTATGTTTTGGACTACACATCTTCCTCACAATCAACTGTTTTCCTGGATGCTTTGGGAGAACCTGCTATACGACGGCTAACTGGGTCTAAACTTGAAATTTAAAACAAGAACAGAGGTGTCCTAACAACATGTGTTCAGAATTAAAGAAAAATAAAATGATAACAAAAATGAAAGAGAAACCTACCAGCATGATGCGAAGCTCCATTGACAATGCATACACATCGTGTCGAGGTTGTATTAAGGGGTGATGAAGAAGCAGCTGTGGTTGTGGTTACACTGGGGCTTACACTAATTGCGTAAACAGTCGTGCTGCCTGGAACAGTCTCTGTTGTAGGAGTAAAAGAAGTTGTACCTCTAGATGTTGAGGGTAAAATGGTTGTGTTTAAAACAGAAGGATTTGAAATTGCAGTTGAAGAAAACGATGATCCTGTTATGACAACTAAGGTTGATGCAGTTGTGGTAGAGGATGTTGTTGGTCCCGATGTAACTATTTTTGGTGTTTTTGTTGTCATAACTGTGGCTGTTGTGGATTCAAATGCTGTTGTCTCTGCAGGTGTTGTAGTTGTTCCTTTAGTGGTAGTGAAAGGCCCAGATGTAATTTCAGTACTCACAGATGGTTTTGATGTAACCGTTGTGGATCCTTGACCTGTTGTTTCAACATATGGAGTTGTGGTCGTGGTTTCAACAACAGCTGTGGTAGAGGATGTTGTTGGTCCCGATGTAACTATTTTTGGTGTTTTTGTTGTCATAACTGTGGCTGTTGTGGATTCAAATGCTGTTGTCTCTGCAGGTGTTGTAGCTGTTCCTTCAGTGGTAGTGAAAGGCCCAGATGTAATTTCAGTACTCACAGATGGTTTTGATGTAACCGTTGTGGATCCTTGACCTGTTGTTTCAGCATATGGACTTGTGGTCGTGGTTTCAACAACAGCTGTGGTAGAGGATGTTGTTGGTCCCGATGTGACTATTTTTGGTGTTTTTGTTGTCATAACTGTGGCTGTTGTGGATTCAAATGCTGTTGTCTCTGCAGGTGTTGTAGCTGTTCCTTCAGTGGTAGTGAAAGGCCCAGATGTAATTTCAGTACTCACAGATGGTTTTGATGTAACCGTTGTGGATCCTTGACCTGTTGTTTCAACATGTGGACTTGTGGTCGTGGTTTCAACAACAGCTGTGGTAGAGGATGTTGTTGGTCCCGATGTAACTATTTTTGGTGTTTTTGTTGTCATAACTGTGGCTGTTGTGGATTCAAATGCTGTTGTCTCTGCAGGTGTTGTAGCTGTTCCTTCAGTGGTAGTGAAAGGCCCAGATGTAATTTCAGTACTCACAAATGGTTTTGATGTAACTATGGTGGATCCTTGACCTGTTGTTTCAACATGTGGAGTTGTGGTCGTGGTTTCAACAACAGCTGTGGTAGAGGATGTTGTTGGTCCCGATGTAACTATTTTTGGTGTTTTTGTTGTCATAACTGTGACTGTTGTGGATTCAAATGCTGTTGTCTCTGTGGGTGTTGTAGCTGTTCCTTCAGTGGTAGTGAAAGGCCCAGATGTAATTTCAGTACTCACAGATGGTTTTGATGTAACCGTTGTGGATCCTTGACCTGTTGTTTCAACATGTGGACTTGTGGTCGTGGTTTCAACAACAGCTGTGGTAGAGGATGTTGTTGGTCCCGATGTAACTATTTTTGGTGTTTTTGTTGTCATAACTGTGGCTGTTGTGGATTCAAATGCTGTTGTCTCTGCAGGTGTTGTAGCTGTTCCTTCAGTGGTAGTGAAAGGCCCAGATGTAATTTCAGTACTCACAGATGGTTTTGATGTAACCGTGGTGGATCCTTGACCTGTTGTTTCAACATATGGACTTGTGGTCGTGGTTTCAACAACAGCTGTGGTAGAGGATGTTGTTGGTCCCGATGTAACTATTTTTGGTGTTTTTGTTGTCATAACTGTGGCTGTTGTGGATTCAAATGCTGTTGTCTCTGTGGGTGTTGTAGCTGTTCCTTCAGTGGTAGTGAAAGGCCCAGATGTAATTTCAGTACTCACAGATGGTTTTGATGTAACTATGGTGGATCCTTGACCTGTTGTTTCAACATGTGGAGTTGTGGTTTTGGTTTCAACAACAGCTGTGGTAGAGGATGTTGTTGGTCCCGATGTGACTATTTTTGGTGTTTTTGTTGTCATAACTGTGGCTGTTGTGGATTCAAATGCTGTTGTCTCTGTGGGTGTTGTAGCTGTTCCTTCAGTGGTAGTGAAAGGCCCAGATGTAATTTCAGTACTCACAGATGGTTTTGATGTAACTATGGTGGATCCTTGACCTGTTGTTTCAACATGTGGAGTTGTGGTTTTGGTTTCAACAACAGCTGTGGTAGAGGATGTTGTTGGTCCCGATGTAACTATTTTTGGTGTTTTTGTTGTCATAACTGTGGCTGTTGTGGATTCAAATGCTGTTGTCTCTGCAGGTGTTGTAGCTGTTCCTTCAGTGGTAGTGAAAGGCCCAGATGTAATTTCAGTACTCACAGATGGTTTTGATGTAACCGTTGTGGATCCTTGACCTGTTGTTTCAACATGTGGACTTGTGGTCGTGGTTTCAACAACAGCTGTGGTAGAGGATGTTGTTGGTCCCGATGTAACTATTTTTGGTGTTTTTGTTGTCATAACTGTGGCTGTTGTGGATTCAAATGCTGTTGTCTCTGCAGGTGTTGTAGCTGTTCCTTCAGTGGTAGTGAAAGGCCCAGATGTAATTTCAGTACTCACAGATGGTTTTGATGTAACCGTTGTGGATCCTTGACCTGTTGTTTCAGCATATGGACTTGTGGTCGTGGTTTCAACAACAGCTGTGGTAGAGGATGTTGTTGGTCCCGATGTAACTATTTTTGGTGTTTTTGTTGTCATAACTGTGGCTGTTGTGGATTCAAATGCTGTTGTCTCTGCAGGTGTTGTAGCTGTTCCTTCAGTGGTAGTGAAAGGCCCAGATGTAATTTCAGTACTCACAAATGGTTTTGATGTAACTATGGTGGATCCTTGACCTGTTGTTTCAACATGTGGAGTTGTGGTCGTGGTTTCAACAACAGCTGTGGTAGAGGATGTTGTTGGTCCCGATGTGACTATTTTTGGTGTTTTTGTTGTCATAACTGTGGCTGTTGTGGATTCAAATGCTGTTGTCTCTGCAGGTGTTGTAGCTGTTCCTTCAGTGGTAGTGAAAGGCCCAGATGTAATTTCAGTACTCACAGATGGTTTTGATGTAACCGTTGTGGATCCTTGACCTGTTGTTTCAACATGTGGACTTGTGGTCGTGGTTTCAACAACAGCTGTGGTAGAGGATGTTGTTGGTCCCGATGTAACTATTTTTGGTGTTTTTGTTGTCATAACTGTGGCTGTTGTGGATTCAAATGCTGTTGTCTCTGCAGGTGTTGTAGCTGTTCCTTCAGTGGTAGTGAAAGGCCCAGATGTAATTTCAGTACTCACAGATGGTTTTGATGTAACCGTTGTGGATCCTTGACCTGTTGTTTCAACATGTGGACTTGTGGTCGTGGTTTCAACAACAGCTGTGGTAGAGGATGTTGTTGGTCCCGATGTGACTATTTTTGGTGTTTTTGTTGTCATAACTGTGGCTGTTGTGGATTCAAATGCTGTTGTCTCTGCAGGTGTTGTAGCTGTTCCTTCAGTGGTAGTGAAAGGCCCAGATGTAATTTCAGTACTCACAGATGGTTTTGATGTAACCGTGGTGGATCCTTGACCTGTTGTTTCAACATATGGACTTGTGGTCGTGGTTTCAACAACAGCTGTGGTAGAGGATGTTGTTGGTCCCGATGTAACTATTTTTGGTGTTTTTGTTGTCATAACTGTGGCTGTTGTGGATTCAAATGCTGTTGTCTCTGTGGGTGTTGTAGCTGTTCCTTCAGTGGTAGTGAAAGGCCCAGATGTAATTTCAGTACTCACAGATGGTTTTGATGTAACTATGGTGGATCCTTGACCTGTTGTTTCAACATGTGGAGTTGTGGTTTTGGTTTCAACAACAGCTGTGGTAGAGGATGTTGTTGGTCCCGATGTGACTATTTTTGGTGTTTTTGTTGTCATAACTGTGGCTGTTGTGGATTCAAATGCTGTTGTCTCTGCAGGTGTTGTAGCTGTTCCTTCAGTGGTAGTGAAAGGCCCAGATGTAATTTCAGTACTCACAGATGGTTTTGATGTAACCGTTGTGGATCCTTGACCTGTTGTTTCAACATGTGGAGTTGTGGTCGTGGTTTCAACAACAGCTGTGGTAGAGGATGTTGTTGGTCCCGATGTGACTATTTTTGGTGTTTTTGTTGTCATAACTGTGGCTGTTGTGGATTCAAATGCTGTTGTCTCTGTGGGTGTTGTAGCTGTTCCTTCAGTGGTAGTGAAAGGCCCAGATGTAATTTCAGTACTCACAGATGGTTTTGATGTAACCGTTGTGGATCCTTGACCTGTTGTTTCAACATGTGGACTTGTGGTCGTGGTTTCAACAACAGTTGTGGTAGAGGATGTTGTTGGTCCCGATGTAACTATTTTTGGTGTTTTTGTTGTCATAACTGTGGCTGTTGTGGATTCAAATGCTGTTGTCTCTGCAGGTGTTGTAGCTGTTCCTTCAGTGGTAGTGAAAGGCCCAGATGTAATTTCAGTACTCACAGATGGTTTTGATGTAACTATGGTGGATCCTTGACCTGTTGTTTCAACATGTGGAGTTGTGGTTTTGGTTTCAACAACAGCTGTGGTAGAGGATGTTGTTGGTCCCGATGTGACTATTTTTGGTGTTTTTGTTGTCATAACTGTGGCTGTTGTGGATTCAAATGCTGTTGTCTCTGCAGGTGTTGTAGCTGTTCCTTCAGTGGTAGTGAAAGGCCCAGATGTAATTTCAGTACTCACAGATGGTTTTGATGTAACTATGGTGGATCCTTGACCTGTTGTTTCAACATGTGGAGTTGTGGTTTTGGTTTCAACAACAGCTGTGGTAGAGGATGTTGTTGGTCCCGATGTGACTATTTTTGGTGTTTTTGTTGTCATAACTGTGGCTGTTGTGGATTCAAATGCTGTTGTCTCTGCAGGTGTTGTAGCTGTTCCTTTAGTGGTAGTGAAAGGCCCAGATGTAATTTCAGTACTCACAGATGGTTTTGATGTAACCGTTGTGGATCCTTGACCTGTTGTTTCAACATGTGGACTTGTGGTCGTGGTTTCAACAACAGTTGTGGTAGAGGATGTTGTTGGTCCCGATGTGACTATTTTTGGTGTTTTTGTTGTCATAACTGTGGCTGTTGTGGATTCAAATGCTGTTGTCTCTGCAGGTGTTGTAGCTGTTCCTTCAGTGGTAGTGAAAGGCCCAGATGTAATTTCAGTACTCACAGATGGTTTTGATGTAACCGTGGTGGATCCTTGACCTGTTGTTTCAACATGTGGACTTGTGGTCGTGGTTTCAACAACAGCTGTGGTAGAGGATGTTGTTGGTCCCGATGTAACTATTTTTGGTGTTTTTGTTGTCATAACTGTGGCTGTTGTGGATTCAAATGCTGTTGTCTCTGCGGGTGTTGTAGCTGTTCCTTCAGTGGTAGTGAAAGGCCCAGATGTAATTTCAGTACTCACAGATGGTTTTGATGTAACTATGGTGGATCCTTGACCTGTTGTTTCAACATGTGGACTTGTGGTCGTGGTTTCAACAACAGCTGTGGTAGAGGATGTTGTTGGTCCCGATGTGACTATTTTTGGTGTTTTTGTTGTCATAACTGTGGCTGTTGTGGATTCAAATGCTGTTGTCTCTGTGGGTGTTGTAGTTGTTCCTTCAGTGGTAGTGAAAGGCCCAGATGTAATTTCAGTACTCACAGATGGTTTTGATGTAACTATGGTGGATCCTTGACCTGTTGTTTCAACATGTGGAGTTGTGGTTTTGGTTTCAACAACAGCTGTGGTAGAGGATGTTGTTGGTCCCGATGTGACTATTTTTGGTGTTTTTGTTGTCATAACTGTGGCTGTTGTGGATTCAAATGCTGTTGTCTCTGCAGGTGTTGTAGCTGTTCCTTTAGTGGTAGTGAAAGGCCCAGATGTAATTTCAGTACTCACAGATGGTTTTGATGTAACCGTTGTGGATCCTTGACCTGTTGTTTCAACATGTGGAGTTGTGGTTTTGGTTTCAACAACAGTTGTGGTAGAGGATGTTGTTGGTCCCGATGTGACTATTTTTGGTGTTTTTGTTGTCATAACTGTGGCTGTTGTGGATTCAAATGCTGTTGTCTCTGCAGGTGTTGTAGCTGTTCCTTCAGTGGTAGTGAAAGGCCCAGATGTAATTTCAGTACTCACAGATGGTTTTGATGTAACCGTTGTGGATCCTTGACCTGTTGTTTCAACATGTGGACTTGTGGTCGTGGTTTCAACAACAGCTGTGGTAGAGGATGTTGTTGGTCCCGATGTGACTATTTTTGGTGTTTTTGTTGTCATAACTGTGGCTGTTGTGGATTCAAATGCTGTTGTCTCTGTGGGTGTTGTAGCTGTTCCTTCAGTGGTAGTGAAAGGCCCAGATGTAATTTCAGTACTCACAGATGGTTTTGATGTAACTATGGTGGATCCTTGACCTGTTGTTTCAACATGTGGAGTTGTGGTTTTGGTTTCAACAACAGCTGTGGTAGAGAATGTTGTTGGTCCCGATGTGACTATTTTTGGTGTTTTTGTTGTCATAACTGTGGCTGTTGTGGATTCAAATGCTGTTGTCTCTGTGGGTGTTGTAGCTGTTCCTTTAGTGGTAGTGAAAGGCCCAGATGTAATTTCAGTACTCACAGATGGTTTTGATGTAACCGTGGTGGATCCTTGACCTGTTGTTTCAACATGTGGACTTGTGGTCGTGGTTTCAACAACAGCTGTGGTAGAGGATGTTGTTGGTCCCGATGTAACTATTTTTGGTGTTTTTGTTGTCATAACTGTGGCTGTTGTGGATTCAAATGCTGTTGTCTCTGCAGGTGTTGTAGCTGTTCCTTCAGTGGTAGTGAAAGGCCCAGATGTAATTTCAGTACTCACAGATGGTTTTGATGTAACCGTGGTGGATCCTTGACCTGTTGTTTCAACATGTGGACTTGTGGTCGTGGTTTCAACAACAGTTGTGGTAGAGGATGTTGTTGGTCCCGATGTGACTATTTTTGGTGTTTTTGTTGTCATAACTGTGACTGTTGTGGATTCAAATGCTGTTGTCTCTGTGGGTGTTGTAGCTGTTCCTTCAGTGGTAGTGAAAGGCCCAGATGTAATTTCAGTACTCACAGATGGTTTTGATGTAACCGTTGTGGATCCTTGACCTGTTGTTTCAACATGTGGAGTTGTGGTCGTGGTTTCAACAACAGCTGTGGTAGAGGATGTTGTTGGTCCCGATGTAACTATTTTTGGTGTTTTTGTTGTCATAACTGTGGCTGTTGTGGATTCAAATGCTGTTGTCTCTGTGGGTGTTGTAGCTGTTCCTTCAGTGGTAGTGAAAGGCCCAGATGTAATTTCAGTACTCACAGATGGTTTTGATGTAACCGTTGTGGATCCTTGACCTGTTGTTTCAACATGTGGACTTGTGGTCGTGGTTTCAACAACAGCTGTGGTAGAGGATGTTGTTGGTCCCGATGTGACTATTTTTGGTGTTTTTGTTGTCATAACTGTGGCTGTTGTGGATTCAAATGCTGTTGTCTCTGCAGGTGTTGTAGCTGTTCCTTTAGTGGTAGTGAAAGGCCCAGATGTAATTTCAGTACTCACAGATGGTTTTGATGTAACCGTTGTGGATCCTTGACCTGTTGTTTCAACATGTGGAGTTGTGGTCGTGGTTTCAACAACAGCTGTGGTAGAGGATGTTGTTGGTCCCGATGTGACTATTTTTGGTGTTTTTGTTGTCATAACTGTGGCTGTTGTGGATTCAAATGCTGTTGTCTCTGTGGGTGTTGTAGCTGTTCCTTCAGTGGTAGTGAAAGGCCCAGATGTAATTTCAGTACTCACAGATGGTTTTGATGTAACCGTGGTGGATCCTTGACCTGTTGTTTCAACATGTGGACTTGTGGTCGTGGTTTCAACAACAGTTGTGGTAGAGGATGTTGTTGGTCCCGATGTGACTATTTTTGGTGTTTTTGTTGTCATAACTGTGGCTGTTGTGGATTCAAATGCTGTTGTCTCTGTGGGTGTTGTAGCTGTTCCTTCAGTGGTAGTGAAAGGCCCAGATGTAATTTCAGTACTCACAGATGGTTTTGATGTAACCGTTGTGGATCCTTGACCTGTTGTTTCAACATGTGGACTTGTGGTCGTGGTTTCAACAACAGCTGTGGTAGAGGATGTTGTTGGTCCCGATGTGACTATTTTTGGTGTTTTTGTTGTCATAACTGTGGCTGTTGTGGATTCAAATGCTGTTGTCTCTGCAGGTGTTGTAGCTGTTCCTTCAGTGGTAGTGAAAGGCCCAGATGTAATTTCAGTACTCACAGATGGTTTTGATGTAACTATGGTGGATCCTTGACCTGTTGTTTCAACATGTGGAGTTGTGGTCGTGGTTTCAACAACAGCTGTGGTAGAGGATGTTGTTGGTCCCGATGTGACTATTTTTGGTGTTTTTGTTGTCATAACTGTGGCTGTTGTGGATTCAAATGCTGTTGTCTCTGCAGGTGTTGTAGCTGTTCCTTCAGTGGTAGTGAAAGGCCCAGATGTAATTTCAGTACTCACAAATGGTTTTGATGTAACCGTTGTGGATCCTTGACCTGTTGTTTCAACATATGGAGTTGTGGTCGTGGTTTCAACAACAGCTGTGGTAGAGGATGTTGTTGGTCCCGATGTAACTATTTTTGGTGTTTTTGTTGTCATAACTGTGACTGTTGTGGATTCAAATGCTGTTGTCTCTGTGGGTGTTGTAGCTGTTCCTTCAGTGGTAGTGAAAGGCCCAGATGTAATTTCAGTACTCACAGATGGTTTTGATGTAACCGTTGTGGATCCTTGACCTGTTGTTTCAACATGTGGACTTGTGGTCGTGGTTTCAACAACAGCTGTGGTAGAGGATGTTGTTGGTCCCGATGTGACTATTTTTGGTGTTTTTGTTGTCATAACTGTGGCTGTTGTGGATTCAAATGCTGTTGTCTCTGTGGGTGTTGTAGCTGTTCCTTCAGTGGTAGTGAAAGGCCCAGATGTAATTTCAGTACTCACAGATGGTTTTGATGTAACTATGGTGGATCCTTGACCTGTTGTTTCAACATGTGGAGTTGTGGTTTTGGTTTCAACAACAGCTGTGGTAGAGAATGTTGTTGGTCCCGATGTGACTATTTTTGGTGTTTTTGTTGTCATAACTGTGGCTGTTGTGGATTCAAATGCTGTTGTCTCTGCAGGTGTTGTAGCTGTTCCTTCAGTGGTAGTGAAAGGCCCAGATGTAATTTCAGTACTCACAGATGGTTTTGATGTAACCGTTGTGGATCCTTGACCTGTTGTTTCAACATGTGGAGTTGTGGTCGTGGTTTCAACAACAGCTGTGGTAGAGGATGTTGTTGGTCCCGATGTGACTATTTTTGGTGTTTTTGTTGTCATAACTGTGGCTGTTGTGGATTCAAATGCTGTTGTCTCTGTGGGTGTTGTAGCTGTTCCTTCAGTGGTAGTGAAAGGCCCAGATGTAATTTCAGTACTCACAGATGGTTTTGATGTAACCGTTGTGGATCCTTGACCTGTTGTTTCAACATGTGGACTTGTGGTCGTGGTTTCAACAACAGCTGTGGTAGAGGATGTTGTTGGTCCCGATGTGACTATTTTTGGTGTTTTTGTTGTCATAACTGTGGCTGTTGTGGATTCAAATGCTGTTGTCTCTGTGGGTGTTGTAGCTGTTCCTTCAGTGGTAGTGAAAGGCCCAGATGTAATTTCAGTACTCACAGATGGTTTTGATGTAACCGTGGTGGATCCTTGACCTGTTGTTTCAACATGTGGACTTGTGGTCGTGGTTTCAACAACAGTTGTGGTAGAGGATGTTGTTGGTCCCGATGTGACTATTTTTGGTGTTTTTGTTGTCATAACTGTGGCTGTTGTGGATTCAAATGCTGTTGTCTCTGTGGGTGTTGTAGCTGTTCCTTCAGTGGTAGTGAAAGGCCCAGATGTAATTTCAGTACTCACAGATGGTTTTGATGTAACCGTTGTGGATCCTTGACCTGTTGTTTCAACATGTGGACTTGTGGTCGTGGTTTCAACAACAGCTGTGGTAGAGGATGTTGTTGGTCCCGATGTGACTATTTTTGGTGTTTTTGTTGTCATAACTGTGGCTGTTGTGGATTCAAATGCTGTTGTCTCTGCAGGTGTTGTAGCTGTTCCTTCAGTGGTAGTGAAAGGCCCAGATGTAATTTCAGTACTCACAGATGGTTTTGATGTAACCGTTGTGGATCCTTGACCTGTTGTTTCAACATGTGGAGTTGTGGTCGTGGTTTCAACAACAGCTGTGGTAGAGGATGTTGTTGGTCCCGATGTGACTATTTTTGGTGTTTTTGTTGTCATAACTGTGGCTGTTGTGGATTCAAATGCTGTTGTCTCTGTGGGTGTTGTAGCTGTTCCTTCAGTGGTAGTGAAAGGCCCAGATGTAATTTCAGTACTCACAGATGGTTTTGATGTAACTATGGTGGATCCTTGACCTGTTGTTTCAACATGTGGACTTGTGGTCGTGGTTTCAACAACAGCTGTGGTAGAGGATGTTGTTGGTCCCGATGTGACTATTTTTGGTGTTTTTGTTGTCATAACTGTGGCTGTTGTGGATTCAAATGCTGTTGTCTCTGCAGGTGTTGTAGCTGTTCCTTTAGTGGTAGTGAAAGGCCCAGATGTAATTTCAGTACTCACAGATGGTTTTGATGTAACCGATGTGGATCCTTGACCTGTTGTTTCAACATGTGGAGTTGTGGTCGTGGTTTCAACAACAGCTGTGGTAGAGGATGTTGTTGGTCCCGATGTGACTATTTTTGGTGTTTTTGTTGTCATAACTGTGGCTGTTGTGGATTCAAATGCTGTTGTCTCTGTGGGTGTTGTAGCTGTTCCTTCAGTGGTAGTGAAAGGCCCAGATGTAATTTCAGTACTCACAGATGGTTTTGATGTAACAGTTGTGGATCCTTGACCTGTTGTTTCAACATGTGGAGTTGTGGTTTTGGTTTCAACAACAGCTGTGGTAGAGGATGTTGTTGGTCCCGATGTGACTATTTTTGGTGTTTTTGTTGTCATAACTGTGGCTGTTGTGGATTCAAATGCTGTTGTCTCTGCAGGTGTTGTAGCTGTTCCTTCAGTGGTAGTGAAAGGCCCAGATGTAATTTCAGTACTCACAGATGGTTTTGATGTAACCGTTGTGGATCCTTGACCTGTTGTTTCAACATGTGGACTTGTGGTCGTGGTTTCAACAACAGCTGTGGTAGAGGATGTTGTTGGTCCCGATGTGACTATTTTTGGTGTTTTTGTTGTCATAACTGTGGCTGTTGTGGATTCAAATGCTGTTGTCTCTGCAGGTGTTGTAGCTGTTCCTTCAGTGGTAGTGAAAGGCCCAGATGTAATTTCAGTACTCACAGATGGTTTTGATGTAACCGTTGTGGATCCTTGACCTGTTGTTTCAACATGTGGAGTTGTGGTCGTGGTTTCAACAACAGCTGTGGTAGAGGATGTTGTTGGTCCCGATGTGACTATTTTTGGTGTTTTTGTTGTCATAACTGTGGCTGTTGTGGATTCAAATGCTGTTGTCTCTGCAGGTGTTGTAGCTGTTCCTTTAGTGGTAGTGAAAGGCCCAGATGTAATTTCAGTACTCACAGATGGTTTTGATGTAACCGTTGTGGATCCTTGACCTGTTGTTTCAACATGTGGAGTTGTGGTCGTGGTTTCAACAACAGCTGTGGTAGAGGATGTTGTTGGTCCCGATGTGACTATTTTTGGTGTTTTTGTTGTCATAACTGTGGCTGTTGTGGATTCAAATGCTGTTGTCTCTGTGGGTGTTGTAGCTGTTCCTTCAGTGGTAGTGAAAGGCCCAGATGTAATTTCAGTACTCACAGATGGTTTTGATGTAACTATGGTGGATCCTTGACCTGTTGTTTCAACATGTGGACTTGTGGTCGTGGTTTCAACAACAGCTGTGGTAGAGGATGTTGTTGGTCCCGATGTGACTATTTTTGGTGTTTTTGTTGTCATAACTGTGGCTGTTGTGGATTCAAATGCTGTTGTCTCTGCAGGTGTTGTAGCTGTTCCTTTAGTGGTAGTGAAAGGCCCAGATGTAATTTCAGTACTCACAGATGGTTTTGATGTAACCGTTGTGGATCCTTGACCTGTTGTTTCAACATGTGGAGTTGTGGTTTTGGTTTCAACAACAGCTGTGGTAGAGGATGTTGTTGGTCCCGATGTAACTATTTTTGGTGTTTTTGTTGTCATAACTGTGGCTGTTGTGGATTCAAATGCTGTTGTCTCTGCAGGTGTTGTAGCTGTTCCTTCAGTGGTAGTGAAAGGCCCAGATGTAATTTCAGTACTCACAGATGGTTTTGATGTAACTATGGTGGATCCTTGACCTGTTGTTTCAGCATATGGACTTGTGGTCGTGGTTTCAACAACAGCTGTGGTAGAGGATGTTGTTGGTCCCGATGTAACTATTTTTGGTGTTTTTGTTGTCATAACTGTGGCTGTTGTGGATTCAAATGCTGTTGTCTCTGCAGGTGTTGTAGCTGTTCCTTCAGTGGTAGTGAAAGGCCCAGATGTAATTTCAGTACTCACAGATGGTTTTGATGTAACTATGGTGGATCCTTGACCTGTTGTTTCAACATGTGGAGTTGTGGTCGTGGTTTCAACAACAGCTGTGGTAGAGGATGTTGTTGGTCCCGATGTGACTATTTTTGGTGTTTTTGTTGTCATAACTGTGGCTGTTGTGGATTCAAATGCTGTTGTCTCTGCAGGTGTTGTAGCTGTTCCTTCAGTGGTAGTGAAAGGCCCAGATGTAATTTCAGTACTCACAGATGGTTTTGATGTAACCGTTGTGGATCCTTGACCTGTTGTTTCAACATGTGGAGTTGTGGTCGTGGTTTCAACAACAGCTGTGGTAGAGGATGTTGTTGGTCCCGATGTGACTATTTTTGGTGTTTTTGTTGTCATAACTGTGACTGTTGTGGATTCAAATGCTGTTGTCTCTGCAGGTGTTGTAGCTGTTCCTTTAGTGGTAGTGAAAGGCCCAGATGTAATTTCAGTACTCACAGATGGTTTTGATGTAACCGTTGTGGATCCTTGACCTGTTGTTTCAACATGTGGAGTTGTGGTCGTGGTTTCAACAACAGCTGTGGTAGAGGATGTTGTTGGTCCCGATGTGACTATTTTTGGTGTTTTTGTTGTCATAACTGTGGCTGTTGTGGATTCAAATGCTGTTGTCTCTGCAGGTGTTGTAGCTGTTCCTTTAGTGGTAGTGAAAGGCCCAGATGTAATTTCAGTACTCACAGATGGTTTTGATGTAACCGTTGTGGATCCTTGACCTGTTGTTTCAACATGTGGAGTTGTGGTCGTGGTTTCAACAACAGCTGTGGTAGAGGATGTTGTTGGTCCCGATGTAACTATTTTTGGTGTTTTTGTTGTCATAACTGTGACTGTTGTGGATTCAAATGCTGTTGTCTCTGCAGGTGTTGTAGCTGTTCCTTCAGTGGTAGTGAAAGGCCCAGATGTAATTTCAGTACTCACAGATGGTTTTGATGTAACCGTTGTGGATCCTTGACCTGTTGTTTCAACATGTGGAGTTGTGGTTTTGGTTTCAACAACAGCTGTGGTAGAGGATGTTGTTGGTCCCGATGTGACTATTTTTGGTGTTTTTGTTGTCATAACTGTGGCTGTTGTGGATTCAAATGCTGTTGTCTCTGCAGGTGTTGTAGCTGTTCCTTCAGTGGTAGTGAAAGGCCCAGATGTAATTTCAGTACTCACAGATGGTTTTGATGTAACCGTTGTGGATCCTTGACCTGTTGTTTCAACATGTGGAGTTGTGGTCGTGGTTTCAACAACAGCTGTGGTAGAGGATGTTGTTGGTCCCGATGTAACTATTTTTGGTGTTTTTGTTGTCATAACTGTGACTGTTGTGGATTCAAATGCTGTTGTCTCTGCAGGTGTTGTAGCTGTTCCTTCAGTGGTAGTGAAAGGCCCAGATGTAATTTCAGTACTCACAGATGGTTTTGATGTAACCGTTGTGGATCCTTGACCTGTTGTTTCAACATGTGGAGTTGTGGTTTTGGTTTCAACAACAGCTGTGGTAGAGGATGTTGTTGGTCCCGATGTGACTATTTTTGGTGTTTTTGTTGTCATAACTGTGGCTGTTGTGGATTCAAATGCTGTTGTCTCTGCAGGTGTTGTAGCTGTTCCTTCAGTGGTAGTGAAAGGCCCAGATGTAATTTCAGTACTCACAGATGGTTTTGATGTAACTATGGTGGATCCTTGACCTGTTGTTTCAACATGTGGAGTTGTGGTCGTGGTTTCAACAACAGCTGTGGTAGAGGATGTTGTTGGTCCCGATGTAACTATTTTTGGTGTTTTTGTTGTCATAACTGTGGCTGTTGTGGATTCAAATGCTGTTGTCTCTGCAGGTGTTGTAGCTGTTCCTTCAGTGGTAGTGAAAGGCCCAGATGTAATTTCAGTACTCACAGATGGTTTTGATGTAACTATGGTGGATCCTTGACCTGTTGTTTCAACATGTGGAGTTGTGGTCGTGGTTTCAACAACAGCTGTGGTAGAGGATGTTGTTGGTCCCGATGTAACTATTTTTGGTGTTTTTGTTGTCATAACTGTGGCTGTTGTGGATTCAAATGCTGTTGTCTCTGCAGGTGTTGTAGCTGTTCCTTCAGTGGTAGTGAAAGGCCCAGATGTAATTTCAGTACTCACAGATGGTTTTGATGTAACCGTTGTGGATCCTTGACCTGTTGTTTCAACATGTGGAGTTGTGGTCGTGGTTTCAACAACAGCTGTGGTAGAGGATGTTGTTGGTCCCGATGTGACTATTTTTGGTGTTTTTGTTGTCATAACTGTGACTGTTGTGGATTCAAATGCTGTTGTCTCTGTGGGTGTTGTAGCTGTTCCTTCAGTGGTAGTGAAAGGCCCAGATGTAATTTCAGTACTCACAGATGGTTTTGATGTAACTATGGTGGATCCTTGACCTGTTGTTTCAACATGTGGACTTGTGGTCGTGGTTTCAACAACAGCTGTGGTAGAGGATGTTGTTGGTCCCGATGTGACTATTTTTGGTGTTTTTGTTGTCATAACTGTGGCTGTTGTGGATTCAAATGCTGTTGTCTCTGCAGGTGTTGTAGCTGTTCCTTTAGTGGTAGTGAAAGGCCCAGATGTAATTTCAGTACTCACAGATGGTTTTGATGTAACCGTGGTGGATCCTTGACCTGTTGTTTCAACATGTGGACTTGTGGTCGTGGTTTCAACAACAGCTGTGGTAGAGGATGTTGTTGGTCCCGATGTGACTATTTTTGGTGTTTTTGTTGTCATAACTGTGGCTGTTGTGGATTCAAATGCTGTTGTCTCTGTGGGTGTTGTAGTTGTTCCTTCAGTGGTAGTGAAAGGCCCAGATGTAATTTCAGTACTCACAGATGGTTTTGATGTAACCGTTGTGGATCCTTGACCTGTTGTTTCAACATGTGGACTTGTGGTCGTGGTTTCAACAACAGTTGTGGTAGAGGATGTTGTTGGTCCCGATGTGACTATTTTTGGTGTTTTTGTTGTCATAACTGTGGCTGTTGTGGATTCAAATGCTGTTGTCTCTGCAGGTGTTGTAGCTGTTCCTTTAGTGGTAGTGAAAGGCCCAGATGTAATTTCAGTACTCACAGATGGTTTTGATGTAACTATGGTGGATCCTTGACCTGTTGTTTCAACATGTGGAGTTGTGGTCGTGGTTTCAATAACAGCTGTGGTAGAGGATGTTGTTGGTCCCGATGTGACTATTTTTGGTGTTTTTGTTGTCATAACTGTGACTGTTGTGGATTCAAATGCTGTTGTCTCTGCAGGTGTTGTAGCTGTTCCTTCAGTGGTAGTGAAAGGCCCAGATGTAATTTCAGTACTCACAGACGGTTTTGAGGTAACTATGGTGGATCCTTGACCTGTTGTTTCAACATATGGAGTTGTGGTCGTGGTTTCAACAACAGCTGTGGTAGAGGATGTTGTTGGTCCCGATGTGACTATTTTTGGTGTTTTTGTTGTCATAACTGTGGCTGTTGTGGATTCAAATGCTGTTGTCTCTGCAGGTGTTGTAGCTGTTCCTTCAGTGGTAGTGAAAGGCCCAGATGTAATTTCAGTACTCACAGATGGTTTTGATGTAACCGTGGTGGATCCTTGACCTGTTGTTTCAACATGTGGACTTGTGGTCGTGGTTTCAACAACAGTTGTGGTAGAGGATGCTGTTGTTCCCAATGTGGTTTTGGTCACACTGGGGTTTACACTTGTTGCGTAAACAGTCGTGCTGCCTGGAAGTGTCTCTGTTATGGGAGCAATAGAAGTTGAACCTCTAGATGTTGAAGGTGAAATAGTTGTGTTTAAAACAGAAGGATTTGTAATTACAGTTGAGGAAAATGATGATCCAGTTACAACAACTGAGGTTGATGCAGATGTGGTAGAGGATGTTGTTGATCCCGATGTAACTATTTTTGGTGTTTTTGTTGTCATAACTGTGGCTGTTGTGGATTCAAATGCTGTTGTCTCTGCAGGTGTTGTAGCTGTTCCTTCAGTGGTAGTGAAAGGCCCAGATGTAATTTCAGTGCTCACAGATGGTTTTGATGTAACCGTGGTGGATCCTTGACCTGTTGTTTCAACATATGGACTTGTGGTCATGGTTTCAACAACAGCTGTGGTAGAGGATGTTGTTGGTCCCGATGTAACTATTTTTGGTGTTTTTGTTGTCATAACTGTGGCTGTTGTGGATTCAAATGCTGTTGTCTCTTCAGGTGTTGTAGTTGTTCCTTCAGTGGTAGTGAAAGGCCCAGATGTAATTTCTGTTATTTCTGGTTTGGTCAGTTTTGCCGATGTGGTTTCAAATTCAAATGTAGTATTTAATGGAGATGTAGTACTAATAACTGTGACAAAATACAATGACATGACATTAAAACATGCATATACTTCCATAATACAATTCAATTTTCTCAATATTTCTCAATACTCTATCTATATCTTTGAGAAATCATCAGTTTAATACCTGAAGTGGTGTTTAGTATTGTACTAAACGTAAATGGAGTTGTTGTTGGCCCAGCTGTTGTGGTAATAAAGCAGGGGTATATGCTCCTTGTTACAATTCCATTCTCTGCACACTCAGCTGTGATGCAGTTTCCTAGGCCATCAGTTGTGTTGTAGATATTGTCCCCATAGTTGTACATTTTTCCATTAATGATGCATGTACAATCTACAAGTAAAACATTTTGTCTTTTTGTAAATACAAATTAATTCATATACATTTATTATATTATATATAATAAATTAAATTTGAAAATAAATGTTTTTTTCAATTTGCCAAGCAATAGATTTATAGCATAGCTTTACAAGCTTATAGTATACTTACAGTTAACACTGTAGTTACATTGTATCCCCGACATTGTACATAAGCTTGAAAGAAAACAACGTTGTGGTTATTTCATTTGTGTCTGGTTATACACTCACTGAGGCATGTTAAACATCACATTTACTTCTCAATAACTGTATATTTCACATACAGTGCCATGAGAAAGTTTTTGCCTTCTTTCTACTTCCTTTTTTTCAGATCATTGAAATAATAGAGTAATAAAATATTTACATTTACCTAGTCCTTTGCCCCTTTCAAAGTGCAGCAGGTTAAATGATCTTAAAAAGTGATTCATCAGGCCAAAATCTGAAGAATTACCTGAGAAACAACTTTATCATATACAATTCTAAAAAGGGTTACAAAGCCACTATGACAGCCCTTATCCATACACAATGAAAACTTGAACCAGCAGTGAACCTTCCCGGGAGTATAGAGGATTTTTGTTTCACACAAACAGTTTGTCCCTAAAGTTATGTGAAAGACTCCAGTAAGAGGAATCGGAAAGTGGGCAAATACTTTTTAATGGCACCGTGTATTATATTTTATATACTTACATCAAAAGACCACATGTTGAATTCTACGTGCATCATTATGTACTGTGTGCTAAAATGGATGGAATGATGAATCTTGTGTGAGACATACCAGGTGTAGCAGTTCTCTGATGGAACCTTTTCACCAATGTTGTAATGGTTGCCTTGGTCATCATAGCATCCACACTGGTCCCCGGAAACGCACTTCATAGTGTCTTCATCAAAGTAGGGTTGGTTCGGGGGACACTGTGGATAGCAGCCTACGATGTTTTAAAATAGCGGTTAACTTGAGTAAATTTACAAGTACAATACATGCAAAGCTTTTTTGTAAACATTTCACAATTTGCCTCTCCTTCACCTATCATGCTCCAATCCTGGGTAAACGATGCAGGACAGACATGTTCACACTTTTCAGTACACTTCTTTATTGCAGCTGTTGACTTACGCACGTGGCTGCAGCTTTTCAGCTACAGCCTACACACAACAACAACAACAACAACAACAACCACAACCACAACCACAAAAGGACTTAGTTCATTCTGTTTTAAGCCGGAACACCAGCAAGGTGTGATTGCTGCTCATATACATCCGCCTCCCCCGCAGCCATGCCGCAGACCACGCCCTGCCACAGCTCTGCAGTCAAAAACAGGCTTACTACAGCCACTAAGAGTGAATAGTATTGAACCCTCACTAAATTATATATTTTTCATCTCTGTTCACAAGTCTCTGGATTTCTTTTTTATAAGACTAAGACTGGACTGTATTTTTCCATGTTTGGCAATGTTCACATTCTGTTTAACTTGTTGCTTTTTTGAAGAAGTGGTGTAGACTAAGGAAGCTGTCTCGTGACAAAAGTTACAAATAGTTGTTTGAAATGAAAGTTGCTTGTTTAAAACAAAAATTACTGAAGGATTCATTGTGAATGAGTTCATTATCTAAATACAGTTGCAGGTAGGCTTTTCTGTCATTGTTTTGTTTAGATGGGATGTGAAAATATTCCTTCCTGCCATGTGGGGAATGATGTAAAAAGCTTGTGAACCACTGTGTCATAGGCAGGGATACGGTCTGTTGTTCTGTTGACTTAAGCTCCACATTTAAAACAAAAATAAAGAGTCCACAAAGTGGCATATCAATACTGTGCCTAATGTACCTTCCAGGTTGGTGATGAGTGACGAGCAGTTTCCAGATGGATTCCTACATGTTTTCATGCAATTAGCTCCACAAGGCTTATAGTGCCACTCACATTCACCAGGTGAATTATAGTAGTCACAGAAAATAGCTGCAAGAAACAAAACCATTGCTTATTAGACTTGTAGAGCATTGATGATGTTTTTCCTTCCCACTGTCACCAAAGTGCTTGCTCATAGGGGGTCATAAGATTGTTGGGTTTTTCTCTGTATCTATTATTGTACGATCTACTGTACAATATAAAGCGCCTTGAGGCGACTGTTGTTGTGATTTGGCGCTATATAAATAAAGTTGAATTGAATTGAATTGAATTACATTAATCAGACTTACGACAAAACTTTGGAGTCCTCCATGCAATGCAGGTCCCAGCTTCATTACAGGCTTTAGCATATGCAGCCACCGCAGTACAGAGACATTCGCAGTCCCCACCAGTGTCACAAGCACAGGAGTCTCTCACACAGGAATCAAAATATGGACCAGGGTCAACCTAGAACACATACAGTAATACACTACCAGTCAGTTTCACAGAACCCCACTTCCAGTTTTTTTATTGAAATTCAGACAGTTCAATTATTCCTTTTACTCTGTAAGCATAGAACAAATAAACAATTCAAGTTAAAAAAGAATCATGCAATCCATTTTTAACCACAATGTATTCAGGGGTACAGATTGAGGAACTGTCCTTTTGCCTCCTCAATACTGTACAAAGATCATAGACTTCGGATTTTGATTCATTACTCCATAACACCTTCTTCCAGTTTTCATTAGTCCATTGGCAATGTTTCACAGCTCAGGTAAACCTCTTTAAACCTCTTTTTCTTATTCTGAAATCTTAGCATTGGTTCTGTTGCTGCAACTTGACCAGTGTTGGTCAATTACTTGAAAAAAGTAATCAGTAACTAATTACTGATTACTTCCCCAAAAAAGTAATCCTGTTACTTTACTGATTACTTATTTTCAAAAGTAATTAATTACTTAGTTACTTAGTTACTTTTTAAAAACACGATTTACAACCTGAAGAGGTGATAAAGCGATAGATCTTTCAGCCCAATTCTACTTTTTCTGCATAATCCATCATACAAAATGTAATCAAATGGAAAAGTCTCTTTTTAAAACTTGTTTTATCAGTTTTAATCTTTTAACTTTATGCATCAAGAAAAAAATTTAATTATATGCAACATTCTCTGACTTGAATAAATTAGTTTAACATTTAAACCTATTTTCTGCACATTCCAGCACATAAAATAAAATATTTTTGTGTTTACACTCAGTCTTTCAAATAGATGCAAGTAAAACACAGCAGAAAATAAATAAAGTCAAAGACTCAGCGGTGCTGTTGCTCTATTTTCACCTGTAAAGCAGGACTGAGGTAGGCGGAGGTTTACCCTGGTGCAGGTGTGCCGCGGTCAGTGGAAGAATCCGTGAGTTTCTCTGTGAGTTTCCCATTACGTCGTAGCTACTCGGTGCTTGTTGGAAGTTTAGGGGTTTTTTTCGCTGTAAAAAGAAGTTTTCTTCCCACGCACAGCGGACACTAATGTTTTTGTCACTTTTTATGGAATCAAACTCAAAGTAAGGTCAGTACTTCCACGCTTTAAACGCTGCATGCTCATACTCTCTCTGCACTCGATATGTGATCCATTGTTGATCTGCACACAGCTGTTGTCACTAACGTCGCACTCGCTTACGTCACTGTCGTGAGACATTCTCGCAAAAAGATCACGGTTTTAGTAACGCAGTAACGCAGCGTTCCTACGGGAAAGTAACGGTAATCTAATTACCGTTTTTGCAATAGTAATCCCTTACTTTACTCGTTACTTGAAAAAAGTAATCAGATTACAGTAACGCGTTACTGCCCATCTCTGAACTTGACCTGTCAGTTGAAGTTGAGGCTTGCTTACTATGACCACAATTAAGCTCTGCTTCTAGCTCAGAAACTTGTCTTCTGACTCTGTTGAGGTTTTGGTTCTAGTAGACTTTTCCCCTGTTTCTGATTGCCTTTTGAAGATGAAGGACACTTGGCATCTTAATTTCTTTGTAGGAAAGATTTACACCTTTTCTCACCATTTTTATAGCAACACACAACTTTCTGCCCAAATCCTGAGGGTGTGGTACCACAATGTGCTCCAACACTACCTTTATGTAGACATACGCAGGTTTAAGTTATCGCCCACTACTCTGGATTATTCCCACAGTCTAAAGACATGTAATTAGTGGGATTAGGTTAACTGGTGATAGGTGGGGTAGGTTCCAGGCCCCCCACGACCTTGAATAGATAAGTGGAAGAGAATGCATGGGCGGATGGATATCACATATCGTGTCTATTAGGTAAACATTCCTAAATGCCAGACATTAAGATAAAAGAACAAAGAGCTCATAGGGGAAATTAAAGTGCATATTCTTTTGTGCATTTTTGTGTGTGTGTATCCATTTCTGTATATTTGCTACCACCAAACATACTGACCTTTGAATGACAGCTCTGGAAGGTGACACTTGTGATGATACTGCACTGTTTTTGAGACCAGGCTGCCCGGTAGCGATTTGAGGCACAGGGATCACTGATTAGCTCTGCACTGGGGCAACTAGATGAAACTTTCCAGCTGTTACCAAATTGTAGAACATCTGCTACTATTTCCTGGGAGCGTGTGGTGAAGTCATTCTTACTGTTACCATCATAGTTTCCACACAGACCACAGACCTGACCCTAAGAGGAAAGGAAGCAGTGGTACAAATTAAAGCCCTCGTTTTAATGCTTTTTTTTAATTACAGTGATATCACAATTATTAATACGTATGAGTATCAATAATTGTGTAATTGTATTTCTATTTGTACTGACTACTAAATTTCTGTTATTGTGAAATTCTTAATATTAACTTTCTTAAGCAATTATACTTCAACAGTAAAAAGAAGTAACTGTCAATCCAGATGTGCAGAAGTTATTTCTTTTACCTGGAACTGTGGACTGATTGTAATGAAAAGACTGGTCTTCTGGTCCCACATGAGAACAAGTCCAGGCTTGATTGTCACCACTATGTAAATGCCCATTTTTTGTACCTGAAGCGCCTGGATAGTGCCCTTTACCACTTGTAAATTGTCATCTTTAAGCTGGAATTCATTATCCTGTGGGTTACAGCAGCAATGAATAAAACAGGAATTTTATTTTTGTAGAATTTAAGCTACCTGGAAACCATATATGTGCAACAAACCTGAAAAGCTGAAAGCTCTTTTGTTTTTTCAAAAGAGTTCAAAAAATTGAATCTAAAAACAGTTAAATTATACAACCTTTAATTGATTCTGTAGTTTCTTTTTCTAGTATTAATTGTGCAATTTTAATATTGTTGGTGAAGAGTTCTTAAAACATTTTACTCTACATTCACTCTACATTTTGCAGTCATTATTTTTGAAAATGAGCACAACTGAAGGATTTTGTGTTTACCCCCAAGAAGATCTTGATGGTCTTAGAACAGGTGGTTCCTGTTGTTCCACATGGAACATTTTCAGTAATAATTCTGAAGCTTCCATTGCCATTATAGGTGCCACAGAAGTCCTGAGCAAAGCACAGTGCATGCAATTACTGGATACCAGTGTTAAAGTTAGAATCCTTAAGAGTTGCATAAAATCGATTTACTGATAAAAATGTTGATGTGCCTCTTTCTGTTCTGGTAAAGTAATATACAAGAAACAGTAGCCAGAGTGAGCTTTACAATGAAGAGCTGCAGAAGAAAGATGGTACAACAGTGTGTTGCCAAATCTACCAAGGCTACAAAGTTTTCATTTTTAACTTTTAGCAACCTTACTTGTAGAAGTGTGTATTCACACTGTCCACTGAAGTCGAACCTCTTATCGTCAAAGGTGACGTAGTGACCATCTCCATAGATTCCACAAACAGCATCACACGTCTCGTTGGTACATGTGAACTTCCTTCCACTGCAGGAACTGGGGAGAAACACATACAGCCGACAAAAACTATTAAATTAATTTCAAAATATTTGTAATATCTGTGTAATCAAGAATACAAAATACAAAAAAAAAAAAAAAAAAACCCACAAAAAAACCCGCTGGTGATTAATTAACTACCTACCTTTATGTTTTTACAAATATAATTAAAACAACTTTTTCTATTCAAACATTTGAAAAGTACAGTGTATTTGGTGAAAACACTGCCAAATTGTATCATTTAAACCCTGATTATTCCTGAATTAGTGTTATTTTACAAGATGGGGGGAAACTTCTCACTTGTATTGGCCAAACAAGTATAAGTGCAATGACAAAATTAGTAGAGACATAACAGCAAATATAGCTGAATAGTGAAAATATAGTGACGTTTTTATTTAGTAAACAAGTTTTATAATAGAAACCCAACTCCCAAAAAGTTGGGACACCTTGCAAACGTAAATAAAATGTAAATAAAAATGATTTGCAAATCTCAGAAAGTCATACCTTTTTCACAGTAGACCATAGAAAACATGAAATGTTTGAATAAATGAAAAGGTCATTTTAAATTTGATGGCAGCAACACGTTGCACAACAGCTTGGACAGAGTGTTGTTTACTACTGTGTATCATCCATCCCCTCTTCTTTTAAAAGCAATTTGCAAATGTCTGGGAACCAAGACCATCCCTTGGACTTTTGGAGGACGAATGTCTGATATTGAATTCTAGCAGTTCAACAATCTTGGATTTTCTTTGTCATATTTTTCATTCATGTTTTCAAGTGTAATTTCTGGAATGCACGCAGGCTAGACCCGTAGCCAGAGCCTCCTACTACAGAGCTATACTGTTGTTCCAGATGCAGTATAAGGTTTAGCATTGTTTTGCTGAAATATGCAAGGTCTTGCTGAAAAAGACATCTTTTTGTTTTTTTGTTTTTTAAGAGATGAAGGCATTTGGACTGAGTCCTGATAACTTAGTTGCCTCTAGTGTGAAGAAGACAGTAGCCATTTTATTTTGTGGAAAACAAAAGAATTGGAAGTTTTGATTTATCAGACAACAGAACAGTTTTCCACTTTTGTAGTTTCTTATTATTCATTTTAAGCATGTTAGTGACATGTTGCCAATTAAACTACCTAATTGCAAAATGTTTCACCAGCTGTTATTTTAGTACAACTTACTTTTTCAGTCTTGCATTGCCTTATCACACAAACATTCATGCAGTGCTTTTTATTTATATCCAAACTCATTTAACACACCCTCAGCTGAATGCACTGGGGGCAACTTTGGGTTTTTTCCCAAAGATTCTTTGATTGGATTGATCTCCAGATATTTTGATTGGTAGAAAACCTGCTCTGACACGTGAGCCTTGGCAGCAGTGGCGGCTGTGTCTCAAACAAGTACTATGAGAAACAAGTCACCTATTTAACTGACGTTCTTTATTGTAGTGGAAATATGTATAAATTCTTCTTATAACCTATATACTGCTGTTGAATATTTAAATATACATCTTTGTATGCTTGTAAAGAAATGTACAAACCAGGTATTGCAATCCACTGTCAGTGTCTCTCCAGGCTGGTAGACTTGTCCATTGTGCACACATGGACAGCTGGTCTCATTGACGCAGCCTCCTGCTCCATCTGACAACAGCCCATCTGGGCATATGCAGCCTGATGTACAGCCTGTGTGGATCTGTATCCAACCAGAGTGAAAAATGAAAGGAGAGAGTAAGTCAAGCAAGACCTGTGCATGTACTGCACATTTAAGCACACAGCCAAACTGGCACAACTGTGCTGTACTTACACAAGCCATGTCAGCGGTGCTGCAGCTCTTTTGACATTCAGTGCCAGTAGCCCCAGGTTGAGCAGTGGAGCAGTCAAAGTACACCATGGGATATTCGCATTGTGGTGAACCTAATGGTAAACCTGGGAACAAAATATAACAGCTTCACATTCATAGTTTTATTGTCATTGTGAATTTATTTACAGTTCACTGAGTGAAAACTTCATAATATGAAAGAGAACTGAAGATGTTTGGCTACTAATTTTATCAAACAAATTAACGACAATAGCATTTAATCTGTGTGCATAATGTTAATTACGGTGCCTACTTAGTAGCTGTGTTCCTCCAGAGCAGCTGAGAATGCCTTGTCTGCAGACACTGTGAGAACAATTATGAGGGAACATGAGAAATACTTTTATATGACATAATATCCTCAGTCATTCTTTAACCGTGTAGTTTCTTATTATTCTTTTTGTTATTTAAAATGTTCATGGGCAAAAAACATCCTAGTTGTACTGGTGCATTCACAACATGAATTTATAGAATGGAACAACATTTTTCCTCTAACTTGCAAGTCAATGCTTTGTAGTTGGTATATATACAGAATACGGCTTCCAGCATCCTGTGTTCCCCAGTTCAATATTCGTTTAATCCTCCTGTTTTGTTCGGAGCAAACACGTCCCTGCCATTAACACGTGTCATATTGAGTGAATACAAATCTATTAGCTGAGCTTCACTTTGTTTTTACAGCAAATTAACTTTAGCAAATGAACATTTTAGGTTGGTGATGGTAAACATAAAAATCCAAGAAAGTTGATTCTGTTCTAGCACCGCTGATTAAGAATGGTCAGTTGGTCAATTTCATGGTCATTATGATGCAAAATCTCATGACCATGGCCATGAGTACTATCCATAGAGAGTTGGGGACTGGAAAAAACATAAATAGCACATTTGCATTATGACTAAAAGTAGCAAACATTGCTAAACCTGCAGTCAGCTGAGACTGAAGAAGTTACTCGGATGAGTGACAAAATATTTCTTCCACTGAAAACATGTCCAGAAGAACAGAATCAACCTTTGAAAATTTCCTTACCTGAATGATTCAGCATGAATTAAGAAAAAATTAGTTGGCGTTATTTACCATGTGCTGCCATCTTTACTGATAGTCTGTCCAGGAGGAACAATAATGCCTTCAGCATAGCAGGGACAGCTTTCACGGGCTACACACTGGCCTTCCTCATTCATGTAAGTTCCTTCAGAACAGCCACAGCCATCCACTGTGGTGAAGTTGACCTGACAAGAGTAGTCAGTCTGGCCGAGGGAACGGCAGGTACGCCCACAGCTGGTCATGTTGTAGTTATACACAGTTTCTGCTGCACATGATGTGCTGAATGTCTCTGTTATGAGAGATATGAGATGTTTATACAATGAGCCAACAGTTCAGTTCAATTTAATTCAATTCAAATGTTGCAAAAATGAATCAAACACAGATGATTTAGTAAGATTTGTTGTATTCAAATGACCTGCTACTTCTGCCATTATTTAAAATAGATACCAAAATATGTGCCATAGCTGTGGTACTGGAGACAAGAACTGTTCATGTAGTACGAATGGCATGGAAAGATGTCTGGTGGGTTAACACCATAACACAGACATGGTGTCAGCAGCTGACCCATGCTGACAATGTGATGGTAATAATAACATTTATATTAACCCAAATAATTTAGAGTTTCCTCAAATTGTGACTGCTGCTGCTGACTTTAATTTACAGGGGCTCTGACACATTTAATTGTCATGGTCATCGAGGTACAATATTCCTGTGAGTTTAGCACTAACGTTGTTGATTTAGCACAGATTATTCGATTATTTTACATACAAGTGTACTCCAATTGCAGTATGAATGCTGAAAACTGAATTGTTTGAGTTGAATTGTTGTAACTGCTCAATCTTTGCTGAAATCGTTGAAGCTGGCAGGCTGACCGTTTTTAGATGAGCTGAAAGCTGAAGAATATATCCAAATAAGCTGACAAATAATGAATGTTTATCTGAAATTGATGCGAAAACTGATACATTGCATTATTACATTTAAGAAGTGAATCTAAAAAAACTGTAGATGACTTAATGATTAGACTCAAGGATCTTAAATGAAAAGCCAGCATATTTTCACATGTTTGAGGGTTTTTATTTTTTAAAAAGCTCTTTATTTGATGTGCTTGAAATGATATTTAAACAAAAATTTAAAGACAAGGACTGATTAAAGTAAGTTTTAAAAAATTTCTAATGATCCAGTCAATGAAGAGCTCATTCAAATTTCATGAAATTCGAATCCACAAATGAAAAATAGACCTAAAGTGTAATCAACAAATCAGAATGACCTATTATTCTCATACATTGATTGCTGGTATAGAATCAGTCTGTGGGAAATTGCTGTTAAATTTCCCTTTTTGAACCTGTCGATAAACTGCTTCCAAATACAAAACCAGAACTCATATCATAATACTTTTTTAAAAATAAGGACCAAGGACTTCTTCGACATGACAGTGGGTCTCTCCGCATTTAATCATTAGTAATCATCAATCTCTGCTGCTCTACCACAGCATGTCTTTTGTCCGGTCTTCCTCCCCTCACCTCAGCCAGTCACGGCGGATGGCCCCGCCCCTCCCTGACCCTGGTTCTGTTGGAAGTTTCTTCCTATTAAAAGGGAGTTTTTCCCTCCCACTGTCGCCAAAGCATTTGCCCATAGGGGGTCGTGTGATTGTTATTTTGTCCTCTGTTGTATTATTGTAGGATTTTCATTTCCAATCCGGTCTACCTTACAATAAAAAGCACTTGAGGTGACTCTTGTTGTGATTTGGCACTTACAATATAAAACTGAATTGAATTAAATTGAATTAAAAATTGGGTTGTGGGGCCAATCTAAAAACAAAAGGGTTCAGTCCTGTTGTCGAGAAAACCCCCTCACTAAAAACACAATGTGCTTCAGCGAGCATTGGCACATCATGTCAAGAAGAAGAAGACAAATGGTCCTATGTTTTGAATGTAAAATCATGCCTGTGGACACAGCAGCAGTTGAAAGAGAACATGTTCAGATAAATATGTTGTTTGAACCCGTGTTTCTCTTTTGAAGGATGCTTAGTGTTTTACTTACCACAGATGGTTTTCCTCCAGCCACTGATGTGGACTCCTGCTGCTGAGCAGGCATAGACATATGAGGAAACTGCAGCACACATGCAGTCCTCACTTTTTTCACAGTTACAGGTGTCATACATACAGTTCTGTCAAAAGAGTATTCATGAAACGATTAACAAGAGTTCAGCTGCAAAGTTCTCATTAAAACTTTGCATGTACAGACCTACATCTTTATATGTGCTGGGGCTAACAACAGCGTGGCAGGGAGCAAATACTCCCTCGGGATCAGTTAATTTGGAGCACCAGAAATCAGCATATTTCTCTAAAACACAGAAACATTCAGAATTAAACTTGTTATATATCATCTGTTGTTCAATAAAATCTTGAAAAACAGCAAGGAAGTATGGTATTTTTCATATAACATAATAACTTTTATAAGATAAAACATAATAATACAGGAGTTTTATCTGTACCTGTGAGGATGTTGTTGTTACAAGGGTCTCCAAAATGTGATATAATGTCTGGGCAGCTGGCTCTGGTTTTCCATGCATTTGCAAATGCAGCAGCAGTGCCTTCCACCAGCCCACTTGTCACTCTAAAGTCGTCACTCATGATGTCGTTGAAGTTTCCACATAAACCTTTCAAATAAGAAGTTCCACAGTTACACAGATTCCAGACGTTCCAGACACTAACAATAATGTGGAGACATACCAGAGGTGGTTCCTGTGAGGGACCTGTCAGCTGAAATGAACAGCTGCATTATGGGAGACAGCTGAATCATCAGTTGTATGCCCACTGTGGTGCTTACAAGGATGTAGAAGGAAGATGGCTTAAAGACTCTCAGATCAGCTGTAGAGGTCAGAAGACATGAAAAATGTAGCAATTAATTCAAACACAAACATACAAACGTCAATGACGCAGATAAATAAATACAACTAATGAGTGTGGTGCTTTTGTTCCAATTCTTTATTACATATTTTGTAGTGAGTTGAACAAAATTCTTTTGCAAATACTAATTTTGCTGGCCCTTAGCTTATGTAAATTGAAAGTCACGTTCAAGCACGTTCAATTTACCTGTGATAAATTGTCAAGTAAGACAAATTGAATGTCACATAAAACAAAAGCAAACAAAGAATGCATTAAATGATTATATAAGTACTTGGATTTCTAATAAACCTATAGTGAGGGTGCGTTGGGACTGCCTGACAGAAGGCTCTGTCTGTGAGGTGGCAGCTTTCCAAGGTAGGCTGAGAACATTGAGTCTGAATCATCAATGTTCAGCATCTCCATTGTTGAGGCTGCTGCAAAAAGTTGCAGCTGCGAGGTGGTGCCTGTCATGGTGGTAATCCTTTAGCCAGACTGTAGACACCTGAGCAAAGGGAGCTTTCAAGCTGAAGGTGTCCACAGGTTAGCCTGTGGGGACTTTGGAGGAAGCAGAGCGAAGCGGGCTGCCGCTGCAGTACACCGGTCTTTCGTGGTGAAGAGAGAGCTTAGTGTGAAAGCAAAGCTGCCGATTTACTGGTTGATCTATGTCCCTACCCTCACCCGTAGTCACCAGCTTTGGGTAGTGAACAAAAGAATGTGACTGCAGATAGAATTTGCTTTCTCCAAAGAGTGGCTGGGCTCCCTACTGGCAGGAGGCTGATGGGGTAGGCACACTGGAGAGATTACATTTGTCTGCTGGCCCAGGAACACCTTGGCGTTCCTTTAGATAGGTTGGAGAAGGGGGATAGGGAGAAGGAGGCCTAGGTTTCTCTGCTTAGGCTGGAAAACCCTCAACCCGGGGTCAGAAGAAGGCAGGAGGCAGAAGAAAACGGATGGATGAATGGGTGTTTTTTTAAAAACATTTATTACTGAGGAAAATGTGCATACATAGACTATGATCATTATATTAAGAAGATGTGTTTACTATATGTGGACAGTGAAATGTGAGAAAACTTACCTGTAAACAGTGGAAGCTGAGAATGAATCTGGTTCACATAGACCTGCCCAGATGCCTGAACTTTAACAACCTGTCATTTTGCAGAAAGACACATTTTAGACACACCAGGATTTGCAAATTCTTATTGGTGAGAAAAAGCACAAGATTTTGTGAGATCTGGATTTTTTTCAGACACAAGGAGTAATGATGATGTTTTTATGCCTGCAGCTTACCACAGAATTGCTGCCTAAGGCCAAAGTTACAGTTCTGAGGCAAGTCTTTGTGTCACTTTGCCCGCACTTGACCAGATCCACCAGCACAGTGTAGGACAAACCATTACTGTCCTGCAGAGCACATCAAAACAAAACATGTAATCAGTCACCAAAAAAAAAAAACATTACACTACACATGTATGTACTCAAATCATATTATTATATTAGCATATTATTTTCTGATGGTGCATCCGGTTTAAGATGCTGCTGTTATGTGTATGTGGAGAAGGACTAGCAGTGAGTATCACCTTAGCTAGAACATAGGAGCAATCGCCATGAAATGTGTAGACTTTTCCATCAAAGGTGTTAACATGAGCTCCTCCTTTGACAGAACAGATTCCTGGACAGTTTGTCTCTGTACAACTCCACTGACCGCTTTCACATACACTGTCAAGACACACACACATTTCATTTATGTATTAAAAATTATTAATATGGTCAAATATTCATATAACTGCTTTAGTAACACACTGCATTACATTTTCTACTATGTCTTAAAATAAACTCACTAACGTTTGTAAAACTTTAAAAAGGTAAAAATGTCACATAAATGTACAAACTGTAAATGTGAGGAGACTGCTAAAACATTCTTACTTGCAGTACCTCCGACGTACACAATAATTTTGTGGGAGATTGTAATTGTGTAACTTAGAAATGGCTTTAACACTTAATCATCCTATCAAAGGTACTCTTAGATTCATGTCTTTACCATTTCTAGTATCACATACACAATAAAAATGTTTTATTTTCATTTTTTTAACTCTGCAACAAAGTGGCACAAATTCATTTTACCAGGATCCACAGTGGTGCGAGTAGGACTCTCCTGGCTTGTAGATTTCGTTGTTGTGCAGACATGGACACTGAGAGACTGCGATACATCCGCTGTTACCAATATCATCAAAGACCATCCCTGAGAAAGAGACGCAAAAAATATATATTTATATATATATATATCCATAGGTCCCTCATCCTATTCACGTAACCCCTTCCGCCAGGGTTACTTGCGTAGTAGCATTCCAACAACGCCCTGTTTTCGTCTCTTGCCCACCGATGCCTTCTTGTTCCAGTAGCCCACTTCTCGTCAGGGTGCCCTGGTTCCTCAACACCTGACGCGGACCTTGTTGATCCGGGCGACGTCCGAGCCAGCATGCCTTCATATTTATCTATTTAAAACAGGCCTGGCCCGGATCCGGCATCAAGCTGGCACTTCTGACTGAGTGGTGTCATGGCAGGGTGTATGTCAACCAGATGTGCGCCAGGTCTGGCAACGACGTCACTCTTTATGTGATGGCATGCCATATCTGGCCCGATTATGGTTTGGTTTATGTGGCCCAGGCCCATAGAAAACAGCTCTGGCCGGGATCCGGCATCAAGCTGGCACTTCTGACCGATGGTTGTTATGGCAGGGAGTATGTCAACCAGATGTGGGCCAGGTCTGGCAATGATGCACTACTTATGTTTCTGTTTTCCTATTTTAGTTAGAAGACCCAAATGCCATGTTGCAATACTATACTACTATGGTAGCCGACGTTTCAAATGCAGGTTTGACAGATTTGTGAGTTTACACTTTATCCAAAACCTAGTGAGGGTTTACTCATCCACACATGGGCCAGCAAAGGGCCACCAGTGTGTCTGCAACTGGCCTTGTGCTGGCCCATGTGTAGGCCAGATCTGGGCCCCCAAAGGGCCGTCATTCTTTGTGGTATGTAGGTCAAGTGTAAGCAAATTGTGTGGGCCAGATCGGGACCATACCAATTTTGCTATTTGGGAAAGGTCTCAAATATCACTACATGTAGGGGGGTTGGTTTTTTTCTACTGTTGTCATCCCTTTCTCTCTTCTGGTCCACTTGTCAACCAATCAACATTTGGCAGAATGCAAAGTAGTGTGTGGTCGAAACTCTCTCCCCTCTCTGTCCTACTGAAATCGTGTCTGCCGATGGACACAATTGTGGGACCATAAAACAATCTTTATCTGTTGGATATGTGTGGTACATTGTGTTTCAAGTTCCCAGTCAGAATATTTATCTGGAATGCCACCTCAACTCAGAAAATCCAAAAACTCAAAACAAAGAAATAAAAAAATAAAAAAATTGGAGCAACCCTACCAACCCTAAGTTAAAAATCAAAGATGGTGGCAGTGAACATAAACAGTGGTGAAACTTTTAATCTGTACTGCCACTGGTATCTAATTGTGACTTGCTAAATAATCCATACACAGAGTGCTTATCAGGTTCTATCATAAATGTGATACCATGGTGTTTTTAAGCACAAAAGAGGTATTATGCTATATTGCTAGTGATGCATGAATGGCTCAATCCAAGAAGCAAAACAAACCCTGCTTTTTTTTATCTTCTGACTTCATTAAAGGGATGTGCTGACTCAGGAGCGACGTGGCTCCCGAGTTCCGACATCTGAGATCCGAATTATGCAGTTTTAGTTTTGTGTGAACAACCTGGCTGCGACTGCCCAGAATACTTTGCAATTGTTTTCTCTCTGAGAGACAGAAAGCAAGAGATGGAGTGCAAAAGGAGTGTGGATATACCAGCAGGGCAGCTGCAGCCATCATGACAATGGCTGTCACATGTCTGGCTGGCCTGAGGGGTGGAACAGCTGTCAGGACATGAACTGCTACATTCCAAGAACACCATGTTGTATGGACATTTCTTGTCTGTGGACAAAAGTTTTTCAATGTCAATTAAAGAATTTTGCAAAGTATAAGGAAAAAACACTGCCTATGATGGAGACCCAGAACTGTAAATGTTGCACCCTTACAGCAAAATGTATCGTTCCTCCATTCTTGGGGTTTGCCACCTGCATGGATGCACTGTCTGGAGAACTCTGAAAGTGTTTTGCAGAGGACAAAAGTAGTGTTGTCTGTAGAGTTGCACGTGTCCACCATACAGGCTTTACTAAAGGATTCCACGTCAAGAATGTTTTGGCAATCAACAAAGGGATCACTGGAGAAAGTCTGGTCACAGAATTGCTGAAAAAGAAGTCAGTCAGTTAAAAAAATACATACTGCCAATCATTTTTAGAAGCCTACAGTTTGAACCCTCAAGGTAGCAAGGTAACATCTGTTTGAGTTTACAATAACAGTGCGTTGAAAAAGTGTTCATACCCCTTGAACTTTTTCACATTTTTGTTACAACCACAAACATGTCACAGTTTTCAGATTTTAATTTGCTTAAAATTTTGAAAACCGTGCATCATTTCCATACCACTGCACAATTATGAGATTCTCTGTATTGGTCTATCACAGAAAATCTTAATGAAAACATTTTGGTTTGTGGTTGTAAGGTGACAACATTTCCAAGAGTTTAAGGGGTATGAGTACTATAATACTATATATATATATACTATATACTATAATACTATTAAGAGAGCAGTGCAAATCAGTGCAAATCAATAATATAAATGCATTATAACACAGTATAAATCTAAGAACAATAGCTGCATTAAAGACATTTGTGTGTTATCATATGCCTGACAGATGTTGTCACCTGGCACAGAATGAAGAGTTATTATACAGGTTTATGAAGGATTGTAAAAATTATTTCGTGGGTTGAATTAGTCTGTGGGAGAAGGTCTGCTGGGTTAGGGTTAAATAAACACACTCTTACTACTATACTCCGCACGTCTGAGGCAGCTGCAGTGCAATATTAAATAGTCTCTGTATTACTGCTACTGTTTTGCTTTTACATTTTTACTTTTCTTTGTATTTTTAATCACAGGTGTATATATAACATGTTGCAATGTTTCACAGTGGCACTTTAACCTTGTTGTTTATTTGTTGTTTTCTGTAGACTGTATAAATAGTATAACTACTTGTCATCACAGTAACAGTTTTAGTGAAGATAGCATTAGTTAAACTACAAGAATGTCTTTAAGATATAAAGAACTTAATGACCTCTAATTTCCTGCTTCTCAATTCAGATAGAAACTAGTTCACGCACAGTGCAGTAAGAGTTCTGACAGGGTAAAGGCTCCGGTCCATTCGCACCAGAACCTCTCGCCATAAGAACAGTTTCTTCCCCTCTGCTGTTGGACACATGAACAATAACCGTATGACTGTTCCCACCACTAACACATGACCCTACGCTGTGTTCACTGCATCATTCCATGTTTGGCACTGATCACCACCTGCACTCATGTATATATCATGTATATATCTATCTACTTAGCACTTTTAATTCTTATTCTCATTTTTATTTTCATGTCCATTTAAGCTTAATTTATAACAGTATTTATAACAGTATGTTTGCACTGAAGCACCGCAGCAATTTCCTAATGTTGTAAACCCGCTCAACATTTGGCAATAAAACCCTTTCTTTTTTTTTCTTTTTTTTTACAACTTTATTTATAGTTTTCCAACAAAACAGTCCAGAATTTCTTACAAAAGTTGCGAACCCTACCCCCCACCCCCATCCAGGTGGCATCCCCACAACCAGGAAGCACAATACACACAACACAAAAAAAAAAAAAAAAAAAAAAAAAAAAAAAAAAAGGGGGGAGAAACACTCAAACCAATCTGTGACAGTCATTATAGCACCAACAGCCGGACCCCGGCACATGAGAGAAGAAACAAAGAAGAAAAAGGGATTAAAGAAATCCCAACAGTCAAAGTACGGGCATTGAGGAGACTATGGACAGCAGTCCGAGAAGAGAGCAAGAGCATAAATTACCAACAAGTAAAGAACAATAAATCAGGCAAAAGACAGACTCCTGACATGAGTTATGAACCGTGACCAGGTTTTGTCATATTTACTCTCCAAGCCGCGCACGGTATACCTAATTTTTTCCAGAGCTAATCCCAACATCACCTCTCTAATCCAATGGACGTAGGAAGGAGGGTTCGACGCCTTCCAGCTCAGCAGTATCAGACGGCGGGCATGCAACGAGGCAAAGGCTATTGCGTTTCTGTGGAGGGGAGAGAGTCTCAGCTCTTCCCGAGGTACACCGAAGATAGCTATCAAAGAGTCAGGCCGCAGTGTTTCACCCGATATAGCTGACAGTGATTGAAAAATTGATGTCCAGAAACCATACAGGGAGGGACATGACCAAAACATGTGCCCCAAAGAAACAGGAGAGTAATCACATCTAGGACAATTCGGTGCAACATCAGGGTACAGTTTAGACAGTCTGTCATTAGAATAGTGGAGCCTGTGGACGACCTTAAATTGAATCAGGCCATGTCTAATACAGAGAGAAGACGTATGTATACGCTGTATGGCTTTCTTCCAGATGTCTTCTGAGATGAGTTCTCCAACCTCCCCTTCCCACGCCGCCTTAGGTTTGTCCCATGTATGAGGGCAGCTTTCAAGAATCAATGCATAAATCTTCGATATTGCTCTTTTAGTGGGCTGACTCACATTAAGAACTAGATACAGTAGGCCCTTAGAGGGCAGAGACGGGTACCCTGGGAGAAATTTAGAAGCAAAACTCCGAGCCTGAAGGTATCTGAAGTAGTGAGACTTTGGTAAGTTATGGTCTTCACACAAATGTTTAAATGAGACAAAGCCATCCTCAGTGAAGAGATCTTGAAAGAAAACCAGACCGTTTCTGTGCCAGACTGCAAATGAATGATCTATTTGAGATGGTGTAAAAAGATGGTTGAACATTATCGGAGAAAAGCTACAAGTATTTGTCAAGTTAAAATGTTTCCTGAATTGACCCCAGATCTTAATTGAATTTTGAACCACCAAATTGGAGTTCAGCCCAGATGCTTTGACATTCAGTGGGAGAGGGGCAGTTAAGATCAAAATCGGAGAGATTGGGAGTGTAGCTCTCAGTTCCATATCTGCCCAGACTGGACCCTCCCCATCCGCAAACATGGTTATCCAATATGTCAGCTTGACAATGTTAGCAGCCCAATAATAGAATAAGAAATTAGGTAAGCCCAAACCACCATCAGCTTTAGCTCTCTCCAGGCTCGCTCTCCTTATGCGTGCAGGTTTTTTGTTCCATATGAACAAAGAGACAAAGCGATCCAGCTGGGCAAAATAGGATTTGGGGAGAAAGATGGGGATCATTTGGAATAGATAAAGAAACCTGGGCATTACAGTCATCTTCACCACATTTATCCGTCCTGCCAGCGAAAGTGGAAGTTTTGACCACCTACCCAGATCAGATTTAGTACTGTCCAGAATAGACCTGTAGTTATACTGGAAAATAGTCTTAATCGAGCCAGCTATTTCCAGTCCCAAATATGTGAATTTGTCATTTTCAATTTTAAAAGGCAAATCGTCATAAGTGGTCTGTTTTGCCAGATTGTTCAATGGAAACAGTAAAGATTTTGATAAATTAACCTTATACCCCGATATGTTGCTGAACTCCCGCAGCCAGCGGAAAAGGTGGGGCATACTCCCAATTGGGTCTGATATCTGCAAAAGTAGATCATCAGCATAAAGCAGAGTTTTATGAGTTACCTCACCCCTGGATATACCTTTAATCCTCTCATCAGATCTGATAGCAATTGCCAGCGGTTCGATCGCAATGTCAAACAGGAAGGGTGACAGGCAACAGCCCTGCCTCGTCCCCCTGTAGAGCGAAAAATATTCCGAAATCAGACCATTTGTCCTGACTGCAGCCATAGGCGTTGAATATAGGACTTTAATCCATCTACAAAAAGTAGGTCCCATGCCGAATTTCTCCAGAACTGTGAAAAGGTAGGACCATTCGATTCTATCAAACGCCTTTTCAGCGTCAAGGCTCAGAATAACTTCCGGTTGTATTGTCGAATGGGGGGAGAATACCACATTAAACAGTCGTCTCACATTAAAAAATGACTGCCGTCCGGGAATGAAGCCCGTTTGGTCCTCATCAATAATGGTGGAAATAATAGGGTCCAACCGTAGTGCAAGAGTTTTGGTTAAAATCTTATAGTCACAGCACAAAAGACTTATTGGCCTGTATGAGCTACACTGTACAGGATCTTTATCTTTCTTTAGTAAGACTGAGATCGTGGCCTGGGTAAGCGTCTGCGGCAGATTGCCAGTAGCAAAAGATTCAGCATAAACTGATTCTAAAATAGGTGTGAGCTTCGAAGAGAATTCCTTGTAAAACTCCATGGGGAAACCGTCCGGACCTGGCGACCTTCCAGTCTGAGATAATTTAATAGCGTTCGTTATCTCTTCAATCGACAACGGCTGTTCCAAAGGCGACTGAGCGTCCGGAGAGAGCTTGGGAAGATCCAGCGAGTCAAGAAACGAGTAGATCTCAGATGAATTACTGCCCACCTCTGATTGATATAGGGTAGAGTAGAAATATTTGAACTGGTCATTAATGACTCGGGGGTCGTGAGATATCGAATCAGCACCTATTTCAATTCCCGAAATCACGCGCTCAGCTGACCGCTGTTTGAGCTGAAGTGCAAGGAGCCTCCCCGCTTTATCTCCATGCTCATAATATACCTGCCTGGATTTAAAAATATTTCTTTCGGCTTTCCATGTCATAAGCGTGTCAAATTCAGTTTGCAACAGTAATTTCTCCTTAAAAAGATCTGGCGTAGGTGAAAGAGCGTAACGCCTATCCATATCCGCAATCTTGTCAGCCAGTTCTTTAAGTTGTTTAGAGCGCTCCTTGTCTCTGTGTGCCACATAAGAAATAACTTGGCCCCTAATATAGGCTTTCATAGACTCCCACAAGACTCCCCTCGACACATCCTGAGTGTCATTAATTTCTAGAAAGAAGTCAATCTGATTGCTGAGAAACGTTTTAAAGCGTTCACATAAAAGTAATAGGGGGTCTAGCCGCCACGTTCGTTGGGGCGCCACATTACCTGGAAAAACCAGACCCATCTGCACAGGGCTATGATCTGACAACACTATACTGTGGTATTTGGTGCTGGAAATTAAGGGAAGTAGCTGGTTATCGACAATGAAGTAATCAATCCTGGAGTAACTATGATGTACAGGGGAAAAAAAGGAAAATTGCTTCGTAGATGGGTTTGTTGCACGCCAAGGGTCTGATAAGCCGTAAGAACGAAGTAGGGAATTAATAGCCACTGCTGCTGACGAGAGGGTGTTGCTCGACCTTACGCTTGATCGGTCCAGCTGGGGAGAAAGGACACAATTAAAGTCTCCACCTAGAATCAGTTTATAGGAGACAAGGTCCGGGAGAGTCGAAAAAAAATTAAGAAAGAACTGTGCGTTGTCCCAGTTAGGTCCATAAATATTAGCCAGTATTAGTGGTGTGTTAAACAGCTTGCCCACTACAACAACATATCTGCCATTAGGATCTGATATCACTTCAGAGTGTTCAAATGGAACCCCCTTCCTAATTAAGATTGCTGTTCCCCTGGCTTTGTAGTTAAAACGTGAATGATATATTTGTCCAATCCACTTACAACCTAGTCTTTTTTGGGAGTTAGTATTTAAGTGTGTCTCCTGTAGAAACATCACGTCAGGTTTGAGCGATTTCAAATGACTAAATACCTTGCTTCTTTTAACCAAATTATTCAGCCCTTTGACGTTCCAGCTAATGAATGAGACCGATTTCTGTTGATTATTCACATTATCCAGAGTCATAGTGCCACAATCGATAATAGACTGATCCTGCACGTTGGTTATATCTCAGTGTTTCAGTGCCTGTTTGAGCCACAACATAAACCACAGATAAACCCAAAGCAAAACTAACAAAAACAAACAGATAAACATAGATAAACCTCTCACCATCCTGGACCCCTGGGCTGGTCTTCCACAAACCTGAGACTGCCCTGAAAACACTCCTCTCTCTCCTAGGCATATAACACGTTTACACTAGCTTAAACTCTTACATGAACTCAGCAAAGACAGAACAAAGTATAATAGGACCCTTGACTCAGCATCATTATTGCCGCATGCATGTCGGCACCCATCCACTTACAGGCCGGTACGGCTCTGAACACTCACGGTTGGAAAATAATCCCACAAGAAAGGGGTAAAACCCAATAAAAATAATGACACTGGTGATAAGAAAAAGGGGATTAATTAATCAGAATACATCAAAAAGCAAAATAAAAGCACTGTTGGGGTTATGGTGTCGGGCTGGAACTAAGACCAATGAGGATACCGAAGATATTCTGAAATAAAATATTCCCCAGGCCACATGACATCCACAGAAATCCTCAACATCTTATAGCTATACCTTGTCCAATCATAAAGGGCATCCAACCGTAGCGTGGCGACGTTCACCAGTCAATGCACAGCCTGTGCAGACTACCTCAATGGTAGCACGCAGCGTGTGATACTTGTTGTGGTCCGTGAATTAACTGTCACTCTCCCTCCGTCTCCCGTGGGCGCAGATTGGTCTCGACGTAGTGCCTTGCCTTGATCGGATCTTCGAAAGACATCTGTTCGCCAGCCGGGGTCGTGATTTTCAATGTAGCTGGATACAGGAGACCATATTTCACCCCCGTACACCGGCGAAGCAATCTTCTCACCTCGGTAAAGGCCGATCTCTTCTTTCTAACGGTGGCCGAGAAATCTGGGTAGATGTAGAAACGCTTCCCATTACGGGTAATGGGACCTGCCCCCATGGCCTTTCGAAGAACATCCACTTTCTCCTGAAAATAGTGGAACTTGACGATTATCGGTCTCGGGGCATCTCCATCCTTTGGCCTCGGCTGCAGGCTCCTATGCGCCCGATCGAGCGTCGGCGTATAGTCGAGGGCGAGCGCTTCCTTCAACAATTCAGCCACGGCTTTCTCCGGTCGAATATTTCCGAATCCCTCTTCCACTCCAATTAGTCTGCAGTTATCACGACGTTGCCGGGACTCCAAATCATCGGCCTTGTCTGCCAACCGGACGACTTGGGCAGATAGCGCATCAACTTTAGCTTCCAGTGCTACAACACGGTTAGCCTGGCCATTAGCTTCCTCCTCAAGATCATCAGTGCGGGTCGAGAGCGTGGCGTTTTCTTTCTGCATGTCTTCGATAGCCTTCGCAAACTCTGCGCGCACACTCAGGACCTCTGACCTTAAATCACCCGCCAAGTCGTCTATTTTCTTGTGTAGTTCACCTGCAGCTGCCATCACAGACGAGTCGATCTTGGCTAGCACATTCTGCTCCGTTTGCTTTATGGCAGCCATGATTGTGTCGAGATCCGGCCCGGCCCCCACCCCCGCGGCCGGATCCGCACCAGGCAAGTCCGAGGCATCAGGCCCCGGCTTCTGCTTGAGCGATTTAGGCATGTTGAACAGCTTTAGACTACAAAATACAACTGATTCGAAAGATTAGGCACTTGTGAGACGGGTTCGCGCCGGGATGTACTAGAAGGGGAGCGGGAAAATTACGCAAATGGTCAATCTAAGCAGAGCTCGCAAAAACACGTCTTCACATGTCGCTGCTCTCTCCCCTCTCCGGGGCAATAAAACCCTTTCTGATTCTGATTCTGATTCTGATTCTAAAGAATCAGATAACATATTTCTCCAATACCAGCTTATCTTCATTGGCTCCCTGTTAAATCCAGAGTCAAAGTTAAAATTGAATCTTCCCTTTGCTATCCTGCTTTGGGCCTAGGCTGCTGGTGGCTTTCCATGATACACTGTTTCCGCATTCACCTCTTTTACCCATTATGTTTTTATAATAATAATGGATTGCATTTATATAGCGCTTTTCGGGGCCCTCAAAGCGCTTTACAATACCACTATTCATTCACTCTCACATTCATACACTGGTGGAGGCAGCTACAGTTGTAGCCACAGCTGCCCTGGGGCAGACTGACAGAAGCGAAGCTGCCGTATCACGCCATCGACCCCTCTGGTCATCACCAGTAGGCGGTAGGGTAAAGTGTGTTGCCCAAGGACACAACGACCAGGACAGAGAGCATGGGGATTGAGCCGGCGACCTTCCGGTTACAGATGCGCTACCCAACCCCCTGAGCCCTCTTACACAGTGTGTCTTTATGTCGTCTTCTGCCCCTCACCCCTGAGGTGAGGCCGGATGACTGACCCTGCTAATGGTTTCTTCCTGTTAAAAAGGGAGCTTTTTCTTCTCACTGTCACCAAGTACTTGCTCTCAGGCAGTCATCTGATTATTGGAGTTTCTCCATATTACTGAAGGCTCTTAAACTTACAATATAAAGCACCTATTGATTTTGTATAATTAAAACTGAATTTAATTTAACAGTGTTGAAAATGAGAAATAGTGAAGACTCACCTTATCACCACAGCTCGGGACTGGGTTGATGTCAGTCTCCTCACAGTACTCTGTGGGGCCATTTATCTTCCAGGTCTCAGCATAGTCCACCACAGACACTGGGGTTCCTGTAGTACAGCACAGTCACAATAAAATGATCATGAAGCTTATTGGGGGGCTTCTTCATTACGTATTCTATTTCATAATGAACCAAAAAGGTCACAGGTCTGCATCTAGACTTTCAGTACAGAACTATGCTATTTAAAAATGGGGAAAATTATGCTAATTGAATGACAGTATATGTTGCTCCAAATCTAATAAATATAAGTCAGTATTATAGGGGCCCTCGTAGATGTGTAAGCTAAGACGTTTCCAATGTGCACTAACCCCCATGTAGATTTTTTCAAAAAGAAATTCACTTTTTTTTTTCATCAAACCGAAGCATTTCAGGATCCTTTAAAATTGCATTTATGGATGCAGCAACTAATGGTGGTCAATGACAAATGGTTTTGAAAACCTATGCAATCATTTCTGCTACACAATTATGCCTATTTTCAGTGTGCACGCTTTTGAAAAGGGGCTGAAGATCGCAACTATTCAATATTGTTGACTGTGATTTGTGCACAGAGAATTGTTGAACTATTTGCCTTTGTAGTCTTTCATAGAGTGGAGCTCCTCCCTGTCTTTACTTCTGAATGACTGTGAACTTTTTTGAAAAGTTGCTGCTAACATTAAAAGAAACCAGTGGTGTTCTCTCAGGACAAGCAAGGTGAACAGTGACTGACTTGTCAAATCTAGAGATCATTAAAAGGGACAAAAAAAGGCTATTTCTCTCCTCTCTCTCAGCTTATTCCATGCTCACAAAGTGTAACGTCTCTGCCTTATGAGCATGTCCATCTTGCTTAAGGATACTTGATCTCCACAACTTGAGAGTGGGGCAACGTTTTCCCCCCTTGTGTTTTCTCACATCCACATTGTGGATAGACAGTAACATTTTAGAACATTTTAGAACATTTTAGAACACGGTCTGCGAATAAGGCTTAAGTACCCTGTAATTACGTGCAATTTGCAGGCAACAAGTCATTCTTTCTGCAGGAAACAATGACACAATTATAGACTGTAAGACCTGCGACTAAAGTGCGGGTAACCTGTAGGAAATGTGTTAATCAATACTTAATACTTATTTTATTAGTCTTTCTTTAGTCACCTAAATACAATAAAAAATATACAAAAATTGGCATTCACGTGTATTTACAGTTTTTGTATTTATAAGAACAGTTTATTCAAACAACACCTTAAAATAAATGCATAAAAAGCATAAAAATAAATGTTCCACCTAGTTTATTTACTTTATTTCAAAAAGGTTATGTGTTCATTTTTAGGTGTGTAGAAATGACAACCATGTCATTTATATATATTTTTATGTAATACTAGTGTAATTTCCCAATGCAACACAGTATTTTATTTTATTTCATATAGTATGTTGTTTTATTTTATTTTATCTTATTCCATGCTATTGTTTTTCTTATTTTTTGCTGTAACTTTGTACTGTCCCCTTTCTGCCATGACCAAACAAAAAGTGTGGGACTAATAAAGGTTTATCTTATCTTATCCTATATGTCACCCTAATCACTCTTTCCAAAAAAAAGATTTTCTTGTTTTATTTTATTTTCTTGTTTGGTTTTCTCTCAAAATGTTTTCCTCCTGATTATTTCATTGTAGGATCTGGAAAGAACCGTGAAGCAGAACAGCGGCGTTATCAGTAGGTGTGGTTTTCCTAGCTAATGGTCTGCAATGTTTTTCCCCTGTTTGTAAAATGCTAAAACTTTATGTACATGTCTTTGCTTTGTTTAAAAAATGATAATAATTGGACCTTAACTATACTCAGACATTTCAACGCAGCTTTAAACAGACTGAATGTGTTTATTTTGTCTTTCTTCTTTTAGAGACTGCCCTTGATCACTTAATGCACAGGTACAAATGTATTATGAAACAACACCAGAAGCTGTGAAACTGTTCAAGAGACACTTAAGTATGACAGTGTGAACAGGACAACCCTGTCACATATCACTGTTGAGGTACAGTGTGTGCAATGCATTAAAAATATATATATTTAGGAAGTTATTGCACTATCTGTCTTGCTGTCTTGTAAAATATTATACACAAAAGCCATGTCCACACTTTTAATTTTTAACAGTCTGAGGTCATTTTGGACATTTGTTCACAAAGAAAAAAAACTTGCAAATATCATGTGTTTCAGGGTGTAAGTATTGTTTTGTCTGCTAATGTATTTCTAAAGCTAATATTTTAAGGGTTAAGGAATAGTTTCATGTCCTTGTTTTTAATTAAAGTTTAATGAAAACAACTCACATTGTTTCCATCATTATAGGCACAGATGAGCCTATGCTATGACTGTAAATATCAATGTATGATTTCAAATAAGAAATGAAGAAAAGTGTTTATCTATGTATCATTTTATATGTAATATATAAAGAGTTGAATACTGAAACATCCATTAGGCACAAAATTAGTTATGTAATCAGTACTTACTGAGTAAGTAATACTTACTCAGTATTTACTTAGCAGGATTCTTAAAATTACTTACAGTACAATTTACACCTCTTTCCCTGTAAAATACCTAGAAGTTAGACGAGATTAAGCGACTCCACAATACACCCCGCTCCCCAGAAAGTACAGGGTACGGTGTAATTGTAAAAAAAAAAAAAATCTGCAAAACCCTGACTTGTTGCCTGCAAACTGCACGTAATTACAGGGTACATGCACGTTATTTGCAGTTTGTGTTATAATAACTACAGACTACATTAGACTACCTCCTGAAATATCACAATTATCTTACCATCATTCAGGAATTCATTGGATATGCCATCAAAGTTTCCACACAGTCCACATGTCTGAGTCCGATATTTCTCATCTATTTCAATCTGTGAAGATAATCAATTACACAATAGGTAACTGGCAAAATCACAAGACAGGACAATATTAATTGAACTCCAATATATGGCATTCTTTCCTTGTAATCCATTAAAAGGTTAAAGTAGGACATTCACATGACAATTTGTCTGCATTCTGAGATCATCTGAATAGCAGGATGAAAACCAGAACAAACAGCTTGTAGAACTAAGGGGTCATATATAGATAAGAATCGGAAGGAGCATATTTGGAGGCGACGTCCCTCTCCTCACATCCTGATAATTTATCTCCAATAAACAGCCAGTCAGCTAATTTATTTTTGTATGTGAGAGAAGGCTTCATACATCAAGGGAGTCGTCCAGGTTCCAGATTGCCTTTATTCCCAGATTAGCTTCAACAGAGATACTAGATGCGGACCCCTTGACAGTCACTCCTGATTTACTGAATGGAAGAGATTCCCTGGTGCAAACAAAGAGTGATATTTTAAAAATGAGTGTAAAAATTAAAACAAATTCACATTACCCTTGTACTGCTGCTCTTTAGTTATACAAATCAGTCATTAACAGACCAGACAGACCCCTAACCCCACTGCCACAGAATATTGCTAGGGCTTTGTTTGAGCATTTGAAAGGACAAGATAGTGTCCTATGGAGGGATATTGTAGATTTGCAGGTTGCAGCGGATGCTTACATTTAGGTTGAGTGCTGCTGTCATTAAAGCAGAATAAATCTCATATTAAGATGGTACAATGCTGAAAATGTAAACAGATACAATTGGACCTACGTTTGATATTGGATTCTGACTCCTGCACCCCCCTGAATATATAGTAGTTAAAGTTACTGAAATATTCTTGGAAAAATGTCAGTACAGTTGATAGGTCTTTCCCGAACTTACATCTTGCCATTGACAAGCACTGAGTTGTTAGAGAGCTCCACCTCAGATCCTTCTAGCATCATGATGATTTTGCTGATTGTGGGGATGTTGTTGACTAAGCGCCGCCGCATCTGGATATTAAAGTTTTCATAGCTGTCCTTGCATTGTATTGCAAGGACATGGTTACAACTCGAATTCAGCTGGAAGAAATCGCCATCAAAGGTTTTGAAGTGATAGTATCCCCAAGTTGTGCACACTCGGCCAATGTGGGATGCATTAGCTATAAAATTAATAAATTAATAAATTACAAATTCTTTTTGAGAAATCGTTTTAAATTTACATGAAGACCTGAAGAAAAAATAACCATATTGGACATTTGCAAACTTACCTGAAGTCATGGTCAGTGTGTTTGTAGAAGGAGCAGTGGTCACTGTAGTAAAGACAAAAAAAGGTATTTATTCATTTAGATGTAGGAAATTAGAAATTATCAACTGACAATTCACTGATATGAAACTCAAATACTCAAACTGAAGATTGCCAAGACAGTTAACTGTTGCAGATATCCCAGAACCGTATGTACTCTTTAACACCAGAAATGGCTTCAGTAGATTTAACCAAGATTGTCTGCAGCAAACTGCATTACAGTTTCTAATTAATGTGTTGAAGCTATGAAATAAATTCTATATAAACCAACCCAAGCATGATATAATGTATCTAAATTTACATCATCAGTTGGGATTCACATGAATGATCAAAGTAAATATGACTCTCTGTCCTCTTCCCAATATCTTATAGCACATCCATTGAGTGTGAAATTCTAATATTTCCAGCACATCATTTACCATTCTGAGTAAGTGAGTCGACTATCAGCGTCAGATAGATGAGCCATGATATCAATTCAAGCCCTTTGGCCCCCATGTTGGTCAGGAGGACTAACACTACAGACGATAGGATTCACCTGGGGAACAAGCTCCTTTATAATGCGCCTCTGAAGGTGGAGCTACATTGCATCATATTTCATATTGAAGCAAATCATCAAGTATGTTTACTCAGCAAACATCATCCCCACCACCATACCGAGCAGCTTCTTCACTCTATATACTTCCAACTAACTATATAAAAACAGGAGGTTCTGATGGTTACAGTCCTGGCATTGCTTGACTCTCAGTGCACTAAGACATGAACAAGCCAGAAAACAGAGGGGAAACCGAATTGGTCTAACGGTTTAAATAGTTTATCTGTGCTATTTGGTTAACAACTAAAATAATTATCTGGTATTGAAAAAGTCAGTCCTGACATGAAACAAGTTAAACTAAGCTTAACAACACCTGGAATACAATACTGATCTACGCTTTGCTCCTGACATTAACCCAATCACCCAAACATCTAACACAGAATATACATTGTAAACTGCATAATGCAGATGCACCTTTTTTAGAAGTAGTAGCATTCTCGCTAATACAACTGTTTTTGGAACGTCTGTAGATAAAAATTTAATTACTGGTGCCACACATTTTGGCATCATATACAGCTCGGTCCATATCTTTCGAAAATGACTCATTTTAGTCATTTTTGTCTCTGGACACCACCGAGAATTTGAATCAGACAATAAAGCTACGACTAAAGTACAGACCTTAAATCAAGTGAAGGTTGTTCGAGAATTATTTGGACAGATAAAATCAAGGGTAGGAAGAGAAAACTATGGAAAAGAAAAAGCACAGCTTATAATCTTAAATCTACCACATCAGTTTTCAAAACATAGTGAAGGTAAAATTAAGGCACAGACATGTGGAACTGCATCATTGGTCTCTATTGATGATTTGAGTGCTGTTAGAAGTAGGAGAGTGAAATCTCCGCTCAGATTCAGCCAAATGCTCCAAGACCGATTGGGCAGTGCTTCATAGTGCAAAACATGTTCCCAACATATATTCCAAAAGTAACCCAAAAGTCCTTAAAGCAAATAAATAGGATATGCTTCAACAGAAAATGCAGAGATGAGTTCTTTATGGTACTTTCTGCACTAGTGTGTGCAAGTAAACATTTAGCTCAGCTAACAGTGGAAGATAAAGGTAAGTCCTTCGCTAGTAATGAAAGCTAGAAGACTGCACCACATTTTGCTTTATGATAAATCGGCACACAGTTTTGTCATGGATATACAACATGTCAACTGACCCCTGGACAGCTGGTTGTCCACATACGTCTGATTCATGGAATCATCCTATATAGAGGTCCATCTGTCTCAAACAGGTTATAAAACAACAGTACACAGATCAAAAATAGAGTTTTCTTTCAAGAAAACACTTAACAGTCAAATGTAATGGTTGCTGTTTTTATAGTCAAAATGTTATTTTTCAGATGTTTACAGTGTTGAGGGCAGCAGTTGCCAATTTAAATTTAGATCAGTGATGCTGTTCACTTTTTACTGGCTAGGGCTTGGAAGGCTGTTCTGATGTAACATCTGCTTAGATGATGTTCATGTCAATTGGTTAAATCCACAGATAGCAGTGAACCTCATAACAGCAGTAGCATCAGTCACCTGATCACATGCTGAAAGAAAATCTGCAGCAGTAGTAGTAATACATTGTAAGAAGGGTGGGAATCTCAGGTGGAGGAATATCTGGTGTAGAGCTGCAGCATAGGTCCCTTTGAAATAAGCCAAAATTTATTAATTTTATATTTTTGCTGTCAACCTCATTAAATAATGTTTTAATGACATTGGAAGTTTTAATAGCCTATTAAGCCTGCTGAATTTTACCAGGGAATTTTAAATAAACTTTATCACCCACATGTTTCTGAATAACAACTTTTTATGGTAGTAAATAATAGCAAACCTAACTATGTTGCACTTTCAGTGATTTTTTATCAGTGGGTTTTTCAGTTTGCAAGATACTGCAATATCTAGCGGTCCGCACCCCTCCCTTAGAAAAAAGGTAAAACAATATGGCACATTGTTCAGGTGCAAACATGACGAGTGTTGCTTTAAGGAGGAGAAGGATTTTGGACTTAATGTGGGAACCCTGTGTAAATAAGTGACAGTGACTCAGCTAACCCCGTCCAGGATATGCATCCTGTGGTCTATTTTTAATAAACTCACTTTCTTTTCTAACTAGAGTGTGTAGGTTGTGTCACTAGAGATGGTATTATTAAAAGTTCACATGCCATTAATTAACTCACAGAAAAAAACATGTTGTTGCATTCAGAGAATTCCTGAGCATCTATCCTTTTTTATTGTAATTTCAGCCGTTTATTTAGACTTTTTCTTGATAAATTTGACAGTCAGTGTGATCATCTTTAAGATCCTTTTACTTCTTCTTCATATAAGGTCAGCCAGACATGAGTATACTGAAGCTCTTATACTGAAGCTCTTATACTGAAGCTCTTCTTTTAATTGTTTCTGTCATTGTTTATTTATTTTTGTTAATCTAGATAAAGTGAATAAAGTCATTTTGTGTTGGCTCCCTCTGTTGTAGAGTATTGCTTCCTGTTCCTGTTACAACACACATTGGTGTTTTCGTGTTGGTTATCTGTGTTGACAATTGAATTACTGTTCGGACTACTAAAAACTCCCTGAAAAGCCTTCAGCTGATCCAAAATGCTGCAGCAAGAGTCCTGACAGGGACTAGAAAGAGAGAGCAGATTTCTCCTGTTTTGGCTTCCTGTTAAATCCAGAATTCAAAATCCTGCTCCTCACATACAAGGTCTTAAATAATCAGGCCCCATCTTATCTTAATGACCTTGTAGTACCATATCACCCTATTAGAGCACTTCGCTCTCGCTCTGCAGGCCTACTTGTTGTTCCTAGAGTATTTAAAAGTAGAATGGGAGGCAGAGCCTTCAGTTTTCAGGCCCCTCTTCTGTGGAACCAGCTTCCAGTTTGGATTCAGGAGACAGACACTATCTCTACTTTCAAGATTAGGCTTCAAACTTTCCTTTTTGCTAAAGCATATAGTTAGGGCTGGACCAGGTGATCCTGAATCCTCCCTTAGTTACGCTGCAATAGACGTAGGCTGCCGGGGACTCATTATATGCTAATAGACCTCTCTGCATTTAATCATTACTTGTTAATATTTGTCTCTCTTCCACAGTATGTCTTATGTTCTGTCTTCCTACCCTCATCCCAACTGGTAGCAGCAGATGGGCCTGGTTCTGCTCGAGGTTTCTTTTATTGTGATCTCTGTTACAGTGTTACTGTTTTTTAAGAGACATGTTTTCATTGTGTTGCATGAAAGACGTTGAGTGTGTCTTGAGGGGGTTAGTCACCAGAGCTGGAGAGTGAGTTATTCAGGAGAACTCTCCACAGCATTAACTGCCCTGTGACTGTACCACCTTAATAAACTATGGTTAAGGCAAATCGTCTTGTGCTTAAGAGTCTACGTGTAAGTTACAGAATATATGTTCAGTGCAGGTAGATATATAGTGTGTGTAGTTATATAGGTATACATGTCATCCAAAAATCCACAACATTCCCTCCTGTGATACCTAGAGGTACCACATCAAAACCCCCATGAACACTAATCCACACAACACACACATAATACAAAGATGGATTATATGGCACCATATGTGAAAATGAAAATAATACAATTAAACAATTAATTCCCCATGTTGGACTTCAACTTGGTCAGTAAGCAAGCAATTTATTTATATAGCACTTCCAGAACAGTTCTGTACACTTGACATGCCAGAAATGATAAATTGAATAAGTTTAAGAAAATAAAGATGAAAAAAGATCATAATTAAAATGACATTTAAAATAATAAAATTAGCACAAATAGCAAAAACATAAAATAGTATAAAATGATAATTAGAATTACATATAAAACAATAAAATCAGGGTCATACTGTGTCATATGTCAAGGAGTAAAAATGGGTTTTAAGTCGTGTTTTAGAATTTTAAAACTGAACTCTAGAATATACAGGCAACCGATGGATTGAAGCAAGGATGGGAGTTATGTGTTCTCTTTTACGGGTTCTGGTTAAAAGTCGTGCAGCAGCACTTTGGACTCCAACATATAGTGTGTTACAGTAATCCAAACGAGATGAAATAAAAGCATGGATTACTATTTCAAAATGCGGCCTAAAAACTGGACTTGACAGTAGCCCTAATATGACTGTCCAATTAAAATCAGTGTCCGTCTTGGTCAGGTGCAGCTTCTTTTTCTAAACACATTTCTTAGTGTGGGCTATGAAATGTCACTTCAATGTTGACAGTTTCTGCAGACAGCTTCAAGCTTTACTCAGCTTGTTTCCCCCTTTCAGTCTCATATTTCAAACACTTTATGAGCCAGAGAAAAGTTTCTCTTGGTGCTTCTTGACTGCTGGATCTTGCATAGCTCCAAAGAATACTAGCGACAACTTGGTCCTGCTCTTGATTTAGCTCAGTGTCTGCGATGGATAGCAGTTGATCTTGCACATTCCATCATTTAGGAGCAGGTTTTGGCACTGGATCGCTCCACATGGGCTGTAGGATCTGCACTAGATTCAAGGGCTGTTGGATGTGTCGTTGTTTGGCTGTCTGGAACAGTCTGTTTCACTTCGTTGTCCCCTCACACCCGTGATCAGATTGCCGGCAGCTGCTCCAGGACCTCTGCATCTCCGCCTGTTATTCAGATGCTGTTTCTACCTGTAGAAAAATACCCTTGCAGACTGCATTAGTTGTGTTCACAGTTCCCACTGTACCTTTACAGGCACTTTATGAGGGCTTATCTATGGACCTCTGTGAGTCCTGTTAGTTCGTGACTGCATGCACCTTAGTACCAAAGTTAGTATTTGTACCCAATCGACCTACTCATCACTCTCCTTAGCAACGTCACCAACTGCTTTATTTGGTGAAGGCCTTTGAAATGTTTGTCCCAAAAGCTGTTATAGATAGAAAACTTTACTAGATACCTCCTAAACTGATAGCTACGTAAAGAAAAGTAAAGCTGCCACAAGAGTACCTGGAGTAGCTCACTTAGCTAGCTTGTCTTTATTTAGCTGTTAAGCTGTCAGTTTCCCGGTGACCTGGACATTTAATCACAGTCACAGCACTAGGGAGCTTTAGGGCAACTACTTGCTGAGTACTTGTCTCTTTGTTCCTAAATACTATTAAGGCACATGTCACATATACAGTATATGCTGAATCTGGATAAACATTAAATCTGTTACATGCTGCTAATTCATAATTCATCATTAGTACTTTTAGCTCTAGATGTTGTGTTGCTGGCTGAATGGCTGATCAAACTCCCACTCCTCTATAACAGCAGAATCTGACTTTTCAAAGCTAAGTTAGACAATGTTGGCAGTAGTTAAACCATCACTCAAAAACCATCTCCTGACCAGTGGTCCTAGCCAACTATAGGCCAATCTCCAACATTCTTTTTATCTCAAAAATCTCAACTGGAGCAGTTGTATAAAAAAAACGTAAACATCTGCAAAGGAAATGGTTAATTTAAAGATATTCAGTCAGGTTTCAGAGCTCATCACAGCACAGAAACAGCTTTGGTGAAAGTTAAAAATTATCTTCTTAAGGCTTCTGACCATGGATTCATCCCTATGTTCGATACTGTTGACCATAATATGTTATTAGAGTGATCAGAGCATCCTGCAGGCATTACAGATACTGCCCTGCAGTGGTTCAAATCAGACTCCAGTTTGTTAATGCAAACACAGAATCCCCTCACACACACATGACTAGCCATTGAGCTTCACAAGGTCCTACTCCAGGACCAGTTCTGTTTACATTACACATGCCTCCTTTAGGTAACACCACATAAGGCACAACATACCTCTGCAATACTGATGACACCCTCCATCTCATCTATGCATGAGAGGTTCACTGACAACACACACCAGTCAGTCAACCTGCAGGAATGCCTCCAGAAAACAAAGATATGGATGACCACCTTTTGCTCCTAAACGTAGATAACACTGAGTTTATTGTACGCTGTCCTAAAAAATCTTAGACATATATGGTAACTAACCAGATACTCTGGATGGCATTACATTGGCCTCCAGTAACACTGTGAGGTTTCTTGGAGTCATTTAAACCACAGTATGGACTCCAATGCACATATTGATGATTGCCTTCTTCCAATTCTGCACAAGATAAGATAAGATAAGATAAGATAAGATAAGATAAGACAAAAAACAAACTAAAAACCAGCAACAAACAACTTAAACATAAACAATTACAAAGAAAGAACAATACAGTATCCACATCTGAACCAAAGAGTAAAACAGTGAAATGTGGATTATTAAATATTAGGTCTCTCTCCTCCAAGTCTCTGTTAGTACATGACTTAATAATTGATCAACAAATTGATTTACTCTGCCTTACAGAAACCTGGTTGCAGCAGGATGATTATGTTAGTTTAAATGAATCAACACCCCCGAGTCATTCTAACTACCAGAAATCTCGAAGCACAGGCCGGGGGGAGGTGTGGCAGCAATTTTTCACACCAGCCTATTAATTAATGAAAGACCAAGACAGACTTTTAATTCATTTGAAAGCCTGATGCTTAACATTCTCCACCCCAGCTGTGAAACTCAGAAACCAGTCTTACTTGTTATCATCTATCGTCCACCTGGGCCTTACACAGAGTTTCTGTCTGATTTCTCAGACTTTATATCTAATTTAGTTCTCAGCTCAGATAAAATAATTATTGTGGGTGATTTTAACATCCATGTAGATGCTAAAAATGACAGCCTCAACATGGCATTTAATCTGTTATTAGACTCAATTGGTTTCTCTCAAAATGTAAAAGAACCCACCCACCACTTTAATCACACTCTAGATCTTGTTTTAACATATGGCATAGAAACTGAACATTTAACAGTGTTTCCTGAAAACCCTCTCCTGTCTGATCATTTCCTGATAACATTTACTTTTACAATAATTGATTACACAGCGGTGAAGAGTAGACTTTATCAAAGTAGATGTCTTTCTGAAAGCGCTGTAACTAAGTTTAAGAATATAATCCACCCACTGTTATCATCTCCAATGCCCTGTACCAACACAGAGCAAAGCAGCTATCTGAACGCTACCCCAACAGAGGTCGATTATCTTGTTAATAATTTCACCTCCTCACTACGTACGACTCTGGATACTGTAGCTCCTGTGAAAACTAAGGTCTCTAATCAGAAGTACCTGACTCCGTGGTATAATTCTCAAACACGTACTTTAAAGCTGATAAATCGTAAGCTGGAGAGGAAATGGTGTGTCACAAATCTAGAGGATCATCATTTAGCCTGGAGAAATAGTTTGCTGCTTTATAAGAAAGCCCTCCGCAAAGCCAGAACATCTTACTATTCATCACTGATTGAAGAAAATAAGAACAACCCCAGGTTTCTCTTCAGCTCTGTAGCCAGGCTGACAAACAGTCAGAGCTCTTGTGAGCCAACAATCCCTTTAACGTTAACTAGTAATGACTTCATGAACTTCTTCACAAATAAAATTTTTATCATTAGAGAAAAAATTACCAATAATCATCCCACAGATGTAATATTATCTACAGCTACTCTTAGTACCATTGATATTAAGTTAGACTCTTTTTCTCCAATTGATCTTTCTGAGTTAACTTCAATAATTACTTCCTCCAAACCATCAACGTGTCTTTTAGACCCCATTCCTACAAAACTGCTCAAAGAAGTCCTGCCATTAATTAATGCTTCGATCTTAAATATGATCAACCTATCTCTAATAATCGGCTATGTACCACAGGCCTTCAAGCTAGCTGTAGTTAAACCTTTACTCAAAAAGCATCTCTAGACCCAGCAGTCTTAGCTAATTATAGGCCAATCTCCAACCTTCCTTTATATCAAACATCCTTGAAAGAGTAGTTGTCAAACAGCTAACAGATCATCTGCAGAGGCTTGTTTGAAGAGTTTCAGTCAGGTTTCAGAGCTCATCACAGCACAGAAACAGCTTTAGTGAAGGTTACAAATGATCTTCTTATGGCCTCTGACAGTGGACTCATCTCTGTGCTTGTCCTGCTAGACCTCAGTGCAGCGTTCGATACTGTCGACCATAATATCCTATTAGAGCGATTAGAACATGCTGTAGGTATTACAGGTACTGCACTGCAGTGGTTTGTATCATATCTATCTAATAGACTCCAGTTTGTGCATGTAAATGGAGAGTCCTCTTCACACACTGAGGTTAATTATGGAGTTCCACAGGGTTCAGTGCTAGGACCAATTCTGTTTACATTATACATGCTTCCCTTAGGCAGCATCATTAGAAGACATAGCATACATTTACACTGCTATGCCGATGACACCCAGCTCTATCTGTCCATGAAGCCAGATAACACACACCAATGAGTTAAACTGCAGGAATGTCTTAAAGACATAAAGACCTGGATGGCCGCTAACTTTCTGCTTCTTAATTCAGATAAAACTGAGGTTATTGTACTCGGCCCTGAAAAGCTTAGAAATATGGTATCTAATCAGATTCTTACTCTGGATGGCATTACCTTGGCCTCCAGTAACGCGGTGAGGAACCTTGGAGTCATTTTTGACCAGGACATGTCCTTCAACGCACATATTAAACAAATATGTAAGACTGCTTTCTTCCATTTGCGCAACATCTCTAAAATTAGAAATATCCTGTCTCAGAGTGACGCTGAAAAACTAGTTCATGCATTTATTACTTCCAGGCTGGACGACTGTAATTCATTATTATCAGGAAGTCCAAAAAACTCACTGAAAAGCCTTCAGCTAATCCAAAATGCTGCAGCAAGAGTCCTGACAGGGACTAGAAAGAGAGCAGATTTCTCCTGTTTTGGCTTCCATTCACTGGCTTCCTGTTAAATCCAGGATTCAAAATCCTGCTCCTCACATACAAGGTCTTAAATAATCAGGCCCCATCTTATCTTAATGACCTTGTAGTACCATATCACCCTATTAGAGCGCTCCGCTCTCGCTCTGCAGGCCTACTTGTTGTTCCTAGAGTATTTAAAAGTAGAATGGGAGGCAGAGCCTTCAGTTTTCAGGCCCCTCTTCTGTGGAACCAGCTTCCAGTTTGGATTCAGGAGACAGACACTATCTCTACTTTTAAGATTAGGCTTAAAACTTTCCTTTTTGCTAAAGCATATAGTTAGGGCTGGACCAGGTGACCCTGAATCCTCCCTTAGTTATGCTGCAATAGATGTAGGCTGCCGGGGGATTCCCATGATGCATTGAGTTTTTCCTTTCCAGTCACCTTTCTCGCTCACTATGTATTAACAGACCTCTCTGCATTGAATCATATCTGTTATTAACCTCTGTCTCTCTTCCACAGCATGTCTTTATCTTGTCTTCCTTCTCTCACCCCAACCGGTCGCAGCAGATGGCCCCGCCCCTCCCTGAGCCTGGTTCTGCCAGAGGTTTCTTCCTGTTAAAAGGGAGTTTTTCCTTCCCACTGTTGCCAAAGTGCTTGCTCATAGGGGGTCATATGATTGTTGGGTTTTTCTCTGTATCTATGAAGCGCCTTGAGGCGACTTTTGTTGTGATTTGGCGCTATATAAATAAAATTGAATTGAATTGAATAAGATAGAACTTTATTAATCCCTCGGGTGGGTTCCTCTGCACTATCACGACACTTAGAAACATCCTGTCCCAGAGTGGCGTTGAAACATGAGTTCATGCATTTATTACTTCTAGGCTGACCAACTGTCCTTTGTTATTATCTGGATGTCATACAAACTCCTTGAAAAGCATTTAATTGATTTCATTTGTTATAGCATAAACATTGATAGGAACTAGAACAATAGAGTATATTTCTGCTATTGGCTTCTATTCACTGACTCCTTGTTAACCCTCCTGCCATCCTTTAAAAAACTCACACCCATCACCCTAGGGACCATTCTCAGCCACGCCATAAAAAGACCATATATCCATATTTTATTCCACTTTAAATTAGCCAACCTTGTAAAACTACTTCTCCCTGAAATATTCATGTAAAGTTTTAATTATATTTTCGTTGTTTTAACCCTTCAAATCCCAGTGCTATTACATGAGCGCCCTGTGTTATAAGCCCCAAAAACCAAAAAACGAAACTAAATATTTCCACAAAAAACCAGTTGAAGTAATATGTGATTGTCATTATAAGTAGGCCTTTAGATGGACCAAAGATTGGCACCAACATACATTTTGACCTGCCATTATTTTTTTTGCATTTTTTTTGCAATTTAAAAATTAAAACTTCAAGGCCCTGAGTCTTCATTGACATCCAAGAAAAGAAGAAAAAATAAAATCATATGATGATAATTTGGGGTTGAAAAATAGCGTTTATAATGGAAGTCAATGGGCAGAAAATGGTCCCCAGGGTGATGGGTGTGGGGATTTCTGCTGCTCAGCCATTTTAGGCTGATTTAAGGAATTCACACTGGAATATTAACATTGACAGGTAAAAACTATCCTGTGGCAAGTTTGGTTATATTCCACTGAACACAGTGGAAATGGCAGCCATTTAACACATAGCAGTGGCACAAAAAGGTCCCAAGAAGGCAGGAAGGTTAAATCTGTAATTTAATTTCAACATCCTGCTCCTATAGTACTATATCTCTCCATTATAACACTTCACCCTCAAACTTCAGGCTTACTAGAATATTTAAAAGTAGAATGGGAAGATGGGCCTCTAGTTTTTAGGTATCTCTTTGGGGTTATTATTAGTTATTATCAATCTCTGGTTCTCTTCCACAGCATCTCCTTCTCATTCTCTTCGTTTGCAGCAGATGGCCACTCCCCCCTGTGCCTAGTTCTGCTGGATGTTTCTTCCTGTTAAAATGGAGTTCCTTCTTCCCCCGTTCTCCAAAGTTAATGCTAATAGGGGGTCAGAAAATTGATTGTGGTTTTTTAATGTTTTATTATTGTAGTTAACCCTTGCATTATAAAGCGCCTAGAGATGACAGGTGCTGTGACTTTGTGCTGTTTAACCTTGAGTTGAATACAATACAACATGACACCCTTTGTTTTTAAAGTAAAGTAGCCATAGAAAAGCTAAAATAGCTGTGTTGCACTAATCATACAAATGTTCTCAGTCATTTCAGTTTATAGAAAATAATCATGGACCTTGTTACATATTTGGGCGGTGGACTCCAAGGCAGACAAATTACTTCACACCCCATTTTCCTCAACTTGAAATAATACATGTAATTGCTTTTATGTTTATAATACACCTGGATGGCCATGATAAACACTGAGACCTCCTGACAAACAAATAGTACAAATAGCAGGGTAAAAAGTCTACTTCAACAGTTTTTGTATTGTAATAGGTCAATAGCCGCTCACTTATAGAGGTTTAATCATGCTACATTAACCCTGCCTTACCTTAATCTTCTCAGTTTGCCCCATACCAATGAAATGTTCTCCCTTTCCTCTTGATTGCCGAGTGCCCGGTCAGACTTCATGTCCCTCAGTGGTTCAAACTCTACCTCTGCACACTGTAACTAGAATAGAGTTATTTAATCAAGCAGATTTTGATACAATATGCATTTGGGCAATTTATGAAATTTCCGCTTGTGGGACTAATAAAGGTATATCAAATCAAATCAGTCCACAGACAACTGGACCCTGCAACATACGGGAAAGAAAATTTAGGCCCTGTTTTTCTAATTTGGGGATTGCTCACAGTTTTTATATGGGAGGAGCTTTTGGCCTCTTTCCCTCCAAATTGTCTGAATTTAGATTTTATCCTAAATTGTTTTGTTGGTTTATTTGTTGGCAGAGTTATCAGTTTAGCTCTGGTAAGCTTGATGTATCCCCCATTTGCTAATACAGTTAAGATAATGACAATATGCTTCTCAGTTTCTTTCACCTCCACACTGCATTCATTGATCTTTTTTCTTCCTTTTGAAAGGAACTACAAATTGCTCACACACTGAATTACAGCACTGTGGATGGTTTAGTGCTGCAAGTAGCATCCTATTAACTAATGCTTTCTATTAGCATCAATTAGGGCAGGGATAGCTCAGTAGGTAGAGTGGCGGCCCCATGATCGTAAGGTCGGGGGTTCGATTCCCCTGAACAGCTACCCTGAGGTACCCCTGAGCAAGGTACCGTCCCCACACACTGCTCCCCGGGCGCCCAATGGCTGCCCACTGCTTCACTGAGTGAATGGGTTAAATGCAGAGAGGGATTTTCCCCACGGGGACCAATAAAGTACACTTTCTTCTTCTTTCTTCAATACATGAGCAGAGGTAGCTGCCACTACTCTAAATGTAGCAGCACTGAAAAAGATAAAAGATAGATTATTTGACATATCTGTATACAGATTCATACCTTTGCACACATTTACACCCACCCCCAAGAGAGACATACCTGGGTCAGAAAGAGCAGATGTCTAAATTTCCCATTTCTTTAGAAAGTATGGTGCTACTGGGGGTCCTGAGTTTCATCAGTACCCCAGCTTTTAGTAAATCCCCATGTGTACGTCTCATCCCTTCAATAATGCGATGTTCATTAGGTGTCATTTCTGGATTAATACTTTCTTTAAGTTTAGTTTATACAACTATACTAATTTACCTGCCCCGTGTCTAACTGGGGTTTAATCCTGTCTGTGTATTTGTTCTAGTGTCAATAAGAGGCATGTCTGTGCCTTTTACCTATTGAACTGTTCCTAAACCTTCAATAATATTTTAATGTAAGAGTGTTAGTAATGAATATGTCTTTAATGATCTCCTGTCTAATGTTTACATCTGGCCTAATTCCTATTATTTGTGTTCTTTTCCTATTGGGAGAGTAACACAAGGGGTGGAGCCCAGGGATTTAAACGCATTCGTTTGTTGGGAGCATTACTGATGTAGTTGTTTCATTTGGTCAACTGCAGATATCACACATAGTTAGGTGATAGTTCTTCCCCCTTTAGTCTGCAACTTATTTGTCCATGCTGACTTCAGAGCATGTTGATCCTTTTTCTGAGCAAGAATCCTGACATTCCTTCACTGTCCAAATGTATTTAACTTGTTTTTTGGCAGCAATAAACATGACAGTTTACTTCTTTTAATTTAAGACATGTTTTATTTTAATTAAGTGTAAAACTTTTTTATTTAATGCAAAATTATATTTTGTTTTAATTTACTTTCAAATTCTTCAGTTGCTGAATGGGCTGCATAGTTTTCATATTGCATAGTTCAGAATAGCTATAATTGTACCAGATGGTTGCATTCAGTTAAGTTGGACTAGACTGTAATACAAACCGTTCAGTTTGTCAACAATAAAACTGAAATGAGAGAAAGACTGAGTGTGAGACTTTGTTATTAGATAAAATGAATATTGATAAAGTTTACCTTTATGTACAGAATCTGAATGTCGCAAAATATTTTTTAAAAATTGCAATAATATCGTATTGTGTGTTAAGTATTGTGATAATATCGTATCGTGGGATGTATGGTGATTCCCACCTCTACCGAAGTCCATGTACTGAAGATTTCTCTTGACAGTTGTTATCGTGCTGCCCACATTCAGAGGTAGACTGTGCTGGCTCTTAGAGGACACAAAACGTTGCTCCGCAGCTGGTTAATGAATACGTCAGCTAACTAAAAGTGTGTTTTCATACACTTTTCCAGCCCTCGGCCGTTACAGTCTTTCATTAGCCTCAAGGAGATGGAGCAGCCTCTATCTCAGCTTTATGTGGATCTTCCCTTGGACGTCCCCTTACTGCATGAAAGCCCAGGAACTCTCTGGCTAACTCCTCCACTCCACCTTTCCACAGGCCTTATTGGTGGCATAGGCCTTCAGAGTGCCAGTGTTGCTCCTTTCCACAGGCTTTTGGCCTGCTGTCTTTCACTGGTGATCTGTGTTTCTCCCCCTCAGTTGGTGAGCTCCTTCATCTGTGAGGAGTTATTCCTTTTTCTTCATAACAGGAGAGTCATTGTTTTGAGTGTGTGCATACATCAGTTCGTAAGTAACTGTTTCATTTGTTCCAGTTTTTCTTTTCTGAGCTTGACCTCATGTTACTGTCTTTAATCTTATCCTCTTCTTTGAATTCTCCTATATAGCTTACTATATAGCTAGCTCTCACTTACAGTTTTCCCTCTTTCACCCACAGCTTTCTTTGTCCCACACACTTAACAGCTCCTTAAACTGACTTCCTACATCTCTGACTTTCTCATGTTTTACTTTCTTCTTGTCTAAGCCATAATCACTTTTCTGATATCATTTTACTTCCAAAGGCTCAACTTTAGATTTTTGCATTTTTGATCCATGTGTTTTATTTTTAATTACCAGCTTTTAGTGGAAAAAAGGCTATGTCATCCCCTCCAAACGCTGTTCTTGTGTACCTCCACCAACTGCACGATGCACACTGCTTATTCAGGGAACTTTGTGTGTTTTTTACTGGCAGCATGATTTATACCATATCTGCTGAATTTAATTTTTCGTTTAGGATCAAACAAGATGGTAGGGGCTTTATTATTATAAATAATGTTCTGCTTTTCTGCTGAACTTTCTCGTAAAGTGACAAGATGCAGCTGACCCTGTAACCATTCAAAACCCTGATTCCTGAAATAATTGCAGAAGAATTGCCATAATACGTATTGAACTTGACAAATTAAAAGAAATAATCATTCAATAGTAATTTTGCATATGTGAGTTTTAATTGCATTGGATTTGCTAAAGACAGCATTTCGCAAATTAGTCCTTAAACATATAAAGTGCTATTTTTTTATTCTTTTACTTTCTTGGCCATTAAAAGTCACTCTGATATTGCTGGACTCAAAAATTAAACACTTCCTCCTTCATTCGCACTCAAATAGATCAGCTAGGAACATGGGGTTAGTATCTTGCCCAAGGATACTTGGCATGTAGATTGGAGCCAACCGGGCTCAAACCACCAACCCTGGTTGGTAGGTGACCTGCTCTACCACCTGAGCTACAGCCACTGTTAAGTCTAATTGTTGAATGTTGCCATTGTGTTTCTTAAATTTGTACAGTCTTAGTTCAAGCAGTAGGATCAAAGCCATTCCTTTGATCCTGACCACCTCTCCAACCACTCTGTGCTGGGGGAGGTTTTATTGTAGATACATCCTATCTGAAAGATCTGTTTCTTTTGATGTAAACTTCCTGGGTTTACGACCCTTTGGTCAGCAGGAGGTCTGACACACACACACACACACACACACACACACACATTCTCACATAACACACACACACACATTCTCACATAACACACACACACACACTCTTACAGAGGTTCACACATATACATACAAATGCTTTGTCTCAGAACCAAGGGGGCGTGGCTTTGTTCTGACGTGTTTTGTGTGAACTGTGTCTCAATAAAAAGGGCAGCAAGGGAGGTCGTGGTCGAGGTCATTTTCGTGGTGGACACAGGCAAGTGTTTGATCGATCGACTGTCTTGTTTTCTTCATGATGAATAAGTCTCTAGAATTAGCGGGGCTTGTGGAAACACAGACCCAACACCACCCACTTTGGCAAAAAAATGTCGGCTTTCATTCATCTAGACTGTCTTTGCCGGTGGACCCTCAGATTCCCACTGGGAATCCCAAGTCCCCGCGTTACTTGCTAGGAATTTATCACCATATATCCCAAAGGCCTAAACAGCCCATCTACCTTGTAATTCATTTGGTTAACCTAGTTATCCTTTGTCAATTTATCAACCTGAATGAATGACTAGGTCTCCAGCCATATCCACCTAAAGGGGCCTACGTATACCTTACTTTTTGTCACTTCATCACTTCAACTTCCTCTACTTCACAATGCCTATTCTTCAGCCTTGACACTTTAGAATAGCGGGAAAATAAAAAACAAACTCCCCCAACACAGCCCTGGAGTCCAACTCAAGCACAGGGCAGAGCAACCTTTACACAGATACCCACATTCACACACACAGCGCTCACCCGCACTCCTCAGCGGTTCACACAAGAGCTAGTTACAGGAAACACACACACACACATATGAAGCAGCATTAAACTTTGCTCATTCAGTTTCTGCAACTAACATTATTTATTACAGTGTAACACTTTTTTTTTAAATAACAGTAACCCTTTGATTAAAGTCCTTTTCAAGGGTAGGTGTAATCTACTTGGTGCCTAGGTGGGAATCCCCCTTCTGCACTCAGACAACACCAACATTCTGCAGAAAAAAACTTTGCTTACGTTACGTAACGGCCACGTGGTGTCCTTTGATGCGCAAAAGCTTTTGACGTTCCAAAAAGCTCCCAGCAATCACCTTAATTCCTTGTCTCTTCGTGGTCGCCAATTTTTGTTGCAAATTTTAAAGCCAACATGACAACCTCATCCCACCAACGATGTGGAGATCCAGCTTTTTTAGATCCAACTGAAATCCTTCACTCAAAAAGAAACTCTGGAAAAGAGTAGAATTCTTGGAATAGAGTTTAATACACTGAATCGTATGGACAGCAAGAAAGTACATACAAAGAATAGCAAGACAACACTTAGCAAAGCAAGCAAAGTAAACCCCAGGTTGTAGGGCCTTAAGCACAGACAGCAGAGGCCTACAGAGAGAGATGGAAAGAGAAAAGCCCTGGGGTGTCCTCTGGTCCCTTAATATAGGGACCAATAACCCTGCCCCCTGCTGCTGGGTAACTTTACACTTGTCCTCCAGCCAAAAAAAGGAGGTGCAGGGTCAGGTACCAGCAAAAGGTCCTGGCCCGGGGCCGGTCAGGACTCTGGCTAATGGCCATGCGTAGAGGGGCACCCTTTGATTAAACCCTTGCGTTGGCTTATCACAATATGTAATGACACGGGCAAACGTTGCATTGTGTTAGTCCCTGGAGCGAAGTGAATTATTCAGGAGAACTCACCCCAGCATTAACTGCCCTGTTACTGTACCATCTTAATAAAGCATGGTGAAGGCAAAATGTCTTGTGCTACATGAAAGTTACAGTATATATGTTTAGTGCAAATCTATAGATTATAGTCTATATAGTTAGTGTATATAATGCATGTAGTTATATAGGTATACATGTCATCCAAAAATCCACAACAGAAAGTAGTGCCAATGACAGTTAAGCTAGATTAAATTAAGTTAATCAACATTTGGACAGTGACAATACTTTTGTCTCTGTACATCCCCAAATAAATATTTGAAATAATAGTACAAAAAATGTGATATCACTTTTTTTAAAACAAATTACAGCCATTGTTGATATATGAACTTCCTCAAGTCTGCATGCCATGGACTTCACCAGAGCAGAGATTCTTTCATGAAGGTCCTTCATGGCTTAAGTACTGCTGCCTTGTTGAAGCTCGGTTGTTGATTTTTCTGCTCTCTGTTGGGTATTCTTCTAGTAAGACACATGCTCAGTTGCAATTGAGTCAGTTAATTTATGACTTACAACCAGTGTTGGTCAAGTTACTTGAAAAACGTAATCAGGAACTAATTACTGATTACTTCCCCAAGAAAGTAATCCAGTTACTTTACTGATTACTTATTTTCAAAAATAATTAATTACTTAGTTACTTAGTTACTTTTTAAAAACACGATTTACACCCTGAATATGTGATAAAGTGATAGATCTTTCAGCCCAATTCTACTTTTTCTGCATAATCCATCATCAAATGTAATCAGATGGAAAAGTCTCTTTTTAAAACTTGTTTTATTAGTTTTAATCTTTTAACTTTATGCATCACACAAACATTTAATTATTTGCAACATTCTCTGACTGGAAGAAATTAGTTTAACATTTAAACCTATTTTCTGCACATTCCAGCACATAAAATAAAATAGTTTTTGTGTTTACACTCAGTCTTTCAAATAGATGCAAGTAAAACACAGCAGAAAATAAATAAAGTCAAAGACTCAGCGGTCCTGTTGCTCTATTTTCACCTGTAAAGCAGGAGTGGGGTAGGCGGAGCTTTACCCTGGTGCAGGTGTGCCGCAGCGGTCAGTGGAAGAATCCGCGAGTTTCTCTGTGAGTTTCCCATTACGTCGTAGCTACTCGGTGCTTGTTTAGGGGTTTTGTTCGCTGTAAAAAGAAGTTTTCTTCCCACGCACGATGGGGAAGTAACGCGTTACTGCCCATCTCTGCTTACAACAAGCAAACAAGTACTGAACAGGTAGTAAGTGGGGTGCAATGGGATGTCAGGGGCAGGGTGGTCTCAAACCGAGCAAAGAAGGTATTCAGCTCCTCTGCTAGTGTCAGGCTGACCTTTGAAGCTGGAGAGGGCTTGGATGCCTCTCCACACCTGGTGGGGGTTGTTGTGTGTGTATAAGCTCTCTATCTTCCTCCTGTAGGCCTCCTTGTACACTGTACACATGATCCGGTGTCCTGTCCCTACTTGTAGGAAACCTAACATGTTGGTGGAATTTGGGGAGTACAGATGTCAAACGTGCCTTATTGAAGTCCTCAGCAACAACATGGATGCCCTTTGGGTGTTCTTGCTGCTGTTTGCTGATGACAAGTTGGAGGTGGTTGAGGGCTGAGCTAACATTAGCATCAATGGGGATGTAAACAACAATAACTACGACTACCATTAGCTCGCCAGGTAGATAAAAGGACCTTCAGTCAATGGACATGGCTTCTACTGTCTATAATTCTGTGGTTATGGCACCAGTTCTGAAGAACATAGGCACATAGCCCCTCGCCTCTTCCCCTACCAGAGTCTTTGTAAATGGCCTAGTAAATGGCCTGTATTTGTATAACGCTCTACTTGGTCCCTAAGGACCCCAAAGCGCTTTACACATTCAGTCATCCACCCAGTCACACACACATTCACACACTGGTGATGGCAGCTACATTGAAGCCACAGCCGCCCTGGGGCACTGACAGAGGCGAGGCTTTGTCCTGCTGGTCCCTGTCCTGGTGGTGTAGAGTCTAGCCTGGTAACTCCAGTGTGGCATCTCAGAATTGTGGATGGTAGAATGTAGCTCCTTCATTTTGTTTTTGAGGGATCTGACATTGGTGAGGAAGATCAATGTCCATGATGCACTTTATTTTAACATTCATGTTTTTATTAAGTAAACTGACTGATCCTTATATAGTGCTTTTCTACTCTACGTGAGCACTCAGATTCCCATTCAACCATTCATACAAGCACTTCTTGTACACCTAAGTGCTTTTTATCCCACAATTTCATAATCCATTGAACACAATGAAGAGCAACTTGGGGTTCATTATCTTGCCCAGGATACTCTGGGCTGCAGAGAGGGATCAAACTACCAACCTTGTGATTAGTAGATGACCTACTCGACCTTCTGAGCTAAAGCCTCCCCTGTGGCCGAAAGATTATTATTATTTTATTTGATAGAAACAGGACATTGTGGAGACAAAGCGTAAGGATGACATGCAACAAGTAGTTAACTATGAGCTAGTACAGAATTAAGAAGAAGATCAGACTTGGGCTACTTCTACACAAATCCGGATAAATATGAAAACAGCGATTTATGGCGCCGCGTCCACACTATTGTTTTTAAGTGTTTCCAAACAGTTGTTCATCCACACTGAAACGATCGAAAACAATATGTTCCTGTATTGCGCATGGATGAAACATAAGACGATTCGACCTGCATTATTTCTGTCTGCCGCTTATTTATTTCCCAGCTCTTTGAAACGTCACGGCAAAATGTAGAGGAAAAGCACCGGGTTTTTTAAATGGTGGAGTTGTTGCTGCAAGTAACACAAAAATACAAAGTTGCAAAAGCGAGTGAGAATTAAAGAATTTGAAGGAAATCTATCTGGAGCATGTACAAACTGATATTAATCTTTAACAGGGCTGTCATAACTGAGAGCAAACAAAACAACTGCTGTATAATGCCTGTCATCGTTTTAAAAAGTCTCCATTTACGCAGTCTACACTGCACCGCGAAAACAGCTTTTTCAAATGTATCTGCTTTGGAGAGCGTTTTCAAAAAGCTCCATTTTCCTTGACCAAAAACGCCGTCTCATTGTGGACGGAAGGCCAAAAAGAAAAAAATGGGTTTTCAAACGAAGACGTATTAGTGTGCACATGGCCTTGCTAAACATTCCTAGGTAGGTGTGGTGATATACCGTAAACGCAGACACTTCTAAAAAGAGAACAGGAGCTTAGCTAATAAGTGCTGGATTTAAGTCTGGAATGGCTTTTACAATATTGTTTGATTGGATCTATTGCAGCTCTTCTTGTAATTGTTTTTTTTTGTTGCATATTTAATTTCTTCACCATGAGACAAAATTATCCTAAAGGTCATCTTTTTGATATATGATCTTCGGCATACGCCCACAACACCAGCAGAATTTCATTGGCAACATGACAAATGACACTGATAATTTAGGTAACATCACCTTCAAATTATTCCTTTATAGAAGACGGCTTTAAAAAGTCGCAAAGTAGTTTAAAATATAAGATCATTAAATAATTATTGACGAAGCCTTTTACAGATGCCCTTTGGTTGCATCTTAGTATAGTCAGTCACGATAATTTGCCTTCACTGACGTATCAAGTTGGGTAAATGTTAAATTGAGTAAACATCCTTATTTACCAAGACTATGAATACCTTCCTTTTCCACCCTGGCTGTGAAAGATCTAACTTGGGGGGTGTGTCTGGTACTGGCTTGCCTCACCTTGGTTTTTCCACTAGGACTATTGATGAGGATTTATGTGTTCTTAGCAACACTGTGTACCTCTCTCTGCTTCCAGAGACTGTGTTTGGTTTGCTGTTATTACATTGTATTTCACAAGTCCTGCTCAAATACTCCAAATCAGAAAATGAATGGAAAGCAGGATGTGGCCTGTGCACAAACACACACACAGAAACACACACGTTGTTTTATATACTTGAATAACAAGTACAAAAGATGATTTTGTCCTCATAAATGTCATAGACACTCTACTCTCTTACAAGAAGAATGAGACATTACACTTTGCAAACAGTACAAACCACACTCTGTGGGGAAGAATTTTCTTTAGAATGTTGTGGTAGCCATCCTGGTAAAAATTAAAATTATTCAGAAAACTTTAGAGCTCCCTAAAGGGGGAGTAGAACTTTAATGGGATTTTGAATTTATCAGAGGAGAAAATTGTAAATAGTAAATTAATTGGTTCTTATATAGTGATTTTCTACTCTACCTGACCAATTCAAATCGCTTTCCTCATTCACCCATTCACACCCATTCATACAAGCACTTTTATCTATGCTTTTTCAAAATGGAAAGGCAACCTAACAAAAATTTTGACACAGATTTACAATCACTGGTATTTCTTGACGTCTAGTGTTGGTTGAAAAACAGCTCCAAAATGAAATCTGTGCTAACTGGGTACATCGCTCGAGTTGAGGATTTTGCATGTTCAAATCAACTTGAGTATCAGTACCCAGTGTTAATTTTGTCAGTACCTATTTTGAAATAGTAGCTTCAAATGATCAAATCTTACCAAAAAACTGAAACTAAAAACATTTCTTATTTTACTGAATTTTACACACCACACTATGGGATCAGAACGATGCCACCTTGAAACGAAACCGAAAAAAATATTGAAACCAAAAAAAAATATTGTAACTGAAATAAATGTACTGAAAAATCTTCTATTGAAACTGAAAAAAAATGTGATAGTGAAAAACAATTAATTGAAACTTCAATTTTTTTTGTTTTCGCTTACAACTTTTTTTTCAGTTTCAATAAAAAAAATTTCGGTTTCAAACCGTTTTTCAGTTTCAAACCATTTTTCGATTTCAATCCATATTTCGGTTTCAAACCATTTTTCAGTTTTTTGGGGTTTTTTGGGTTTTTTTTGCCTGTCCCATTTGGTTCTTTAGCCGTCAGAATTGTTGTCTGAAGACCAACAAGGAGACCCAATGGATTTACTTTGCCAAATGGATCATCGTGGCATTGCCGTATTGGTCCATTTGATCGACCTTTGTTTTTATTATTTATTATATTTTATTTTCAGATGTTACAGACGGGACAGACATGAGTGAGGGATAGGAAAGGGAGAAAGAAAGAGGAAGGAAAAGAAAAACAGAAGGGGAGAGGGACAGTGAGAAAGGGGGGGAGAAAAAAAATAAAAAATCTCCTGGATCACCTGTTGAGAGAAGAAGAATAGAAAACAAGCAAAAAAAAAAACCAAAGCAACATTGTTACGTTCCCCCCGAAAGGGTCTAGGCATGTGAGTGAGGGGACCAGTAACAAATGAGTCCAGAACAGAATGAAAGGAAAACAGACCAGTGTTTTCAGTAAATAAAATAGTCTTTATTATAGATCATTTTAACATAAAGAGCCGGCAACGCCGTTTTACCAGTAACACTTGGAAAAAAGAGAAAAAAGGGTTGCAACAACAAAGAACACAATAACCAAACAAAAACTCCACACCACGAGGAGGTACTTCCAGGGGCCCACAAGCTCACCCTGTCACTAACAGCAGCTGGCTTTGCTGCTGCCAAGGCTCACAAGCCCACACTACTCACGCAAAGCAGCTATGCTGTTTCCACAACTCCACACTTTGAGCAGGCAAGGCTCACAAGCCCACACTACTCACGCAAAGCAGCTATGCTGTTTCCACAACTCCACACTTTGAGCAGGTTAACCACACACAACGCAGAGACACCAGAGAACACCCCACCCTGTTCACAGCTCATCCCCAGCTTATATGACCTCCGAGAGGTGATTGCTGACTGGGCCCAGGTGGTAAATGAGTCCAATGAGCAGCAGCTGTGTCCTGGGGAGAGAGAAGAGCAAGAGAGAGACGGGGGGTGGAGCAAAAAAGAGGAGGAGGCGGAGAAAAACACCACGCCCACACAAGGGCAGTATCAGGAGGCCCAGCTAGGGCCGTAACACCCCCTCCCATAATTACAAACCAGTGGTTTGTCATAGAACGTCCTACCCAGCTTTTAAACATATCACCTACCATCCACCATAATAACGGTTAGGCATACCCTGCCGAATCTGCCAAGACCTTTTTGATGGGTTGAAAACACTGCACGGGGTTGGCTCAAGTCCCTCAACATAGTGTCCCAAATGACAGCCAAATGTTTTTTGAGCCATCACATATGGAGAACCCATCAGGCAGCTAGAAGGCCTTACAGCAACACTTCTCTGACGCTTCTTCGCTAGGTCATGGCAAAAGGCATGCTGGTTAGCCAGAGGTGCAGGTTGAAATGGTTGTGTCACACACAATCTATCACACTGTAGGTCATCTGGACCCGAGAGACCGTCATCAGGTGGCAGATTACAATTAGTTGATCTCTGACAGTGACCAAATGACACCACTGAGCAATTATGCTCCAACTGTTGCCTAGGACTGGCAACTTTGTCGGTTTGTGAACCACAGTTCACTCTTTTGAAAGCAGATCGATTTTGCTTTGAGTTTGCTTTCAAACAGTGAGCAACCAGGTGGCCAGGTTTGTGGCAGAAGAAACAGAGCTTTGTTTTGGCTCTTGAAACCACGCCTGTATCGGCTTTGTTAGCTGGCACACTCCTAACTCCCAAGACTGACTGTTTCTGTTTGTAGGCCCCACAATCTGCTATTAAATGGCCAGACTTTAAACAAAAAGAACACTTTCGTTTCACACTGGAATGGGACACAAGTACCTCACCCTTTCGGTACTGTGTAGCTGGCACATCACTAACCTTCACTAGGTCATCGCGTCGGTCGTGCTTAATGACACTGGTTTTATGGATGAGGGCAAACTCATCAGCCAGTGTTGCAGCATGCTGTAATGAGGAAACCTTCTGTTCACTGAGGTATACTGCAATCTGCTCGGAGATGCAGTTCTTAAATTCCTCCACCAGCATTAATTCACGCATCGACGCCAGGTCAGTAGCTTCGCTGGACACACACCACCGATCAAAAAGCACACTTTTCTTCCTTGCAAAATCTCGGTAGGATTGACCCTGCACCTTTTTCAGCCCCCGAAATCGCTGCTTATAAGCTTCTGGGACTAGCTCGTAAGCTAGCAGGATGGCACTTTTCAGCTTGTCATAATTCAGACTGTCCTGAGCTGACAATGAGGAACAAACTTCTTGAGCCTTACCCGCCAGCTTACATTGGAGCAAAATGGCCCACGAATCCCGTGGCCAGTGCAAGGCCGTGGCTATTCGTTCAAACGACTCGAAGTAGCTATCGACCTCAGTGTCATGGAACATCGGAACCAGACGACTGTTTTTCCCTACGTCAAACGAGGTGTCGGCCTGACGAATGGAGGCAGTCGGAGGAAGGGAAACCTGCCGGAGTTCCAGCTGTCGCAACCTCACAGCTGTCTCTGCCTCCACCTCCACCTTCATCAGCTCAACCTCCCTAGCCCTAGCCAGTTCTGCGTCCAAACGCCTAAGCTCTAGCTCCCTTTTCAGCTGGAACTCTCTCTCACGCTGCTCCTTCTCCAGCTGGAGACGAGCCAGACGGACACGGAGCTTAGCATCCAGCTTCGAGCCTTCACTCGATTCAATGGAGAGGGGTTCGAAGCGAGGCACTGTCATGGGTTTGTCCTCAGGCAGCCCCTGATCAACAGGTGTCGACACCAATGGACCTACAGCTTGAGCTGGCGCCTGCAGAACGGGCTGAGATGCTGCACCACGCTCACCCTTAAACACTGCAATATCAAAGGTAGCCATTGACTCTAAAACAAAAACTACCTGAGGCTAACAATAACAACAAAGAAGCACCACCTCCAATACACAAATGAGAAACAGGCGGGAAAAGTGTGGCCACAGGTTAACCAATAAATAAAAATACCGCCAACCCTCTCCCCAGACCTGCCTACTAAAATCTTAGCCTAGTTAACTTCTGGAGTGTACCAGGCTCGAGGCAACTTTAAAGGCTAAGTGTCAAGTGCACAAAGCACCGACAAGCCTACCCCCGACAGGGAACTAATCCCCACCCGGGATTACTCCGAAAATAACAAAGGAAAAATAAAAAATGAGTGCCCGAAGGAGGAGCTTACGCTCAGCTAGACACTCCCCTTTGCTAACTGGAGAGAGACCGCAGCAGATACAATACAACTAAACAAGCCACCGGCAAACAACTCACTAAAACTCAATTGCTGTTCCTTCCATTCATATCCCGGACGAGCCCCCACTTTGTTACGTTCCCCCCGAAAGGGTCTAGGCATGTGAGTGAGGGGACCAGTAACAAATGAGTCCAGAACAGAATGAAAGGAAAACAGACCAGTGTTTTCAGTAAATAAAATAGTCTTTATTATAGATCATTTTAACATAAAGAGCCGGCAACGCCGTTTTACCAATAACACTTGGAAAAAAGAGAAAAAAGGGTTGCAACAACAAAGAACACAATAACCAAACAAAAACTCCACACCACGAGGAGGTACTTCCAGGGGCCCACAAGCTCACCCTGTCACTAACAGCAGCTGGCTTTGCTGCTGCCAAGGCTCACAAGCCCACACTACTCACGCAAAGCAGCTATGCTGTTTCCACAACTCCACACTTTGAGCAGGTTAACCACACACAACGCAGAGACACCAGAGAACACCCCACCCTGTTCACAGCTCATCCCCAGCTTATATGACCTCCGAGAGGTGATTGCTGACTGGGCCCAGGTGGTAAATGAGTCCAATGAGCAGCAGCTGTGTCCTGGGGAGAGAGAAGAGCAAGAGAGAGACGGGGGGTGGAGCAAAAAAGAGGAGGAGGCAGAGAAAAACACCACGCCCACACAAGGGCAGTATCAGGAGGCCCAGCTAGGGCCGTAACAAACATGCTAAACACAACACCATCACATTAATCTAGCTAAGTGTAAACAGCAGTTAATACTAAATATTCAATGTTGTTGTGCAGCACGCAGGACAGACAGCGCACAATGTGCTTTGAAGTAGCAGCCAAGAAAGGTGTAATTTAAGTCTACGAGCAGTGAACAATTTACTCACAATTCGAAGTTTTTAACTCCGGATCCGAGCTGGCCGAGTGAGCTCTTGAGGGAGAACAAAGGGAAGTGGCGGCGGCCTAGAGGGAAGCGAGCCGGCGTCAGGAACAGGCTGAGAGCTCGTGCACACCGCACACCTCTGCCTAGCATCCTGCTCGCCAACGTCCAGTCACTGGAGAACAAGCTTGACGACCTCAGGGCCAGGGTAAAGTTCCAGAGAGACATTCGGGACTGCAATCTCCTCTGCTTCACCGAGACATGGCTGAACCCAGCGGTGCCGGACCACGCCATCCAGCCGGCCGAGTTCTTCTCGGTTCACCGCATGGACATGACACGGGACTCGAGGAAGTCAAGGGGAGGCGGCGTGTGTTTAATGGTGAACAACAACTGGTGCAACAGTGCAAACGTTGTTCCTCTCACACGCTCCTGCACACCAAATCTGGAACTACTGTCCATCATGTGCCGTCATTTTTATCTACCTCGGGAATTTACATCGGTCATTGTAAGTGCCGTTTATATTCCACCACAAGCGGACACGGTCACCGCCTTATGCGAGCTGCATGAGGCACTCACACAGCACCAGACACAACACCGGGACGCTGCGCTTATTGTGACGGGGGACTTTAATAGCGCCAACCTCAAACGCGCAGCGCCGAACTTTTATCAACACATCACCTGCCCCACCAGAGGTGAAAGGACACTGGACCACTGCTACACTACGGTCAAGGACGGCTACAAGGCACAATCCCGCCCTCCGTTTGGCAAATCTGATCACGCCGCCATCTTCCTCATGCCAAAATACAAACAAAGGCTGAAACAGGAAGTTCCGGTTCAGAGGAAGGTCGCGCGCTGGACGGATCAATCGGTGGCCGCGTTACAGGACGCACTCGATGACGCAGACTGGGGCATGTTCAGAAACAGCTCCGACGATGACGTCAACGTGTTTACGGAAGCGGTGGTGGGATTCATCGGGAAACTAGCGGATGATACCGTGGAGACAAAGACTATCACAACGTTTCCCAACCAGAAGCCGTGGGTGGATAAAACCATCCGCGACGCTCTGAGATCCCGCACCGCTGCCTACAACACGGGACTCACGACGGGGGACATGGACCCGTACAAAGCCGCGTCATATAACGTGCGGAGGGCGGTGAAAGAGGCGAAGCAGCGCTACGGGAGGAAACTAGAGTCACAACTCCAACAGAGTGACTCTAGGAGCCTGTGGCGGGGACTAAGAACAATAACGGACTATAAAGCACCAACAACCGGTATGACGAACGCGGCCGTGACTCTGGCAGACGAGCTGAACACTTTCTATGCTCGCTTCGAGGCTGCAGCTAAGGTCTCCAACAATGCTAGTGTTAGCGGCGCTAACGGCTGCAGACAGGAAGATACTGCCAGCACCGGAAACGTGCTCGTCATCTCCGAGCATGAAGTAAGGAGAGCCTTCAAGAGAGTGAACACCAGGAAAGCAGCAGGACCAGACGGCATCCCAGGTCGTATCCTAAGAGACTGCGCATACCAGCTAGCTCCTGTGTTCACTGAGATATTCAACATCTCTTTATCTCAGTCGGTGATCCCCACATGCTTCAAAGAGTCCATCATTGTTCCTGTCCCGAAGAAACCCCACCCTGCTTCTCTCAATGACTATCGCCCTGTAGCCCTCACCTCAGTAGTGATGAAGTGCTTTGAACGCCTGGTCAGAGACTTCATCATTTCTTCACTACCAGACACACTGGACCCACTACAGTTCGCTTACCGTCCAAATCGTTCCACAGACGATGCCATCTCTCATCTCCTCCACACATCACTCACTCACTTGGACACTAGAAGGGGGAATTATGTTAAAATGCTCTTCATAGACTACAGCTCTGCATTTAACACCATAATTCCCTCCACACTCACCACCAAGCTGGAGCATCTGGGACTCAGCTCATCTATGTGTCAGTGGATCTCCAACTTCCTAACTGGCAGACCACAGGCAGTAAGGATGGGCGGACATGTCTCAGCCTCCACCACTCTCAGCACTGGAGCCCCCCAGGGGTGTGTTCTGAGCCCCCTGCTGTACTCTTTGTACACATATGACTGTGTGGCCACTACCAGCTCCACCACCATCATCAAGTTTGCTGACGACACCGTCGTGGTGGGCCTGATCTCTGATAACAACGAGACGGCCTACCTGAAGGAGATTAGGAATCTGGAGAACTGGTGCCAGAGGAACAACCTCCTTCTAAACGTCAGTAAGACAAAGGAGCTGATAGTGGACTTCAGCACTAAGCAGGAGAGGAACTACCAGACCCCCGTCATCAATGAGTGCCCAGTGGAGAGAGTGGACAGCTTCAAATACCTCGGAGTTCACATCACGCAGGACCTGTCATGGTCCTGTCACATCAACACCGTGGTGAAAAAGGCCCGTCAGCGTCTCTACCACCTCAGACGCTTGAGAGACTTCCAACTGCCCTCCAAGGTGCTCAGGAACTTTTACTCGTGCACCATAGAGAGCATCCTGGCGGGAAACATCTTAACCTGGTTCGGGAACAGCACCATGCAGGACAGACGAGCTCTACAGAGGGTTGTGCGGTCAGCTGAGCGCACCATCCGCTCCGAGCTCCCTGACCTGCACTCAATCTACAGCAGGCGGTGCTGGACCAAGGCCAGGAAGATGGTGAAGGACCTCAGCCATCCCAACAACAGACTGTTCTCTCTGCTGAGGTCAGGAAAGCGATTCCGCTCCCTGAAGACCAACACAGAGAGACTGAGGAGGAGCTTCTTCCCGCAGGCGATACGGTCTCTCAATCACACCACCACACAGTACTGACCCACACATATGGTTCTTACACACACACTGGACTTTCTGGACATTGTTTTCACTTCATCACTTAAATCACTTTAAGCATATTTGCACTGCACAAGACATAATGTGGATCGCACAACACTGGACATTATATTCTTCATTTCCAGTTAATACTTGTACAGCTGCTGTTATTGTGTATATATTTATTTATATTTCTTCATACATTCTTATATAGTTCTATATTGTGTATTTTGTTGTACAGTTATTTTATTTTCAACTTTAATTTATATATTTTATCTTATTCTTTCCCAGTTAAATTTACCCTTCATTCTAATTTGTGTTGTACAGTTATTTCATTTTTAACCTTAATTTATATTTTATTCCTTCCTAGTTAAATTTACCCTTTTTAATTTTTTATATTTATTTCCTATCTTATTCATAGCCTTTTCCTTTTTTTTTCTTTAGGTCACGAGCAGTTGTCTAAGCATTTCACTGCATATCGTACTGTGTATGACTGTGTACGTGACAAATAAAATTTGAATTTGAATTTGAATTTGAACACCCGTGTGCACACCTGTGTGGATCAGCGCGCTTGTATTCTAATGGTTTCCACATGTAATGGTCTGCTAGAGGATGTAGCGAGCCATAGCCCCGTCCCCCAGGGCATGAAGCAGGCATGGAGGAGATCCAGGCCCCAGACATCCAGAGGCCTCAGAGTGCGAGAGCCCAAGGAGGACCACCGGAGGGGCATCCGTGCCACCCTCATGGGAAGGGCTGAGGATCCCCAGATGAGGCGTCACCCAGTAGCCACCGAGCAGAAGCTAGAGGGGGCTGCACCGGCGTGCCCGCCGACTCTGCTGGCAGCCAGCTGTGCCGGAGTGAACCGAGCCGCAGGCCAAGAGGCCGGAGGCCCGAGGGCCCCCTTTGCCCCAGCAGAGGCCTGACCGAGCAACAGGCGCCAGGCCCCGCCAGGTAGCCACCGGGAGTGAGCTGGTACATGCCTGAGTGCCCAGCCCCGGACACCAAGAACCACCAATGCACCGATCCCTGAGGGCATCAGTCACCGGCAGGGAGTGTGGTGAGGGGAGACAGGCCTTGGAGGGCCTGGGAGTTCCCAGAGAGGTGGAGTCTAAGACCCGACCTGACATATAGACACAGACAAACAGGCACACACAGACACAAACATGCATTCCCACCCTCATGCACACATATACAAACACTCAGCATTCACCCAATGTAAGGATTGACATAAATGGACATGTACACACAATCACACTCCCCAAACATACTCTATACCCCGGGTCCAGGTACCCTCGCCCCCAGAGGGGGAAACAGAACCCAGACCCAAGAGATGTTACCCTTCCCCCCGGGGTGGAGGCATTTTTCAGTTTCAACCTGCTGGCACTGTTTTGGCGTCCGGGGGCGCGCTGGGGGGGCGGGGATTCCGGCCCGCATGTATTTGCATATATTATAGAGGCCACTAGTGCTGACCAAGCTGCCATCTTTCTCTCTTCCCGTCTTTCAATGGCTGCTTCAATTTCAGCTTGACCCTCCAAACCGCAAGTAAGTAATCATTTTTGTCATCTTTCATTGCTGTCCCACTGGGCTGGACATTAGTTTAGTTTTTTTTAGCTACATCTGGTGAAGTTGAGGTAAAATGCTGGTATTAGCCTATTCGCCATAGCAAGCTAGCCTGAAGCTAATATTAGCTAAATTTAGGGACACCCGTGTCTCTTTAGGAGTTGGAGGCCAGTGTTTTAGGAGCGGCACAAGATCTCATCAACAGGCAGTGTTGGGGAGTATTTAAAATACAAAATATGAGTAAATGTATCCGTTACAATTACTGTTCAATAGGTGATATTGAGAATACAGTTAGTTTGTTGAAATAAATGGATTACATGGCGGTATTTTCCTGTTTCATATGTTAGGTTATGGTCTTTCTATTTTTGGTAATTCCACACTGGTGGAAACCCAAACAAAACACGCAATAAGAGCCTCTAAAAATTATTATACAAAAATGATTTAATATGAAGGCAACAGGCAGAGTGTTACAGGAAAGAAACTATATCATTCGGATTGTCTACATTCAAAGGAACTACTTCCTCTTCCGCCTTTCATAAGGAACTGTGCGAAATACATCTGTATAAATGTCTCGCAGCCCCTTGGCGTGCGCACTCACAACAATGGCTGAGCGTAGTTGAGTCATGTGTGGACTTGTTTTACCTCCACAAAAAGCTGAGACGTGGTTTGCGATACATGTGGCAAAAAAAGTGAGGTGTTGCCAACCTTGAGACCTCAGAATTAGGGAGACATTCAGAGGGGCTGTTTGGGGGGGATAAATATATTTTACAGTGTTTATTTATCAGATAAAATACGTTAAATGTCACCATTATTATTGGTCGGCCCGGAAACAGCGCGGGTGTCCAAATTCAGAGGCTGCTTCCACCTGAGGACCGGCCTTCGTGGTCTAAAGAAAGCCGGGTAGTACGGCACGAGCTCCCTCGGTGGAGTGAAACTCTGCCGTCTGCTCCTTGCTATCTAAAATATAACCGGGCGCTGACGTAAACTCTCGACCGTCTCACACTTTGTTTAGTCAGTTTTCTGTTTGTCATTTATTCAGCCGTGTGAAAACCCTGGAGGAACCCTCCCGAGGGATTAATAAAATTAAATTTAATTTAATCTAATCTAATAACTTTAATCTCAGCCAAACCGATTTACTCACGAACAAATAAAACACTGAAAAAGCCAAACAAGAACATTTTTAGGTTATCAAAGTGACTTATATATCATGTTTAACGACCGCGGGGGTTTGAAGACGATGTGTCGGCTCAGATATTTGAAGTTCACACAGCTACATTCTCACCTGACAACATGTTAAAAGTTTTTTGCGACCCAGAAAGAGAAATAAGAGTGATATTAAAACTAAGTCGCTGCTGCCATTGTTGGAGACTGGAATTGGCTGGGCCGCCGTATGAATTCTGCGATATGGTTTTTCAAATTTGTTGTCCTGGAAAATCGGGAGAAATTCGGGAGAATGGTGGCTCCGGGAGATTTTCGGGAGGGGCACTGTAATTCGGGATTCTCCCGGAAAAATCGGGAGGGTTGGCATGTATGGTTGTGGCAACATCACTAACCTCGTCAAACACCTCAGGGTAAATCATATCAGAGAATATGACGAGCGTATGTTGAGACTGAAGAGGAGGACAGGGACAGGTGCTGCTAGGGCGAGACAGACGTCTCTCACGGAGTCCTTTAGTGCTGCAGGCAGGCAACGTGTTCAAATAGCACAACTTCAGGTTTTTTATTTCTACATGATGAACTCTGCATTATTAAGTGATAAGAACAAGTAATCTGATGTCCTGTAATCATTATGACGCTATAATTTGAGATACAATAAATAAAATAAGTTTTTGTTAAAGTATCGTTATCGGATCAGTATCGTCGATACCACCCTGAATATTACTTGGTATCGGATCGGAAAGGAAATCAGTGGTATCGCACCCGTTATGTGTCTGTGAGCGAGGGAGGGAGAGAAAGGAAAAGTACGAGCTGTCATGGAGCAGAAACGGGAGCTGGAAGCATGTAAATATAATAATAACCACTGCAGCCAAGAAGAGTGCCTGACGGGCCCAGTTGTAAGTAAGCTATTAAGACTCGACTGTACGCTGTGTTCGTGTTTTCCTCTGAAACAATAAGTTCTGTTGCAGCAGCCTTTCAACGCCTCTCTCTGTCTCTCACTAGCAAAGTTGACCCAGACAGCGAGTGGTCAGACAGCGAGTGGGGGACGTTGACTATGAAGAGGAGGAGCCATGCAGATTTAACACCTCAACCTCCTTAGATCCTGGAGGGAGGCTGAAAGCGCTTCTCTGGTGAACCTGGTTAAGGAGAGAGATGAGTTTGACCCGGAGGTGCCAAAGTCCACCATTCCTGCCTCCCTCCATTGTGATAACCATCTCACACAGGCCCAGAGAGCAGATGTTGCCAGGTTGCCACAGCGCTTTGCGGACGATTTCTCCCCCTTGCCAAGCCGAACGTCTCTCATCGAGCATCGCATTAAAACACAGCCAGGCATGACAGTGTGTTTTCAGCCGACATGCTGAAGATGGGAGTAATAGAAGAGTCGCAAAGTGCCTGGTTTAGCCCCATAGTTCTCGTGGTGAAGAAGGATGGGTCTATATGGTTCTGTGTCGATTATCGTAGGGTGAATGATGTGTCACAGTTTGATGCGTACCCAATGTACCTTCACCTCTGTGAAGGTGCAATAAACCATGAGGTGCACTGTGATAACATCCTACATGCCTACAGCTGGTGACAGGAGTGATTTTGCTATTACTAAAGTGTTATGGTTACAATATGTGATCAATACATAGAGATTTTCCACTACATCTTGGAGGTTCCCACTTCCCTTGTTATCCTCCTGTGTCTTTATGTCAACGTCTCCCTCGGTTCGGTGTCTTGATCTTCCTCATGGTTGTGTGTTTCTCCAAGTGCTTCCCTGTGTGTTTTATTCTTATAATTTCCGAGTCTAGTTTTCTATTGTTTTGCCATTCAGCAAAAAAGCTGGTTTTTTAAGTTACTTTTGCCTCCGTGAGTCTGCATTTGGATCCTTTCCTGAGTGCTGCACAGCCATTTCACGACACATCATTGTTACAGTGTAACCTCATTCTATCCATCTAGCCATCAATTTTCTTCCAGTTATCTGGGGCGCTTCCCAGAGGCAGCAGCCTAAGCACAGAAGGCCAGACCTTCCTCACCCTAGTCACCTCCTTGAGCTTGTCTGGGGGTACACAAAATCTTCCCAGGCCAGCCAAAAGATGTAGCCTCAACGTGTCCTTGGTCTGCCCCGGCATCTCCTCCCAGTGGTACATCTCGGAATACCTCACCCAGAAGGAGCCCAGTAGCTATCCTTGTCAGATTCTCCTGGATGATCGAACTCCTCACCCTACTTCTAAGGGAGAGACCAGCCACCCTTCTGAGAAAGCTCGTTTTCATAGCTTGTATCTGCAATTTCACATTTCTGTCACTTATCATAAATCTCATCTCTCCTCTCCTTCTTTTTAGTGGAATGACAATACCCAGAAAGCCCTTTTCAACCCTCCAAAATCTGTTTGTATCAGTGTCTGTCCGGAGTTCAACCCCACCACCTGGCCGGGGCCTCTCCGTGTTTGCATGGGTTGTCTCCGGGTACTCCGGCTTTCTCCCAAAGACATGCAGGTTAATTGGTCATTCTGCCCAGAGGTGTGAATGTGGGTGTGACTCCGAGTGTGAATGGTTGTTTATCTATATATAGGGATAAGCAGACGAGAATGGATGGATTAATGGATCTCTCAGTAAACTATAAATCAATAACTATTAAAGAACAATGATCAATGACAAATGATCAGGCGATTCACACAGAATTGGTGAATGGCTGCAATCAGAGAGTTGTACCCTTAGGCTTCCTCAATAGTGCCGACCCTTGTTTGTGAAATGGGTGGAATGAAGATAGTTCCAAGAGCAAATACACTCGGTTGGTGCTAATAGTTATCCTGTAATCTTTTGAAGTGAATGAAGTGAGATGTAACATCATACAAAATCATTGTTTCATCTGCCTCCATAAGGACATCTCTTACCTTCTAAACAAAATCTGTAGTGTTCTGGATGTGGTGTTCAGAGCTGCCTGCTAATGGGTTGAGGATCGAAGCCAGAAACTTTGAGATGTTATAGGTGACCGAGTGGATCATACAGACAATTGATCTTGAAGGTGCACCCTGTTTATGTATCTTTGGTAAACTATACAGACTTGGTGAACCTTCCCCCGGTGGTGTGAGGTCGGGTCAAGAGCATTGTCTTGTTCTGTCTCAGACAATCTATCACCCTCTTTCTGTAACCACTACCTCTCACCCATGCTGAGGTTTAATGCTGGAGGCCATTTACGTGAAAAGGGAAAGACCATCTCTAAATAGAGGAGGGGGTCTAAGTCACATCTTTCACCAGCTTACAGCGCTGTGGCTGTGCTAAGATTGCAACCCCAACTCTCTGTAAATGGTACTAATGGCCACTGGTCAATGGTCATGACAATTTGCATATGGTAAATGTCCTGTATTTGTATAGCGCTTTACTTAGTCCCTAAGGACCCCAAAGCGCTTTACACTACATTCAGTCATTCACCCATTCACACACACACTGGCAATGGCAAGCTACATTGTAGCCTCAGCTGCCCTGGGGCGCACTGACAGAGGCATATAACTGGAACAAGAAACTGACCTCACTAGTTTCAGTGAATATGCAGATTTATTATTTTTAAGTTTGGGGAAACCAACCTCAGTCACTGGGACGAGTGATGAAACGTTTCTCCCACTAAAATGTTACGCAGGCTGAAGAGAATCAACTTTTTGGAAGACAAGTGATAATAGCTTTAATTTCTCCATCTACTGTAAATCAATGACATTTCAATATAATTTCCTGGTCAACTCAGGGGCTTTTCAATAGTGGACAGATGGGATGTACCACTTTGAGAGGGGTGTGCCATGAAACAGTCCAAATTGATCATAGCTTTAATTTCAGGTCAACTACAAATAGATCAATCAATTATAACAGGAGAACTTTGGATCAGTGTTATTCCATTGTCATCACTATTACTCTGTCATGGGTGTTTTAACATTGATTCAACATTTATTTAGCATTGACTGAGATAATTCAGATGAAAAATCAAATTGATGTCATCTTGCTATCTGGGACAGACAGATGCTGCTAGCATGAGAAAGACATTGCTTGCGACGTCAGTTGGTGCTGTGCTATGGTGCTATCCAGGGACAGAAAGAAAATGTCAAACTGTTGCTGAATTTTGGAAAGTGACTTGTGTCTAGGCTTAGGTTTTTGTATTGATGAGCAGACAATGGGAATTCCCCGCATCCTTAAAAGTAAGTAATGAACCTGTCCCAAATGCTCTGGACCCCAGACTGGGACAAAAGAGGTTTCTTCCACGAGGACCTGAAGCGCAAGTCAAGCCAAGACAAGGGACTGGCTTTGGGGCCACTGCGGTGTCTGCCGCAGCCCAGATTTGAACCCGATTTAACAACTCAGGACAGATTTGAAAATAGCTATGCAGACACAAGCTCCATCAAGCTGAATGGGATGAGAGGTTCTGCAAAGATTGGAATAAACTGTCAAAAAAAAAAAAAAAAACCCAAAAAAACAAATAGGTGAGGCAAGCTTGTAGCAGAATACTTAAATATAAAAAAACAAAAACAAAGATTGAGGCTGTAATTGCTGCCAAAGGTACTTCATAGTACTGAGCAAAGAGTGGGAGTACTTTCTTTTTAACAAATATGGATGAATTTGAAGCATACCTTTATTCTCTGCACTGTCACTTTGTGTGTAAAATTTTGAGATGAAAATTGAATAACCAATTTTGGAATAAGACTGTTACACAATGAAATGTGGAACAAGTGGAGTGCTGTGAATACTTTCCGGACGCACTGTATGAATCAACAGTGGTACTGAATCTTTGTCCCCTTTTGTGTGTGGTACAGTGTAAACATTGGTATTGGATATATACAACACATAAAAGACCTTAAAGGTCTGTAAACATGGGGATTTCTTTAATGATAAAACAGACAAACAAAAAATATTCCAATTCAAATCAGAAGAAATCACTTTAATGAAAGTCATTTTATACAATTTAAAAAAAAACAAACAAACACACACAGCCATGGTAAACATATCCAACACAAGAACTCTAAGGAAAAAAATGTTTTCAGCAAACTCAGGATCCATTAACATGTGACCCTGTCTCCATATTTTTATCATCCTCTCCTTGATCCATGTTCATGATTTCCTCTTCAGAAGTGCCACCCATGTGCGCCTCCGTTTGTGCAGGGCCAACCTCTTCCTCTTCTTCCTCCTCCTCTTCTACCACAACTGAACCTAATTTTATACATGAATATATCCATTCATACATATAAATCACCAAATACCATGACGTTATACCAATCAAACTTCATGAATCTTTTGTTAATAGACATTTTAAACAACATTTGTCTTTAGTTTGTTTCTTTAAAACAAACTATTAAAAAGTGTGTTAACAAATCTATAAAACACAAAAGATGGCTATACTTTTTAGACATAATGCTACTTAGCAGAATTAATTTTGGGGTCTGGTGTTTTTCCATTATACAGCGCCTGTGTGAGTGGCTTCCAATACCACTGCCCCAGTGCACATTTCCCCACCATTTTCTCAAGAATTGAATTCTTATAAGTTTTAGTTCGTACTGACCTTGTTTGAGATCACGACCAGGAATCTGACCGGCCTGGAGCATCCCTTTTAATCTCTCTACCTCTGCCAATGATGAAGCATTAGCAATGGCATTCTGAAATACAAGCAAAGATGGAACACTTAGCTACTATACTCTGAACACATTCTGTTATCACTAGCCCTGAATGCTCTTCACCAAATTTATTTTAGTACATCATTTGTTTTGATTATTTTATAAACCCATAGTAGCGTCCCCAGCTACTATAGGACAAGAAGCAGCAGGTAAATGTGATTTCTTGCTGGTATACAGACACGGTCTTCTCCCTTTTTGCTGGAAGTGAGGAATAAACTTTCCAGCATGTCTCCTGTCTGCAGAGAAGCAGTTCTGCTCTTCTGTCTGAGCCACCAAACATTAAGCAGTAAGCATTATAGCAGGTAGAAAGCCCTCCACAAATCAAGTGCAACATACCCGGCAAAAATGCTGGTTAACACATGCAATTAACTCGAGTGATAGTGGCTCAGAGAAACATGAAGCTAGGCAGCTGAAAACGAAATCTCTATTATATAAATACACCCCTCCCCTCCCAAAAAAAAAAAGAGTCATGCATGCCTGCATAACCTCTAAGATCTCATTGACATACTGTGTCCATCGCTCCATGCACATTTTAAGGTTCAGCTTAGAAACCTTAACAAAAACAAAACATTGCTATGTTTTCATTTCCCTTCTATTAGTGAATTGTTACAGTGCAAATAATGCAGCATTTACATTACTAGTCAGGCTGCAACAACAAATCGGTGACAAAAAGAGCCCAGCAGCGGCTTGACTTCCTGAGATGACTGATGAGGTGCGCCTCCCCCTTAACACCTACAGAGGCACCTGTAGCGTCCTAACCAGCTGCATCAGTCTGGTATGGAAACTGCCACACGTCTGAACACAGAGCAGAGGATTGTGCGGAGCGCTTGAGTGCTCCTCAACACCATGCTGCCCTCCTCCATACACGTCTTGGACTACATGACACTCTCCTCTAACTTCCAGTACTTCTGTATTGCACCATTCCACTCTGTATATGCACTATTGTATTATTATTCATTATTAATGAGAACAGGACAGCATCCTTTCTTCTCTGGCCCCATATGAGGAATTGATGATCACTACTTTAGGAGTAAAAGTGGACCCTTCTCTAAAGTTTGATTCTCATGTGAACACAGTGGTAAAATCCTGCTTCTTTACAATTGAGGCGACTGTAAAAACTGAACCTTGATGGCTTCCACATCAGCTTGAGAGGGCCCCATCCTCTTCTCCAGCTGTACTGCCACTCCAGGAGTAAATCTGAAAGGGACACACTACATTGAGACCTTTTCCACTTGTAGGGATGTTTCAATATAGAACAAAGATGTTCACTCTTTAACACACAGCAATAGTGTGCATTCCTTATTTCTATGCAGTACAAAATCTGTTTTTTCAGCTAGGATCCAGTGATGGTGAGGAAGTGCTGTCAAGATACTTCATCTTACGTTTTTGTTCGCCTGCCAATATCCTTTGCAAGTTGAGCACCCAGTTTGCCTTTGAACATTTTCTCCGCTTCCTGCCGTTCCTGCAGCAATATCAAACAATGAAAGTCAAAACCTTATTTACCCAACATATTTACAAACTATTACTACTTTAGTGAATAAGAAGGTTTTAAAATACCTCTAATAATTTACAAGTTAATTATGGTAGAAGATGAGCATTATGAAAAAGTTACATGATAAAGTGTGGACTTAGTTATTCTGAAATTTAAAAGGAAAAAAAAAAAAAAAGCACTCAACGGGAGAGACTGAACCGTCACTGCCAGGTCATCCATCACAAATGTTCTGATTCGTCTAAAAATCTTATGCTCAAAAGTTTGGACACAGAATGATTGTTGTGAAATTTTAGCTTTATATATCAAATACTTTAAAGTACATTTTAAAAAGAGAGTTGGTGATTTTTGTACATATTTAACAGAAAATTTATATTGTGCTTGGAAGAATATATAAACTAGTATGTAACTGAAGCTCACACAAACTGAACACTCTCAAACTTATAATGACTCTTAAAAATACACAGAGGCTGCTTTGTAATTATCTGGAGGTGCCACATTCCCTTACTATATTTGAATATAGAACGGTAACGTTATGCACCAAACTCGCTCAAGCATGTCTTTATATTGTACAGTAATATTAGAACAGGAAGATGCCATGTCCACACTGTTTCCACAAAGTTGGGAGCATCAAGTTGTCCAAAATGTCTTGGTATACTGAAGGGTTACGATTTCTTTTCCCTGGACTAATGGGCTGTGCCCACCTCAGGAAAAACAACCCCACACCATAATGTTCAAACTTTACGCAGTGCAGTAAGTTTGAACATTCTCGTTGCAACCGCCAAACCCAAACAGAGAAGCATGATTTGTCTAAGAACATGTCTTTACTGCTCTAGAGTCCAGTGGTGGCGTGGTGAAGAGACACTTTGGTAAAGTAAGGCTTGGATGCAGCTGCTTAGCCATGCAAACCCATTCTGTGAAGCCCTCGACTGCACTGTTGTTGAGATACATAAAATTTGTAGCCACTGACTTTACAGAGAGTTGCCTACCTCCGTGCCCGATTGGTCTTTTGGATTGTTTTTATTTGTGGCCGAGTTGCTGTTCTTCCCAATCACTTCCACGTTATTATACCACTAACAGCTGACTCTGAAACATTTAGTATGGAGGAAATTTCACAATCAAACTTTTTGCACAGGAGCCATCCTATCATCAGTCTACACTCTGGAATTCACCAAGCTCCTGAGAACGACCAATTCGTCATGTCATCCTTGTTGTGAAAATCAGCTACAAGAACCCCTCCCTCCTAAGCCTCCTTTCCACCAGTACCAACTCGGCTCATCTTGCCCCAACTCGAGTCAGTTTTGGCCATTTTCAATTACAACTTAGTAACACTTCATGTGGGTGGGGTCATTTTAGCAAAGCATTGTGTTGTGATTTTTGTGAAGGAATCACTTTCATGACTCATGGAGAGATGCCATTGACTGGACAATCGGTAGCATGCAATCTGTTCAAATGTAGTGATGAGAATAACGGTGTTACAAGTAACGGCGTTACTTTTTTCAGTAACGAGTAAACTAATTACTATTTCTATCGTTACAACGCCGTTACCGTTAACAAGAAAATGCAGTGCGGTCGCGTTACTATTCTTCAACAAACAGACGGTTGAAGCCCTCTTCAGCTTACAGCATCTTATATCAGTTACACGGAAGTAGCTGTAAGTAATCTGGGCGCTACAGCTTTAAGCAGCTGCACGCTCCCGCGGACGACAATCACTTTCTGCCCGACGATCACTTTTTGGCAAAACACCTGGAGCTCAGGGGGCAAAACAATCGCATGAGTGCTGCTGTTTGGCTGAGGAAGAATAAAGTAGTCGTGGTAAGCCTATCACATGACCACTTCAAGATGACAAAGCAACAAGGTGATATATACCCGTCTTTGTGTTGATAGGCCACGCAAAACTAGAGTCATGATAAACAATACATGTTTTTTTTCCTGAATACTTTCGTCCCTTTTACTGTCTAAGGACAGCGCAGCGAGCACTCTCTGCTTATGAACAAAAAATAAATAAATAAAATCCAAACGAACAAACAAAAAACAGCCCTTTCATGTTGGTGGGGAAATGCACCACGTCTACCAATTAAAAATGATATGGCAACATGACATCTGGTTGTTTAGGAAGAGGGGGACGTTTCAGGAGAGAAGGCGAGAGCGCGCACGCGTTTGGAGTGTGTAGTTAGTGTGTAGAGTTGTGGATAGTTTTGTGTCAGAACAATGAGGTGACTGCTGTCTGCAGGTATCAGGCTGTGATCTTCTCCTTTATAGTGGACAGAAATTTTTTGAGTGGCACAAATAATTTGTGTGGCATCTTACTGAATGCAGAACAGCTGATTGTTACGTAAATAGTTTGAAATGGTTATTAAAAAAAAAAAAAAAAAAGGTAAATGGTAAATGGCTGCAAATAACTTTGTTGTTTGCAAAACTTCTGCGTATGATCTTAAAATTGACAATTTATATTTGCATTTAAAGTTATGAAATATGGTTCATTAAACATGTTTGTGGTTGTTACAGTAAAACATAACTTTTTCTACTCTGATTTTATGTTTTCTGTCTGATTTTAGATCAATTGTGTTAATACAGTACATCAAAATGAAAACATAACTGTAAATTCAGACACGTGAGGTTGTGCTGAAAAGAATGAGACCAAACAAGGCAAAGGAAACAGTTTTTAAAGGTGAAATGTGGAGGAAACATCAGAAGTATTGAAAAATGGTCAATTATACCCTGGACCCCAGACCGTTAAACTTTTTTTTTTTTTTTTTTTTTTTTTTTAAACTAACGCAATAGTTACTTTTCAAGTAATTAATTACTTTTAGAATCTTGCAACTCAGTTACTTTTTTGAAGAAGTAACAAAGTAACTTGCCCAACACTGTTCATATCACATTTTCGCATCAGCTCAGGTCAGAACCCCAGAGCAGGGAGTAAAGGAGGTACCTGCAGAAACCCATTGTAAAGTCCATAACGTTATTCTAATTTCTTTCTTATATAAACTGCAGGCATGGCGTTAGTCGTGGCTGCAAACACTGTACAGTTCCATTGAGGACACTATTGCACAATAATTATGTTTAAATGAGATTTTTAACTTGTCATGACTTACCTTGAGCTTTACCTTCTGAAAGTCTAGTACTCTGATCTGTGGGATTTTGTTGATGACATAGAGCCTGTAATGCTTCTTGTTTGTCACTGGATTTCTCAACAAGCTGGAATGTCAGGAATTGTTGAAACACATATGAAAGACTTGTGGTGAAGAACACCGTTCAATAATCAGAATGTGTTTGTTTATTCAGACCTGAGAAGGGTCAATGTCTTCACTGAGGCCAGTGGGTCCAGATCACCCTGCAGGAGAAGAACAATGTTAAAATGAGAGGCTAAGCTTCCAAAGAGATTAACGGGACATTTCCATCTGTAAAGTTAATTTGTGCAGCTAAATATACTAAAATAATACATTAAAATAAAAATGCAATTCAAATAAACATTCAATTATTTAGCTCATCTTACTCAGTTTTTTGTTTGATGACGATGGCAGAAATGTATATAGTTAAATCCGTTTATTTGTGTGCAATTCATCTAAATGATTCTCTTATTAGTCAAAGACAGGAATTCTGAGAGGGCAGTAAAGAAAGCAAAGAACCCCCGGTCCCATTGTTCCTGAGGTGCACTCACCAGCTCCTGAATGTTGTTGCTTGTGAGGATCAGCTCTGTGAGACTGGGCAGAGATTGCTCCAAGTTCTCACCTATCCGACTGCAAGGAACATGTCATAAGGTTACCAGCACACCAATGTTAGCAAAGGCAGCTTTTGTGTATGAAAGTTAAATACCAAAGACTTTCCACACTTCTTACAGCTTCAGCAGATAGAACAGAGTTGAGAGAATGGCACACTGCATTTATACACCATTTTTAAACTTTGGATTTGGTATATTCACACAGGCACATATAGTCACATGTCTGTATATATCTTCAGCCCTTGGTACTTCTCGATCATCTTGTGTTCCTTCTTCCTGATGTTGCCAGGCAACCAAACACCTTTGGTTGAGTTTCCCTGGAGACTCAGATGTTCCAGTATACCATCCCAGCCACTTGCTTGTGCCTGTCAGTATATACTGCCCCAGCTTGCATTTTGCATCCGGCTACTGTCTGCTGGACAGCCTCTGGGGCACCTTTGCCTACTCTACAACTTGGATCCTATCTCTGCTGTGGTCCTCTCCTGCCTCTGTGGATCTGGTGCTTTGGGACTGTTCATGTGCTATGATGATCAGAGCCTCTGTGCTGTCCTTCAAGCCAGCCTTTTTTGTGGCCACTGGTAGCCACTTCCTCTGTCAGTGGTACATCCTATGCAGGAGCCAGGTTGTTCATGACGTTTCCTCCTTGTGTTCCTCATCTGTCTTCAGCTTAGGGCTGGGCGATATTGCCTAAAATCCATATCACGGTATAATTTAAAGCATGTGCGGTAACGATATATTCTTTTCTTCTGTATAACGTATTTTACACACTATAAGGCTCACTTAGAATCCTTTAATTTTCTCAAAAATCGACACTGTGCCTTATGTATGAATTCCGGTTGTGCTTACTGACCTCGAACCAATTTTATGTGGTACACCGCGCTAAAAAAAAAAAAAAAACTCTGTCAAAAATGTTTTAATATGACTTTGCTAAGCTACGAAGCCGCACCGCTTGATGGATTGTTGGAGCATTACGGCTACCGAGGAGCCTCGGAGTGATACGTTCTGTGCTTCAACATAATATTACCGTACTGTGTGTGTATAAGGACCACAAATGGCTCCTGTTCAGAGACACGGTTACAAAGAGGATTTCAAACTCAAGGCTGTCAGTCACGCAGTAGAACTTGGGAACAGAGGAGCTGCGAAATCTGTCTTTGTGCTCAGCGTCTGTTAGTTTACATTTTGACTGCACAATTGTGAGCTTTTTGTTATGCACAAAAAGAACATTTTATTTATAGAGCATTATTATAAAAAATGCTGATAATTTATAATAATAAGAATATCGAGATATGAATTTTGGGTCATATCGCCCAGTCCTAGTTAGGAACAAATGCAGTCGCATGGCAGGATGCTGTAAACGGACCAAACTTCAGTCAGGAGAACAACTGAGATAATCATTAATATACTGGAACAACATGGGAACAGAGCAGCTGCCAGAGAATTCGGCATTAATGAGTCAAGTGGAGGAAGCGCAGTTTTCACCTTTACCCATACTCAAAAAGTGCTTCGTCTCTTTGCTATGACTGTCGCCCGGCATAATTTGCAGCTGATTGTTTGGCTGACTGTTTGCAGCCGCTGCAATACTTTTGACTACTTTTTTCTATCCACAAAGATTCACACTCCAATAGGTTAGTCGCCATGGCCGAGTGCTATCCCAGGTATAAATAAAAATAAATAAATACATTTATTTATATAGCACCTTTCAAGACGGAATCACAAAGTGCTGCACATAAGATTACAAGTCATAAAAAGATTTAAAAAGAGAAAATAAAACAGGCAAAAAATTAACCAAAAGCAGTTTTAAAAAGGTGAGTTTTGAGTTGTTTTTTTTTTTTTTTTTTAAAAACAGCGACTGAGTCCACAGTTCTTAATGTTTGGTGGGGAGAGTCCACAGTCTCGGGGCCACAGTGGCAAAAGCTCTGTCACCCTGAGTCCTCCTCTTAGTATTTTTTAAAGCAAGTAAGCCCTGATCAGACGACCTCAAAGACCTGCTGGGGACATCAGGCTGTAGCAGATCAGAGATGTAGGCTGGTGCCAGTCCGTGCACAGCTCTGTAGGTCAAGACCAGGATCTTAAAATTGACCCTAAATTTAACAGGAAGCCAGTGTAACTGAGATAACAACGGTGTCACATGCGAGTACTTGCAGGATTTTGTCAAAAGCCTCGCTGCAGCGTTTTTGCGTATTTGGTTATGGTGTTCCACTTATGCCCTTGGATTACGTCAGGGGAATCTCTACACAGCCTGCACCCGAGGTCTTTCCTGACGTGGTGAATGCCTCAGTCAGTCTTATGCTTAGAGCATGTTCCTGTACTCCCATGATTAGTGCCTTCATACTGTGTTTCACCCCACCTTTGTCTAGCCACTAGTAGGATTTCCCAGTAGCAATGGTACATGACATGCAGGAGCCTGTCCTTCCTCGGGTTACACAAGGAGCTTTGTTGATTCGCCCTGGATAGTGGTTCTGACACTCAGGCTTCAGCCATCTTTCGGCTAGCATATTTTTGCAGAGTGCTGGATTTGAGATGGTAAGGAGTTTTCTTGTCTTTATGTCAATATCTCCTCCTTTGAGCACCTTATAATCCAACCAGGGTATCATCTACGTGTTTCACAGCCGACTCCTCAGAGTGTAATCACACCAACATCAATAAGAAGGAACACAAGAAGCTTGAGAAAAGAGGGTGAAGACAACAGTGGTCGCCACACACACACACACACACACACACACACACACACACACACACACACACACACACACACACACACACACACACACACACACACACACACACACACACACACACACACACACACACACACACACACACACACACACACACACACACACACACACCTCTAACTTACCAAATCCTGTTGTTGTTCATTAGCAAGGTTTTCAGTCTTTTGAGCAAAGGGAAGCCGTCCAGTTTTCTGACTTCATTATCAGAGAAATCTATAGTGTCAAACTGATCCAGAGTAGCTCCAAGATTTTCAAGCACTGGGATTTTATAACCTGGATGAAAACAAAAAAAGAAAATAATTAAAATACAGATAGCATCTTCCCTCTCTTTGGTACCATCTGACTACACATCTCTGTTCAAATTGACATTCTGAGATCATTGTTGTAGATCAGTGACCTGATGTCACTCTCACTCCTGGCATAAGGCTCGATGCTCTACCAGTAGCCGATCTTTTTCCCCTGTGGTGTTTCTGTCAGTTCCCTTCAGGACCTTACTCATGTTTTGAGCCTGCTCATCTTGCCTGCTATGATGCATGACAGGAGTTTCCATGCTAAAGGCACATTATTGGCCTGTAATTAGCCAATAACCTTCTCCAAAGGGTGCATCAGCTCTCTCTCAGCATAGTATGAGGAGTTCGGTCATTTGGGAGGGGCTTAAAGTAGAGCTGCTACATCAAAAGGAGCCATTGAGCCTGTTCCCTCCTGGGTAAGGTGTTCTGGCTGGGCATGTCCTACTGGGAGGAGGCCCCAGGGTAGATCCAGGACATGGTGGCTTTCTTGGCTGGCCTGGAAACGCCTCAGTGTTTTCCCTGGATAAGCTAGAGAGAGCGATTTGCAACAGAGAGGTCTGGGCTTCACTGCTTAGGCCCCGCGACCTGATTTCAGATAAGCAGATGGATGAATTATTTTATTTTAGATTTTAACTTTTATTAAAATGGTTGCCATGAATTGTAGAATAATGTGCATTACTCACAATGCACAAGACAAGGCACCACACCTTTCAGTCGCAATTTATTCGTTTTTTTGGATGTTAATTTGTCGTATTTTAATAATACAGGAACATCTCTTGAACTAACATGTTTTGTTTGTAATGTTATAATCGTTGCATTGAACTGAGGGTAACTTGTGTTTCTAAAACAAACTAGACAAAACATCAATGCCCTGTACTTTTCAAATAACTATTTGATTTTAATAGATCAGATTCATGGTTAAGTTGAAATTAAAGTACTTCAACTGCTGTTAAAAAGCATATGTAAAAAATAAATAAATAAAACAAGAAAACCTTGTGTGTAAACAAAACATCCTGATACTACTAAAATACAATACACAACTTTTTAACTCATTGTGAGATTATGCATATAATGCGATTAATAGCAGGAAGTCATCACGTCTCCTCACTAACACACACATAATGTGTGCAGATAACTATGTCAGCTCTGACAACAATCATCTACAATCATTTTGCATATCCAGTTATTTTACTGTGGGTTTTCTCTTTCTATGAATGCAAACATTGGCTTGCTATCAGAATGCAGCTTGGTAATGATGTAACCTGAATTAACAGATATTATTCAAATATAATCAGGAATGTTTTTAATAATTAATGTTTTTTGTCTGTTATGATGGGATTTGTAGTCCATACTAGCTGACCACAATTAGCCTTTTTGGTGAGAAAACACAAAAAGTTTATCTTCAGAGATATTTATGTTCAAACATATTCTCAGATTTCAATTCACCTAAAATGAAACAAAACTTACAGAAAGTCTTCATATATGGAAACAAAATGTAATCGCAATTATTACAAACGTTTTAAAACATACAATTTTCAGGTAAATCCGAGTTGGCTGAGCAGAAGATGTTAAGGGTTTTTATTTGCTCTAAGATTTCAGATGGAATGACTCAACGTACCCTTTTAATATGCAGCATATTATGGTGAAATCAGCCTTGCTGTGTCTAGACATACGCCAGCATTATCTTTGCAGCAGTTCGCATGAAACTGAACACTACCCGGTTACGTTTTTGAATCAGGCTCACGTTAAGGCCCGCGTAAAATGTGCGTAAGCTAATGAGCACAGGCCTTTCTGTGTATGCTGTAATAAGGACAGTTTCTCACCTCGTAAGTCCAACTCTCTGTCTCTCACGGGATTTGTATATTGAGCAGCCTGCTCAATAAGTTCCGCGGACAACTTCACCATCTCAGCGAACAAAAAGGAACCTTATCACGTCTCGAAACTCACAGCAAAACGTCCCAGAGCGTACACCGCTACACCAAGCAGCCCGGAACAAAAGCTTTAGGTCTTTCCTATCACGTGGCGACAACGTTTGCTTTGTTTTTTATAGCGCCTCCCGCGGAGGGAGGCTGGTGTTGCATGCACATTTCGGTTTTTGATCCTTCCACTTTGCTTAGGAGTGGTCCTAACTGAGGGCGTGACCCGGTAGATTATAATAAGAGCTGTTTGTTCGTTTGTTTTTAAGCGCTTTACTAACAGTGATGGATAGATGACGCCTGGTGGAGTGTGTGGCACAAGTGTGTCGACAATAGTTGATTACGCAAGTCCGTACTTGCCTTTAGTGTTCAGTGTTTTTACTGCCCCTCGTAATTTTACTGTGCATTTTTTTCAATTAACATTTGTATTTTTCAGCACAAATGACTGGCTAGAAAAAGATCATCAACGTGAAACAGTTGCAAAAGGTTGCAGAGAAGACTGCCTGCCTTTAGTATTCATGGCCATTGTAAACATCCAGAGATTTATATGATCTGTCTAATTAGCTAAATACAGTTAAACACTCATAGTTAGCCTACTACATGACTAAAACACTAAACGATAATAAATACATTACACATGTGTACACAACTCATGCTACCTATTGAATTTAAAAAAAACGGATCTGATGTTAGGATTCTTTTATTTTTATTTTAGTAGATGCCCAAAATGTACAGCTGGTATTTGCAAGAGAAAACACGTCATTTGGTCATTTCTGGAGCAGTGACATAACGTTTCTACAACATTTCTGTCAGCTCAAAAAACATCAACAAACACACAAACTGTTCCTGTTAGTGCTGTGTGATACTACAAATTTTGGTATCAGTCCGGTACAAAGTAAATTAAGGAAAGTATTGCCAATACCAATACTTTCCTTAATTTAGTGATACCGATTGTTTTAACCTATAAAGGGAGCTTGTGTAGGTCAGTGAAGAGAAAATCTCCGTCCCGGTTTCCCTCCAAGGCGTGAGCACCGATAAGCAGAGTTTTGTCCTTTCCTTATAAGATTCCTAATTATTCAAAGTAACGCTCAAGTATGCCGTTCAGCTGGGTTAGTTACAGCGCCGGGAGTAGCTTGGGAGAACAAGGAAACACAGACTGCTTCAGGTTGCCTTCCCAAACCAACTCAAAGGTTTATTCAGTACAAAACAGTTTATATAGAGGAAAAAAAGGTTCGTGTGTCAGCAGGTTCTCAGTTCAAACCGGTACAGACCAAATAAGGAAACGTCTTCCTGCCTTGTGAGCAAAGAAGTATCCTTTGTGTAGTTTATCTCTTCAGTTACAATTTATGATCATCCCAGCAAAATACACTCCTAGACATAGAATACAGAGTTCTTTCATTAGTGAATTCTGAAACAAACCACCTGGCTTTTTAACAAGCTCTTTTCTAAAAGATAAGGAAGGGAGGATGGGAATAAGGAAGTGGTCTCGTCTCTGTGGTATTTTCGACCTTGGGGTATCAGCCTGTGAGTCTTACACATCAATTCTTGGGTCAGAGAGAAAGAGAAAAACAACTAGTAAATGGGCCTTATTGAGTAACTCTTTTCTGTATAATATCACTACAAAACAATATCCTGTAAATGCTACCATGGTATCAAAATATCACAACAGTCAGAGCAGTGTGTCATGATTGATGAGCTAAATCAGCTTACATTTGCCAATTCTGAAGATATTTTAAAGAACACCAAACGGCAGTGTTGTGATTTTTACTATTCACAATAATTCGCTAACACAGTAAAATAATACCTTCCAGCTTTTCTTATAAATTGATACTGTGTTTTTTAGACACCTTTAATGTAAATTTGCATGTCTTTAAAAGACTTTGGGTCAGCTTCGGTTGTTTAAATGTGCTATAGAGTAGTTTGTGCTACATTTGTGCTAATTTGAGCTATATTTTTTCATTAAAAAATATTTTTAAAAATATACTAAAAATGTATTTAACACAGTTCAGTGGGATTCATACTGAAAACAGAGGATAGAAAAAAAGTATCAATCCAATTGCATTAGCATCAGTCTGATACTGATACCAGTGTTGGTATCGATACTGTCTATATGTGGATCAATCTGCCCACCTCTAGTTCCTGTGTAATTTGTTGCACAGTGTGTTGCTAGATAAAGGTCCAGCTGCTGTATTTCCAGGGAGAGGAAAGAATGAGAGCTAACTTCTGTCAGAGATGGAGAACGATTACGTACTTTGAGTAGTTACACTTCAAGGACTATACTATTTCACTTTTGAGTAAAGATACTAAATCAGTACCTTTACTGGAGTATGTTTTTAACAAAAATATCTCTTCTTCCGCTTAAGTGGAGAATGTCTGTACTTTTACTACCTCTGACGGAGTCAGGTGTTCTTCTCGGTTCTGGTGAGCTTTGTGCTCTCAGTCAAATTGGTGACCCTGTGGTAGACTTGCTTTTCAGGAGCCACTACGGACTAACCAGGAAATAAACACTGTAGATTTCAACATTGACATTTTGTGACATAATCTAAACACAGTTCGCCATTCTTATTACTCTTGACCAATAAAATATTTAAAACTTTCTCAAGTTTGCCTGGTAATATTCCCATCTATGAGGTAACTGCAGAAACAGCAATTAAATACAGGTCACTACATCGATGCTCACAAGACCGCAAGAATTAACTATCTGGAAAACCTTTTCCTCATTGTTATTCTAGAGATCTCCACTCCTATTGTTCATGATGATTTTAGAATTTATTTTATTCCATAACAAAGAAATATGCCTTAAACAAATATAACACAGTAATATTTGACTAGTGCTGTAGCATCAAATGTTTTAGCATAGTCTGTCTTTGTCTTTTCTTGTTTTTGTTTTTTTTTCTTGGTTCTGTCTTTGTTAATTTAATATGTTTTTTGACTTAGCAGGAGGAGGAAGCATCTGCGACAACACTGCACACTCATTGTAACCGTGGAAAGTTTAAATTACAGTTTCCTTTTGCAGAAGGTGCATAACTATCTCTGAACTGAGAACGTTCACAGATAGTTTGTGTTGATGTTTTATTTTTCTCAATATTCGGCACAAAAAAAGCAAATGTACCTCGTTTCCTCAGCACAAAGCTGCTGGAGTTTGTTTGTTGTCTGATCTGGGTTAAAGATGCCAAACAGGATTTAAAAGGAGCAGTGGCCATATTTACCCATAACATTTCCCATAACACCTGGGATTGATTATTTAAAGATGATTTGCTTTTCACAATAACCATCAACTGTCTGTGACTATCACTAGTTAACCTAGGCGAGTTTCCTGAATATATTCTTATTTTGAGAGGTTGATATTTAGTCATCTGAGGAGATTGGTACACGGGTACCAATCCAATTAATGTGCATCATTATATCTATTTATTTGAACTGCAAATTGCCCAAAGTCTCATTAAAGCAACAGGTTCATTTATAAAGTGCACTGTAGTTTTCCCAGTGTCCAGTCACCACTGCTCCTCTTAAATCCTGTTTGAGTTATTTAAAAATTAAAATAATGTCACTGTTGTCTGACGATGATATTGATATGTGTATGCATTTGCAGAGACATATCAGATAAGATAAGACACTTTTGTGAAAATGACGAATCTGGATTCAACATCTGGAAAATAAAAACCAAATAGAATAACCTTATGTCTTATGTTTTATTTTACCCCAAGTCAAAAACATACATAAGAAACAGACTATACATATAAGCTATAATATATTCTATATAAATGTACCTGTCCACTGATCAATTACATAGCAATTACACAGCACATGCATACAACCTATCAGAAGAGTCTGTTGTTATGTGTTTTTATCTTATTTATCTTTATTTTTAGAAGTTTCAAACAATCACAAGCAAAGGGAGAACACACCATGACACATGTTTAAACAAGGAAGGTTTATTTATCAAAATTAATCATAAATTTATTTATGATAATTTTTTCATCCCCCAAAAACACATGTGGGTGGGACTCATTCTGAGTCCCCACCTCTGGCTTGACATTAATTAAGACTCCAAGAGGCTCGACATTAATCTTTTAATCACCCACCTGTCTCCATTGTGTTCATCAGGCCACACTAAAGGTAGTGGCCAGCATGCATTCTTTGGATCATGTGTAATAATCCATCATTACGTTACATAGTTTCCTTCCCCAATTTCTGGTGATTCTTAATTGAGTCAAGAGTTGAGCTAGCTTTCTGCACAACCATGATACCAATCTTGCATTCCACTACATCCCAAAAGTGGTCAGACCTGGTGGCTATGGAGACCATTTCAATACAAGACCTCATTGTTATGTTTAACAAACTATTCAGAGATGATTTGCTCTTGCATTTGTGTGTGCCATTGTTAATGTCTAAGAACCCGATAGCTCAAATTTTTTTAAATGTCTGTCTGAACACCAACAAAGACACCCAACGGATTTACTTTACCAAACGAATCGTCACGGTCCATTTGATCGACCTGTTGTTGTTATTTTATTTTATTTTCAGTTGTTACAGACGTAACAGACATGGCTGTGGGATAGGACAGAGAGAAAGAAAGAGAGGAAGGAAAAGAAAAACAGAGGGGAGAGGGGACAGTGAGAAAGGGCACTTAAAAAGAAAAATCTCCTGGATTTTTCCGGAGGAAAAAGAAAAAAGAGAAAACAAGCAAGAAAAGAGAGCAACATAATAAACACAGCATCGTCACATTAATCTTGCTAACAGTAAATAACAGTAGAGCATGTAACGATCTGCTAGAGGGTGTGGGGAGCCATAGCCCCGTCCCCCAGGGCATGAAGCAGGCATGGAGGAGATCCAGGCCCCAGACATCCAGAGGCCCCAGAGTGCGAGAGCCCAAGGAGGACCACCGGAGGGGCATCTGTGCCACCCTCCTGGGAAGAGCTGAGGAGAGCCCCAGAGTATAGTAGACATTCAAAACAAGGTATAAAAGAACAGATGACCAGGAACACTGAATAAAGACATATTTGTTCTTTTAACTTGATTCAATGATAAAATTCTATAAACTGCTATTTTCGTTTATTTACTTTAAAAATAGCTTATATATAATACTTTACGTGTCATTTGTAATTCTGTATCCTCATTTAAATATGTACACTTCAACCATCAAAACAGGTATTATTAACTGCTGAACCAACTATCAGTTACAGCCAGACAAAAGCAAGTAAAGCATAACCAGGCACTTGGAAAAGCTCGATAAATAAAGTTAGTAGTATGATCCCAAGCAAAACATGACTTAGTATTTGCACACATCTCAGGATGGATTTTGGTACAGTCCTCTTTACAGAAACTGGACGCAGCTCAGTATCATTTTCAGGGCTAACAAGGTCGAAGTGTTCTTTCTGTAGTTGGCCTCAGCCTGAGTCACTAAGGAAGGCGGGTCCACTGAGCTATGTAGAATGACACAGGTGTTAAGAGGGCAATGCTCGTGTGACATGGACAGCTGGGTTTAGCTGTGTGGGCACATAATGCCATTGCTGGGTCTATGGTTATGCACATACACATAAAAGTCTCTTTTCATCAAAAATGTATCCAAGGACTACCTTAGAGTTTGTGTAGAAGTTCACTTCATCTATTGCAGAGTCAAGCTCCTGCTGGACCATTTCGGCCACTACTGTGGCATGGTAAGTGGTATGTCATCCAGATATGGGCCAGGCCTGGCGTAGATGGCACTGTTTATAGATGGCTCAGTTGTGGTTTGGTTTGTGTGGCCCAGGTTCATGAAAAACAGGTCTGGTCCAGATCCGGCATCAAGCTGGCACTTTTGACTGACTGGTGTCATGGCAGGGTGTATGTCAACCAGATGTGTACCAGGTCTGGCAATGATGGCCCTGTTTATATTCCTATTTTCCTATTTTAGTTAGAAGACCTAAATGCCATGTTGCTATACTGTATTGCTATGGTAGCCAACCTTTCAAATGCAGGTTTGACAGGTTTGTGAGTGTACACTTTATCCAAAACCCAGTGAGGGTTTACTCATGCTTCCTACAGGGTGGCTGTAGCTCAGGAGACAGAGCAGGTTCCCTACTGATCGGAAGGTTACTGTTTTGATCCTTCAGTTCCTTCAGTCTGCATGTCAAGAGTGTGAATGTATATGAATGGGTGAATGTGGCATGTTGTATAGAGCACTTTGAGTAATCCGGGAGAATAGAAAAGCACTAAGTCCATCTTTCTTTTGCCCTATTATGTTCTGGCACATGTTGTTATTGCATGGCTTGATTAAGGTACACATTAGGCTGACATCTGGGGCTGGAGCTGAATCTGTTCTGGGCCAGCACAGGACCACCAGTGTGTCTGCAACTGGCCCATGGCTGCACACAACTTACACATGGCCCGTGGCACCAAAGGGCTGTCATTCTTTTACGGTATGTGGGCCATGTGTAAGCACATTGTGTGGACCAGATCCAGGCCATACCAATATTGCTATGTGGGAATCTGGGAATGGTGATGTCTGGTTTTGGAGCCAGGCTGACTTTCCCAAAGAGAAAACCAACATCACTGAGACCATTAGCGGCTGTGAGTTTTGTAATAATGTGAATTATTGTAAACAGGCTGAGTTGTGTTCCACAGTAGGCTGTTGCTACACGGACGTTTTAGAGTGTGACACAAGGAAATGAGTGTGTGGGCCAGAACGTTGTGCTGTATGTTGTTGTGTATCGCAGCAGAGTCAATTGGAGTCACGTGACTTGTTAATAAATCTTACTACCCCATTGGGTAGGAAACAGATATTCTGGAGTCTGTCATAAATGAGACCAGAATATAACATGGTGGCAGCAGTGTAGCGGAGCAAGCTGAGCGGGGAGAGTGAACCTCTCGGAGAAGCCTGTCGGTACAGTGAGCAACTAGTGGCTAATCGAGTTAGCACTGCTGCAAAGAATGGAGGGCCTTAAAGCACTGCCGATGCTGGTATTGGACTCCAGTAACCTGTCGAGGACATGGAAGACCTTGAGGGAAGAGTTTATGTTCTATGTGGAGCTGACCGGGGACCCAGATGGCGAACAGAAAAAAGTAAGCCTGTTCAGTTACCTCGTCGGTAGGAGTGGCAGGGAGCTGCTAGACACGCTAATGATCGACATGGCAAGAGATCAGTGGACAGTTAAGGACATTATTAAGGAGTTTGATGATCACTGCAATCCCACAGTTAATGAAACTGGGGAGCGTTATCGGTTCTTCATGAGAAACCAAGGCGGCAGTGAGACAATCGACAGTTATGTGACGGAGTTGAAGCTGCTGACCAAAAACTTGCGATTCTGGAGTATCAAGGGACTCACTGAATTGTGACAGGATTTTATGTGGATTTAACAACCCGAGCTTGAGGGAGAGGATGCTACGTGAGAAAAACACGATGCTGGATGCGTGCATACAGCACCGGAGAGCTGCAGAGCTTTTGCGGGAGCACAGCAAAGTCATTTCAGGAGCTGCAGTGGAAGACATACATGCAGGGTGGGGAGCTGTGTGCCAGAAACAGATCGGCGACACAGTGGACTGAAAGTTTTGGGGCAGAACACATGAAAAGAAGAAAGAAAAATTTCTGGCATACAGACAAAAAATTCAAAAAGTGTGGCAGAGAAACCCACTTTGCAGTTAAATGCAAGGCCCATTCAGAGCAGAAGAGAAGAACAGCGTGACAGTATGTGAGAGTGATGAGTACGAGGACCTCCTCTGTGTTACAGAGGCAGACACACAGAATACAATAAACACAGAGAAAGTGAGAGCCACTAAACTCTTTGCAGGCATGCTGATTGGCAAAGAGATTGTAAATTTTTAGATGGACTGTAATGTAATGGCAATTCACATGCTAAGCCTGCACACACAGTTAAAGGACACACAGACAGTGTTGAGGATGTCCAACAAAAGTAAGATAAAGCTGTTGGAAAAGTGCAAAGTTAAGATACGCAACCCGAGAAATCAGAAACTATTGGTTGGAGTTTCAAGTGGTTGACAAAGAGTGTGAAGTACCACTGCTGGGCAAGATCCAAAACCCTCAAATAAAGCTCTACAACGGAGCCATTTTCCATTGCCTACCATTGAGGACATTTTGCCTGATCTGTCGAAGACTAAAGTGTTCACTGTCTGCAACGTGAAGAGTGGATTCTGGCATGTCAAATTGGAGGAGGAGTCAAGCTCCTTGACGACAATTCAATTCAATTCAATTTTATTTATAGAGCACCAAATCACAACAACAGTCACCTCGAGGTGCTGTATATTATAAGGTAGACCCTACAATAAGAAATACAGAGAAAAACCCAACAATGACCCCCTGTGAGCAAGCACTTTGGCGAGAGTGGGAAGAAAAAACTCCTTTTAACAGGAAGGAACCTCCAGCAGAACCAGGCTGATAGTGTCCTCTGTGTTCTTTCTTATACTTGAACCCTTGTTTAATCCATGACTACTGCAAAGCATGAGGAAACTTTTCCACATTTGGGTTTATTCCTCTTGGACTGTCGAAAAGTCTGAGGCTGGCAGATATCCATCGATTTTTTATTGCTCCCGAGTTCTAAAAGGAGATCTGCAAGCTCCTGAAAGAGCTGTCTCTCGGAGCAACTCTGGGAAAGCTCTGTAGGCATTTGAACATAGAAGCTTTAATTACTTTAGATGAGCCATAATACCTGTGTAGCCTTTGCCATAAACGCTGAAGACCCGCTTCTAGATTATTATGAACAGCCCTAATTCTCAGAGAAGGCTGGAGAGACTCACCGCCAAGCCACTTTGTGAGTAAATCAAGCTCTTCACTGCATTTTAGATATAAAAATCTTCAGTGGCACTGTGGAACATAGATCTCCATGATATATGAGTCTCAGGCTAATTATCAAACACTGTCAGTCCTGGTATCAGTAGGCCATGACGTGAGAGGAGGGCAGAGAGGTCTGATACCTCCCCTTGTCGCTGTAGTGTGGCCGCTTCAACGTGGTTGGGCCAATGGGGAGCTGGAAATTTGGGCTGCCACACAAGCGGAGAGCTAGCGGGGTACTCATGTGAATATGCAGCCGCTGTTGATATGTCTGGCCTTGCGTTGTCCGTCTTCCGTATTAGTGTCGTTGTAGAAGTGGGTATCTACATACGCGTGCGACCGATGCCCATGGCTATAATGGCAGGAAAGTCTGGCGGGCTTCACAGACTCCACTTAGTCCTGAACCGCATCCTCTAGCACCCTTCCTGCTGAGAGCGCTGCTTTGCTGCCTCCATTCGGGCCTTTTCGGCCTCCTTGTCTATTTGGTTTTTAGCGCATTCTCCTCTGGCTCAAGCAGCTTCACCATTGGCTCGTGCTTGTGCTCCACTTAGGCTCGCTGCTGAGCCACCTGACCGGCATGATCTGCACTCTGCCCTAACTTCCAGTTGGGAAAACCACAAGGTGTCTCCTTGGTTGGACATGTCTGCTGTTGCTGGAGGGGAGTGTCTATGGATCTTGGCAATCTGCTTGATGTGAGGACAATCTTTTTACTCTTCTTCCCTCAGCTGAATGCTTCTATTCGGCTTGTGCACCAAGCTAAACATAAATGGCTTCAGTGACCACTCAGGAGACCAAGAGTAAGGTCCATTTAGTGTACATAAAAAATACATAAATGCTACATTCAATACTGCTACCATATGTAAAAAAAACAAACAATACGAGGTCACAACATAAGAATAAAAAAGCATGGCAAGTAGTGTAGCAAATCCCATATGCCGTATGGCGTGTTTTTTCCATGCTAACAGGCAAAACAAAGCATGAACAGCTAACTTACACCAGTAAATGTAACAAACTCCATAAACACAAAAGAAGGTCATCACTTCACTGGACAAGGTACTAATAAGCTGTACAATAAATCATTCCGCCAGATTATGCCATCTCAAGTGAAACAGAAGCAGGAACCATCAGAAGCACGAAACACCGGACCTCCCTGCTGAGTGCTAGGAGCAAAAACTGCCTTAATATGAACTTCTGGGATCTTCTGCTGTTGACCCACTAGATGGCAAGCTTTTGCCAGGAGCATCCCAGGAATAAACACGTTCGTTGACAGATCTATTCAATTACTTACAGCACAAATGACTATGACCCGTCCTATAACTAACTCATAACATATCTCAGAAATCATCCGAGGGACAGAATACATTACAATAACAGTTTTATTTTTGTCAAAAATAGCCAAGGTCCCCAAACTTTAAAATGAAAAACCAAAGGGTTTTTTGTTTGTTTTAAATATTAACAAAAAAGCAAGACAGGACTGTCGAAAGATCTAAGGATGTACAACTACGAACTATTAACTCATAAGGCAAGCCTAATAAAGGTTCTGAGAATTCTGAAAACATTTTTATGAAGACCAACACAACAGTATTGTGATTTTAAATACCTACAGGGTAGTCTAGGGTGTAACCCACTTAAACCCAAGACAGCTGGGATAGGCTCCAGCTCCTTCCCCTACATACTAGACTTAGAGGGAGGGCTCTAGACTAACTATTTGCCACGGTTGCACTGGTGCGCCTAACGTTGTTTTCTTAGGTGCACCAGCGCAAAAGTTTAACATCGTTTAACACCGCAGTTTTACATGTGCACTTTTTGGGAGTGGGGGGAATTGCTGTCCATACAGACAGTATTGATTTGGAGCACCATTCTACAAGAAAGATAAGTTACTGAAAAGTGCTTGTGCTTAAAGTGCTTTGGCACTCTTTGGCAATATTGTAGGCAATGTTAAACCTAATCATCATCTCGGCCTCCTCTGACAGCCTGTTTACTGCTGCCTACCACTGAACAGCAGTGGGGAGAGGGGACACTTGGGCAATGCATTTATCACAGCATAATGTGTTTTCTGGTTACACTGTACTTTTTCAGTGTTTCAATTCGAAAAGTATTAGCACCAGTCACAAATGCAGTATTGCCGGCCAGGGTCTTTCCACATCATGACAGTAAATACAGTGCATCATGTTGTCAGCTTTACTGTATCTTAGCCAGTGAAACTGGTCAAGCCACTCTCTTCCAAATGTATAACCTTTCGACCTTTTGCTTTCAGTGGGCTCTGGCTCGGAGTCAATCATACAGTGGGGCAAAAAAGTATTTAGTCAGCCACCGATTGTGCAAGTTCCCCCACTTAAAATGATGACAGAGGTCAGTAATTTGCACCAGAGGTACACTTCAACTGTGAGAGACAGAATGTGAAAAAAAAATCCATGAATCCACATGGTAGGATTTGTAAAGAATTTATTCGTAAATCAGGGTGGAAAATAAGTATTTGGTCACCTCAAACAAGGAAAATCTCTGGCTCTCACAGACCTGTAACGTCTTCTGTAAGAAGCTTTTCTGACCCCCACTCGTTACCTGTATGAATGGCACCTGTTTGAACTCATCATCTGTATAAAAGACACCTGTCCACAGCCTCAAACAGTCAGACTCCAAACTCCGCCATGGCCAAGACCAAAGAGCTTTCGAAGGACACCAGGAAAAGTATTGTAGACCTGCACCAGACTGGGAAGAGTGAATCTACAATAGGCAAGCAGCTTGGTGTGAAAACATCAACTGTGGGAGCAATCATCAGAAAATGGAAGACATACAAGACCACTGATAATCTCCCTCGATCTGGGGCTCCACGCAAGATCTCATCCCGTGGGGTCAAAATGATCATGAGAACGGTGAGCAAAGATCCCAGAACCACACGGGGGGACCTGGTGAATGACCTGCAGAGAGCTGGGACCAAAGTAACAAAGGTCACCATCAGTAACACACTACAACGGCAGGGAATCAAATCCCGCAGTGCCAGACGTGTTCCGCTGCTGAAGCCAGTGCATGTCCAGGCCCGTCTGAAGTTTGCCAGAGAGCACATGGATGATACAGCAGAGGATTGGGAGAATGTCATGTGGTCAGATGAAACCAAAGTAGAACTTTTTGGTATAAACTCAACTCGTCGTGTTTGGAGGAAGAAGAATACTGAGTTGCATCCCAAGAACACCATACCTACTGTGAAGCATGGGGGTGGAAACATCATGCTATGGGGCTGTTTTTCTGCCAAGGGGACAGGACGACTGATCCGTGTTAAGGACAGAATGAATGGGGCCATGTATCGTGAGATTTTGAGCCAAAACCTCCTTCCATCAGTGAGAACTTTGAAGATGAAACGAGGCTGGGTCTTCCAACATGACAATGATCCAAAACACACCGCCCGGGCAACAAAGGAGTGGCTCCGTAAGAAGCATTTGAAAGTCCTGGAGTGGCCTAGCCAGTCTCCAGACCTCAACCCCATAGAAAATCTGTGGCGGGAGTTGAAAGTCCGTGTTGCTCGGCGACAGCCCCAAAACATCACTGCTCTCGAGAAGATCTGCATGGAGGAATGGGCCAAAATACCAGCTACTGTGTGTGCAAACCTGGTAAAGACCTATAGTAAACGTTTGACCTCTGTTATTGCCAACAAAGGTTATGTTACAAAGTATTGAGTTGTATTTTTGTTATTGACCAAATACTTATTTTCCACCCTGATTTACCAATAAATTCTTTACAAATCCTACCATGTGGATTCATGGATTTTTTTTCACATTCTGTCTCTCACAGTTGAAGTGTACCTCTGGTGCAAATTACTGACCTCTGTCATCATTTTAGGTGGGGGAACTTGCACAATCGGTGGCTGACTAAATACTTTTTTTGCCCCACTGTATGTGGCTCATTATGTGATGCGGTCTCCGAACCAGTGGTAGACATAACCTGAGAGGTCAATGGCTCAGTGTCAGTGCACTGGCTACGAATTTGCAGATGGAAAATGTCACAGAGGAGCTGACAGCTTATCACTGCATAATACACCAGGAGTCGTTATGTGACATGTAATGACCATCATAACACGCGCAGTTAACTTCATCAGAAGTTTAAATCACCGCCAGTTCAGGGCATTTCTGGGAGCGTTAGATACAGAGCATGGTGACTTGCCCTATCACACAGATGTGCGATGGCTAAGCCAGGGAAAGGTGCTGCAAAGATGTTTCGAGCTTCGTGAGGAGATCTGTCTGTTCATGGAAAGCAAAAGGAAAGACACAACAGAGCTTTGAGATGAAACATTTATGTGTGAAATGGCGTTTCTGTGCGACATCACAAGCCATCTGAACGTGATGAACCTGCAACTGCAGGGACGGGGGCGTGTCATCTCTGATATGTGCAGTACGGTGACGGCGTTTCAAACCAAGCTGAGTCTGTGGGAGACGCAGAAAGAAACCTTGAGCCACTTCCCCAGCTGCCAGACCACGAAAGAGAAGCGCTCTACCGCTCAACATACTTGCCGCCGAGTTCCGACGCCGATCTGCTGACTTTGAAGCTCAAAGAAGCAGGTTTGAACTACTTGCCAATCCTTTTGGAGTTGATGTGGAAAGCGCACCACCGAACCTCCAGATGGAGTCGATTGAGCTCCAGTGCAATGACACACTGAGGGGAAAATATGAGAGAGCGGGTGCCGCCGAGTTTGCACGTTTCATCCCCGACACAATGCCGCAGCTGCGCATCCAAGCTGCTCAGACGCTCTCCATGTTTGGCAGCACACACCTGTGTGAACAGTTGTTCTCTTTGATGAAGCTAAAAACATCACACCGGAGCCGTCTTACTGATAAACACCTTGACTCAATCCTGAGGACTTCCTCAGCTCAGAGCCCGACCCCGAACATTGATGAACTTTTGTCTGTGTTTTGTCTGTGTGAAATGAAAAAGCTCAAGGTCATTTCCTGAACGGCTGTTTTACTTTTCACACTACAGTGTTTAGACTCCACACAGCCATTTGTCTTTAAGAACACTGTGGTGTTACTGCTGCTTCAGTAACAACAACATTCAGTTCTTCAAAGATATGCTGTGGAGTGTCTGAGAAGCACAATGTACTGGTTTCCACATTACACACAATGTAAATAATACAGTAACTGTTAATAAGACAACACATTTAAAATCCTGCAGACTGTATTCTTTATTGTATAATGCAAATGAGCACAACAATGTACAGAACCTCCTTCCATTTTTATATATCAATTTTTTCAACTATATAATCCGAAAGTTCAATTTCATTCTGTTTTATCCACCAGCTAGAGTCCTGGAGTAATATAAACTATTCAGCTATAGTGGCACACTTAGGTATAAACAAAATAAAATATATAAGGAGACCCCCCCCACACACGCACACACACACATACACTGGTTGTGTGAAAATCATCAGCCAACCCTACTGGTTATAACCGTTTATAGGAATGGCTTCATGACAAGCAAATAATTTTCAGTTCAGTTATCTACGAAAAGCATACAATGGGTTGAAAGTGAACACCGAAGAGAAATAAAACATGGTGCAGGTACATGTCATCAATTATGCCAACTGATCAACAACTATGAAGTATTCTCAACTCTAATAAAGCATGGGATAGGTGACATTATCAGCTTAATTTCCACAGCCAGTGTGTACATCAGGATGTCAGAGGTCAAAGGTCCAGCAGTCCAGCGCCTCCAACCTTTTTTAACCTCATCCACCAGATGAGGGTCCTCTCCTGCCAGGTCTCCAGGAACAAGAACCTCCTCCCTGTCCAGTGAGGGGATTGTAATCTGTAAAACATGCAAAGAAGAAAGGAAGCAGACAAAAGAAACATTTAACACATTAAAACAAAATTAAGCTTTTTGTTCTAAAACGCAGAGAGTTGAGGTTTTTTGAGTTTTTGCTTTGTAATAAACTTCAAATCAGTGTTTCAGCTGATCTGTTCTTAAAGCCAATATTCCAGTAGGGAAAAACTATTTGATCATTTGTTCACTTTCAAACTTCTTTTCAAGTGTGCTCACCTCCAAAGGAAAAAAAAAAGAAAAAAAGAGTCTAATTTTTGATGGTAATTCCATTCATTTAATTTCTTAATGATATAGAGAGAATATCAACGAGAAATGTCTCGATGCAGTTAACTACGATGACCTGGATGACTGAGAACCTTCACAGACTTGATGCAGTTAAGGAAATTCCAAGTTGACTCGGTTCCTCTGGATATAACGTTATCACTGGGAGAAACGTTTCGTCATCATCCAACTGCCTTCTTCAGTCTCAGCTGACTGCAGGTTCCCCCGCTCAAACTCAATGTGTATATTGTCATCATTGAAAAAGTTTCCACAACGTCACATGATACAGTCAGACTGAGCGGACGGTCTTTCCTCAGCTCCCACTGGTACATGTTCATGTTTAATGATTCCTACTTTCTGTACAACCTCGAAAAAGACGCCTCCCACAAGAGCTGCAAAATCTGTATCCAACAAATCTCCTGAAAAGTCAGAAGTGAATGAGGGCTAAGGAGGTCTATCTGATCATTCATTAGTAAGCATAACTATTTACCTGCCTGATTTTGACCCTTATTCACACCAGCGGAGGATGACTGCATATTTAACAAACAGTCCTGTATTTATTGAGTACATCACTAAACAGTGGAATGTTTTTATATAAGTCCATCGACAAGAAGCTTGGTGACAACTGTGATTATTCAGAAACAGAAGAAACATCAATAACCCAAGGTCTGGAGCTACATGCACCCTTGCTCATGGTGTGAGGACGATCATGAAAAAGGAGGTGGATCAGCCCTGAACTGCACAAGAGGAGCTTGTTAATGATCTAAAAGCAGTTGGGACCGAAGTCACCAAGAACACCACTGGTAACACATTATGCCATATTAGACTTATCTTGCAGCACCCACAAGATCCCCCTGTGGTGTCGCATATACGCATATATTTTTAAGACTATGAGTTCTTTTCTAAATGTACCATAGTCGACCACCCTGAAAGCCTTTGCTGACGTATGTAATCAATTCCTTTCTTTGTAAACAAGGTTGAGTCTATCAGGTCAGGAATAGTATTTTCTACACAATCATTTCTTGGGATTGAAGTGTTTTGAGAAACTGGTCCGACGCCACATGATGTCCTGGCTGCCACCCAACACTCTACCCACTCCAGATCGCATACAGCAAACAGATCAACTGAAGGCACCACTGTTACTACGATCCACACCACAATCTCCCAGCTAGAACAACAAAGGGCGTTACACCAGGCTGCACTTTGTTTTTGTTTTTTTTTAAGTATGTTTATTGAGATTTTTTGATATAAGGGGAAAAAAAGACAAAAAAGCAACAGACAACACAGCAGCAAGGGCAAAAACACACAAATAAGGCAAAAGATTACACTGCAACGACAAAAATACTACTTCAACACTGGCAATAAACAGAAATAAAACGCTAAGGTGGTAGGCTGAGTTATTGGTGATCGATCAAACAGGACTTTGTTTTAATACATGGTCTAAAAATGGCTGCCACACATCAAAGAAATTACTACTAATCCTCTCCATGTGCAGTAGAGCAGTCAGTTCTGTCAGCCACATTTTGAATTGAGGTACAATATACGACTTCCACAGAGTCAAGATAGTTTTCTTAGCAATTACCATTCTGAACAAAACTGTAGTTTGTGCAGCAGAGCTGAGGTGTAAAAGGGAAGAGGAAGATCCAAACAATGCAGTTATTGGGTCCGGCTCTAATGTGCGATTATAGATACCAGAAAAACATTTAAAAATGTCCAACCAATAGTTATGCAATTTGGGACAAGTCCAAAATAAACGAGTGAGAGAGCCTTCTCCAAGTTTACAACGATCACATATCGGACTGATAGAAGGAGAAATCCTGTGGAGTTTAGTTTTTGAATAATGACGTCTGTGAAGCACTTTGAATTGAATCAACCGATGCCTGCATTTATAGAGCAACAATGGATCCTACACAGACTCCTCTCCCACACCTCATCTCCTATTTGTAAACCAAGCTCCTCCTCCCATGCCATCTTCAAAAAGTCAGATTTAAAATTTAAATACTCAGAAAAAGCTTTCACAAAACCAGAAACCAACTTTTTAGAATCCGGGGAGCTCAGAAGGAGAGCAAAAATTGACCCCTCTCCCAGAAGAGATGGAAAATTTAGGATACTCTGACGAACATAGTTTCTTATCTGTAAATAATGAAAAAAATGTGACGCAGGGAGAGAGAACTTGTTCTGCAACTGAGTAAATGATGCAAACTGCCTGTCAATATATAAATCTTTGAGAGTAATAATACCTTTCTGTGTCCAGACCTCAAATAAGGCGTCTAAACATGAGGGTGGAAATGCATGATTACAATATGCTGGAGTATGGATCGAAGTGTCCGGTAGAGCACAACCTTTTTTGATCTGACGGAAGATTTTAACGCAGTTCGAAACTATAAAATTATTGACCTTGGTTCGCGGATTAGAGGACGAAAAAAGAAGAGCAGGGAGGGAACGATTCTCCACCCCACCACTCTCTGTGACCACCCGGGGTGGGGTCTCGGCAGACATGACCTTTCTGTACCCTTCCTGCCAGTGAGCAGGAGTTCTGGCGTTTGCAGCCCAATAATAAAACTGAAACAGTGGCAGAGCAAATCCACCCGTAAGTTTAGACTTACATAGATGAACTTTTGGTATCCTGTGAGCTTTAAAGCCCCAAACACATGGTAATACTACTGAGTCGACCACTTTAAAAAGTTGCTTATTCAAAAAGATAGGTGAGTTTAAAAATAAATATAGAAATTTAGGAAGGGAAACCATTTTGATTACATTAATGCGACCTACCATGGGAATAGGGAGAGCCCTCCATTTCTCAATGTCCTTTTTCAATTTTTCAACTTGTTCAAGATAATTCAACTTAAAGATCAATTTAGGATCCTTAGGCAAAATAACACCAAGTATTTCAATCTGTCTGTAATTTTAAAAGGCAAAATTTTCAAAAGATCAACATCCAAGTTAAAGCCACAAACTCACTCTTCTGCCAATTAATTGTATAACCTGAGATTTCCCCAAACGACCTCACCACATCTAAGAGTACAGGAACAGATCGCTCAGGGTTTGACAAGAACAAAACAACATCATCTGCATATGAAGAACAAGCTGCTCTTTGTTGACTTTAGTTCTACGTTAACTGATACAGACGGACAGTAAAACTGCTGCATATTGGACTTCCTTTTATCAGAAACTTCTCTTGGCCTGTGTACAGAGAGTTAGAGTGGGACCTCAGCTTTCATCAGCCTTTACACCGGCTCTCCACAAGGCTGTTTACTAAGTCCCCTCCTGAACACTCCGTACACACATGACTCTGTCAGTACCCAACCAAGACAATGCAGTCATTAAGTTCACAGATGACACCACCGCTGTGGGGCTCATCTCTGAGGGAGACGAAACAGCGTACAGAGCTGAGGCTCAGATGCTATTGGATTGGTGCGCAGACAACAACCTGGTATTGGACTTCAGAAGGACGAAGTCAGTGCTACAGCCCATCAGCATCAACAGGAAGTGTTTGGAAAGCGTGTCCAGTTTCAAGTTCCTGGGTGTGCACATAGACACCGACCTCCAATTGAGCTCAAATACCTGAGAGGTTTTAAAGAAGGCCCAACAGCGTCTCCAATTTCTGAGAATCCTCCAAAAATGGACCTGAAGAGGGAGCTGCTCATCGTCTTCTACTGTTGTGCCATTGAAAGTGTGCTGACATACTGTACTGTATCTCCAGCTGCACCATGGCACACAAAAAGGCACTTGAGATGGTCATTAATATGGCCCAAAAAAATCACTGGACAGCCTCTGCCCTCCCTAAAGGACCTATGCAGCGCTTGCTGCGCTTGCAACATCCTACAGGACTGCACACACCCAGGACACCGGGTGTTTAAGTTGCTGCTGTCTGGATTCAGGCTGCTGAGGTCACAGACAAACAGACTCAAGGACAGCCTTTACAACAAGGCAATAGCCCTAACCAATGCTAACAGCTGACCTGATTAGCTACCTCCCTGGGCTTTTCTGGTAGGAAATAATGTGCAATAAACATTCATTCTTTAATATATTAGGCCATACCTATTTGCACTTTTTATCCAATCTAAAGTTTACTGTGCTCTGTTTTGTTGACGTGGGACAATTGTCCCATTTCGTTATACTACTGTACTAAGCATGAATGTGCAATGATAATAAAGAGTTATCTTATCTTATTGTGCAATCAAAGCTTCATTATGATCACACCCCCTTAACCTGAATGTAGGGAATAACCAAGCAAACATTTATGGGAAAGAATCGTCTGAATCCTGACGATGAATAAATAAACACTTTAATAACACAACTTGTTAAATGTATTACGTAGAAGAATAGAATAGAATAGAATAGAATAATCCTAAAAAACAAGGGGAAATTTGGTACATCTTAACAGTAGTTTTACTAATAATGTGTGGATTACATACATGGATTTAAATTCAGTGAAGTGCCTGCTGTAAACCACTTGAATTTTTTTTAACCCTTCTGCACCCCTCTGATAAATAGCTGCAGTAGGAGACCGTTAAGAGAGCGCAGAGTGTCATTACCATCACAGCAGATTCTTTTGTCACACATCTGGTGATCGTTCGAACAGCTCTCCAACACCCATAGAAGGCCACCGACTCCACATGTAGACCATATTCCATGAATCATTGACAGGAAGTATTTACAGAACACTGTTATAAAACCAGTCCTTTTCTTTGTATTCTCCCGAACTTCCCGACGTTCAAATTAGAGATGGCACAATACCACTTTATGTCCGATGCCGATATCCTAAATTTGGATATCTGCCGATACCGATATGAATCCGATATAGTGTAATTTTTAATATCTTGCTGCATTGTGTATAAGTTCATAGTCAAGTTTTAAAAAACAAACAAACACTAAAGCTATTCTGCTATACCTGTATTCAAAAAATACACTGCACCCAAAATGTTTCATAGTTAGCAACACTCATCAATCTAATAAACTTAAACCTGCACCATCCTCCCTATTCTGGTGTTTTAAAGAGTAGTTAGCAGGAATATTAAACAACCTAACTAATAGGGTTGCAAACTCCCAGCAAAAAAAAAAAAAAAAAAAAAAAATAGGGAACCACCCCTCACCTCATGATGCTTAATCGATGTAATCAACTTTACTTTAATGCATGTGTAAAAAAAAAAAAATGCACAGAAATAAATTATTTTTCTACAATAATTAAATAGATATAACATCTTTCTTCTACAGAACTGCAGACTGCACTGATTATATCTTCCCAAAAGTACTATGGCTTACTAGAGTGTATTAGACTTAACAGTTACTATATACAGTAATGGACTTCTATATATTTTACATCAGGTAAAAACTTTGGGTGTAAGATTCAGATAATTAATTATTAAAAGCGAGACATTTTAAATGAGAATAAGAAAGAAAAGTCTGTCTTTGTGCCCCCTTTTCCCTGTTCATGCCCTATCGGCCCCCCTGGCTAAACTTTGCTAGATTCGCCCCTGCACAGTTATGTCAGCTGTAGAAAAAGATCCTGGAGTAGAATTTATTTAATATTACTTTCTAACAACAGCTTATCAAGCTTAAACGTGCTGCTGTTGTTCAGCCGCTGGTTTCCTCTTTCTGGTGCAAAGTGGGCCAAAAACAAAGAAGAGAAAAGCCGATCAGCTGATCATTGATCAGTTTCATGATTGAAGTAGCAGCAAGAAGAGGCAGTCGCTCCATATATCGGTTGTTAAGCTTAACGTGGGAATGCTTTACAAACATTCAGAGATGAACTTACACACTTGCTTTACTTCTCTCGGGGAAACCTTTCTCGGAGATGAAATGCCGGGTTGGTAGCGAGGCTACAAATGCTAAACCAGACCGCCAACAGGTCTTGCACGCCACAGCCGCTCTATCACGTGAGCACACTGCTCTGACGTGCAAAGGTTATCAGCTGAGTTACGCCGTGTTGCAAGTTTTGTGAGGTGCTTTTGTGATATTTAATGGATCGGATTACATTTTTTATTTCTCTCCGATATCCGATCCAGTAATTTAGGTCAGTATCGGACCGATACCGATACGTAATATGGGATCGGTCCATCTCTAGTTCAAATGAGGGATTTTTGTTTTTCTTATTTTAGTGCCTGTTGTTCAGCTGCCATGCTTCATTTGCATATGGGGGGGTTGTAACTGTGTTGCCTCCTCAGCACATATGTCAGTCATATAAACAAACCCTACCTCATCTACTACGTACCTGCATTGCGAAAAGGCCTCTTGTCCTTCTTTGGTTTCAGCATCGTCTGGGATGAGCTGGTCTCCTCAGTAGTCTGCAGTGACACATATTAGAATAAAATCTTTATTGTCACTGTTACAAGAACAATAAAAGGCAGTTTGGCATCTCTCCATGTGTGTGAGGAACACAATAGCGTAAGTATTAACTAGGGGTGCACCGATACACAAAATTCACGGTTCGGTTCGATACTTTGGTGTCACGGTTCGATATTTTTTCGATACAAAAAAATGTTCATGCCTTTTTAATTTGTTATTTATTAAAATTATAAATATATATTTTAACTCAAAAGTACAGTTTTTAAATTTAATGTTGCTGAAACAACAAAGTAATAAAAAAATAAATCTGATGGAGAAATCCCTCATCTTTGGAAAAGAGTCCATTACAGAGAAATGGCTCTTTCCAAAATAAAAGCTATACTATACGCTTCTTCTGGGCTATATTCTCAGCAGCATATTAAACATATCAAGGCAAGGCAAGGCAAGGCAAGGCAAGTTTATTTGTATAGCACAATTCAACAACAAGGTGATTCAAAGTATATCAGGTTTTCACATGAAAACCAAAATAGTTCCAAACGCCAGATCTGAATGAGGGTGGGGGAGGTTCAATTTCGGCTAGCGTTGAGGCAGTTGCCATGTTGCAAGGAGCTTAACTTCTGTTCCTGTCACTACCCGATCCGGACCGTAACGATAGTTACGGGTCAGAGTATCTGTTGAGATGTTAAGAATAACAAGCATCTCTTAAAATGTTTCCAATAATGAAACATTGTAATACAATGTAGACAAAAACGATAAATAAAAAGATAGTGACAGATCAGGACTCCTCGATCCTTACTGCGCATGTGCAAAGTTGGACCGTACAAATCGGGTCTACCCGATCTGTACCGCGCATGTGCAGGGTTTTCTTCTTCTTCTGTTCGTTTAATGGCAGTTTACTCCCCAGTGTACGAGGATACTGCCACCTGCTGACCGAGCGGTCTAACCCTATTGTAAACTGAATTAGCGTCATTACAAACATGTGTTAAATTTGATTTAGTGATAGTCGAGTGTGTTTATGCTCGTCTGTGTGGAGAGGATTGTTGGAATAGTGATGATGATGTCTGCTGTCACTGTCAGTTGTCAGTAAACACTTCATCTGGCTGCTGAATTGTCACGTGACATGTTACAAAGTCTGTATTATTAACTCTGTAATTAGGCGCCATTCTTCTTATTTTACGGCGCTGTTGCTCAATCGGGGGACGCTCTCTGTTGAGGAGAAAAGCATGAATTTGTTTGTATACGGATTATCCATTGTTTAAATGTCCCGGGCAGTCGAAAAGGAGGCAGAGCTGTTGAGAAATGCTAGGAGCTAACTGGGCGCTAACCGTATCATTCAAATATATTGAATGTCGCAATGTTGGCAAAGAGAGGAAGTGACGTAAGATTTGCGCATGCGGGGTACCGATCGGGTTTCCGGTACGGATCGGGTAGTGACAGTCCCGCTAGCTTGCGCTGCGCTCAGTGGATCTGCGCTCGACAGTGCAGCCTTGGCGAAGTAGTCGAGCGCAGATCCACTGAGCGCTCAACACAGACAGCATCGTCAGAAGAAAAGTTGATAAAATAAATTAAAAATGTTGTATTGTTCGATACATATGCGTACCGAACCGAAAGCACTGTATCGAACGGTTCAATATCGATACGAGTATTGTTGCACCCCTAGTATTTACACAATAACAGACACATTTACATTTACACTAGAACGATATGTACAAGTTATACATACACCTGCACCTGCAGTTGTGCATATAGCTAAACAGGAAAAACCTTCTAAAATCATGAGTTCGAGGAAACTGTAAGTGTAGCTTACATTACGAGGTGAAATACTAGGGAATCGATCTGGAACAAGAAGTAGAAACCAGAGATGACACCTGGCTATACCCCTTCAACAAACTAATTACATTGTGATGTATGGCTGCGTGGAAACTGCGGGAAATCAGATCGCTTCTTTATTTCAATGTGAGGCCACGTCAACAGCTACATGAGTAAATATACTTTAACTTCACAAGCTTTACTGAAATTGTCTAAATAACTTGTTAAATGAACGAGTATCATAACAGCCGTACTTGAGGACACACCCTTTCACAGAGCAGCACAAATACAAATGTTTCAGATGAAAAATTACCTGAGAGAGTTTTGGAGCTCCTTTATAACTCTTTCCCTGCTGCATACTCTCCCACATCTCTATTTTCTGCCTCCTCTTCTCCTCTTCTTGCTGTCCACAAATTAAATAAAAACAGTGTGTTGACATCTGATATTGACAGAAAATCATCCTTCTTTGATTTTCTTTTTTACAAACTCTACCAATTTCTGTTTCTCTCTAAAGATGGACGCTTTGGCATCAAGCTCTTCTTGCATCTTCATCCTGGCTGCTGCCATAGCCTCTTCTCTCCTTTCCACCAGTGTTGGATCTTTATGTAACAAACAGAAATCGAAAGTTAAATCAGGACGATGCAATAACATATCTAATAACATATCTTCAAGAGAAATACAGGTTACCAAGGGCAGATTTTTCTATATACCTACAGATCAGACACTTCGTAAAGACAGATGTAGTAACCGAAAAATCAGACTTGTGTCTAAGGACTTCCAAGTCAAATAATATTGCGTGACGTTCTAGCTATAGTACATATAGTACATTACAAGGACAGAGACAAACAAACATGGAAAGAGAACTGAGAACAGAAAAATTCAGAAATATGTGGAAAAGGTTTTTAAACGTCATGTGTCCCAAATTTGTTTTCAAAGACTTACAAAATGCATATAACACCAGATCCCCTTTAATTACATAGAGAACACAGCATCAACTCCTTCCCTACAGCCACCTGTGTGCAAACAAAATGTGCACCTCATCCCCCCTTCTTCTCCCACATGTTTGCACTGAGTTGGAGATGCTCTGGATCTCATTGTACATCTGTATAGTGACAACAAGTGCATTCTATTCTATTCCTCTCTAAGAAAAAGCTGTTGTAACCCTTGAAGCCTGGATAACAACAGTGACCGATACCCACAACCTAAACGGGATTCGATACATCAAAAAGAGAACGGACTGGAGAACTTTGAATGGGCCTGTGATCCATTACTGTTGTAAATGATTTAACTGATTAAGGACAAGACATTCTAACACACCTGAGCCAGTGTGACAATGTAATTGCCCCCTAACCTAATTAATGGTTGTGCAACTCTTGCCAGCAAGAACCCCAGTGGATCGTTTTCAGTAACAGCAATGCATATTTGACATCGCCTGGGGGGGATTTTTTTCTTTTTTCTTTTAAATTAGCTACACTGTAGAGTTTGAGGATGAATAGTCTGTTTAAGGTCATGTTGAAACATTTTAATCTGACTTTGATCAGGCCACTTCAAAAACACATTTGTTTCCTAAATTAATCATTTAGAGGTGGTCTTGTGAGCGCGTTTCAGGTCATTGCCAATAACCCAAGTGTGCTCAAGGGTACAAACTAATTGCTGGATGTTTTTCTGCAGGATTTTCTGGTACAGAATAGAATCCACAGTTTAATCAGCTATGATGTTCAGGTTCGTCTGTTCCACTCTGCATGTCAAATATCCTTGAGCAAGATCCAACGTCAAGTTGCTCTCAGGCAGGCTGCATAAAGCACTTTGAGTGCTCAGTTAGAGTAGAAAGCACTATATAAGAACCAGTCCACATCATGTCATCAGCACAGGAAGTCACTGCAGGGTTCTACTGAACGATAGGCATTACCGCCACATACACGCTCTTATAGGAAGAGAAGAAGTCAAAATAGGAAGCGAAGTCTTTGAGGAGTGCTTTTTGCAAAGAGTTTTCCACAAAGCCTCGTGGTTTAAAAAGTCTTTCTACATCTCTAAATGTATACATTTGTATATCCCCAAGTTTCTGTAGTGGAATTTAATTAAAATGGCAGTAAAACCATTACAGTCAGGGAAAAAATATTTGAAGCCTAATTCATTTTGTAAGTTTGCCCACTAACAAAGGATCTGCCTATAATTTCACTGGTAAGGTTATTTAGACAGAGAGATTCAGGACAATCACAAAAAACTCGGAAAAAATTCGCGCTCAATGGATGTGGCGCAACACACCGGGTTACAAAAATCACTGAAGCGCCACACAGTGTGACGTCAAACTCAGAGCACGAACCAGTTAAAGGTGGTCAGCACCATACCTCCCTTGTGGGAAGAAAACAAATTTCCACCGCTTGGATCCGAGATCTCGTTCTTTTGATGACGACCCAGAGTTTGTGACCATACACGAGGACAAGAATGTAGATCAACCAGTAAATTATCCAGCTGGAGGTAACAACTTGTTCCTTTCATCACTTTATCTGGCTGAAGACTCAAACGTAGAGGTGCTACGTCACACTCAGCTGTTAATTGCCACAGAGCGTCCTACACCCACGAGGAACAAGCCTGACTTGTTGCTGAAAACGTTGAACAAGCTCTCACTGTCCTGCTGCAGCATAACATTGGATACGAGAAGCTGCACTTCGTGCTGATATAATTCTTATCTTTGTAATACTGTGGTTGCTGCACGAATATAAAGTGAGTTGTGCTGACCTTGTGAGGCTTGTGGCGTTGGGCTGCGCTGGCTTGATCTCCTCTTGTTCAAGTGCAGAATGAGCAGGTAGAACATCACAGCTCCAAACACCAGGTACCAGCCATAATGGGCCACGAACTCCTCAACTACAGCAATTCAGTTACAACAGAAATAAACAATAATCTAAGTAGCTGTGACATTTTAACAACGAAACGATGGAAACAACATTTTTTCAATAAATACAATCTTAAAAGAATAAAATACTAAATGTTTGCGGGTTTATGTACAGCTCAACATGTCGCCTTCATCCCACCTTAACATGAGCTACAGACAGATACGTCTTACGAACGTTAGTAACTGTATTCCTATATTCTTTATCATTTAAGCTGGTTAATTAAACGTACACGCTTACCAGTCAGGCTCAGGGAACTCAAGTCTTGGTTTTTTAAGGGTGGCTTCTTCACATGGAAAGTGGAATCATCGTCTTCGATCGTTACATCATCCATTCCACACTCAGACGAGCTGACCGTCTCAGACAGCGTCGCGTACAGGCTTCTGTTAGCTCGTAACTGCTTTCTTTTCCAAAGAGCTTCTTTAAAACTTGCTACACAAAATGTAGATGGTTATTTACGATGACGTGTTGGCGGAAGCCAGATGAATCATTCGAGCACGCGACCGTGTCGCGCAAAAGAGGTCACTTCCTCTTCATACCTTTCATAATAAAAGTTAGAGACACAGATCATCAAACAAATTTAAATATTGGAAAAAGATAACACAAGTAAACACAAAGTGCAGTTTCTAAATTATTAAGGTTACCAACGAGCTCAGAACAACACCAAAGAATATGATCGTCATCAGGAGGGGACAATGCAAAGCAAAAGAAGTCCCTGTTTTACCTCATGGGGTTCAGTGTTGCTGTTGATGGGTTGTTGCTGATGGTGCTGGGGGGCTGAGACTGTAGACGTTAAAATCTCCAAAGGAGAGCTGGTAGCTGATTAAACAAGTGTTATGGGATAATAATTAAATGCAAAGATCTGTGACAGCGCTTGGATCCACGAGGCAACAGATTTTTAAAAAAGTGGGAAATAAACGAGGCTCTGCCTGTGACTCGCTCTTTGCCTCTCTTCCTCCTTCACTCTCCTCATCTCATCTACCACTGTCCGTTTGCTGTCCATCTGAGAACAAAGCACAATTTGTTATTGCATTAATCTGTTATTTTATTATCCACACTTAACAACTCTGCACCATTAATCCATAATAAAGTAATGATAGAAAAGTGTTATAGAACCAAAACATTGTAGTTGTGTTTATTGTTGTTTTTCTACTTGAACACTCCTGCAATGCAACAACTGGTACGTGTGTTATTGTTACCTGTGCTCTTTGTGATCCAGCTGGTGAGAGATCCACTGTAGCTCATGTATTCACTGTTTCCTCCTCCTCTCCTTACAGGGCCGGTCTGGACAGTGTTATATCATGCGTGATCATTTTAAAATATCTATACACATAAAACACGCACACCCACATGCATGTACAGTGACATATTATACCTTCTCCAGAATACTTTACATACTACAGCAACAGGTTTCGATCATGGTGCTGATCCGGAATCATTTCCTTGTTATTTATCTCCAGTGCTATAACAATAAAGTAATAAGAAAAGTAATAAATATAAAATAATGTATTTATAATGATTCAGTTTGACTATCCACTCGGTGCAAGGCTTTCCGCCTTATTAAATGCTTAAACTTTAAAGATAATAATTTTGCTGCTATAAAATCAGCACTTGTCATATTTGAAATATAAATCGAATATAATCTGTTTCTTGATGTATTTTCTTTAAAATAAATGGGGGCAGCACGGTGGCACGGTGGTTAGCACTGTTGCCGCACAGCAAGAAGGTCCTGAGTTCAATTCCACCATCAGGCCGGGGTCTTTCTGTGTGGAGTTTGCATGTTCTCCCCGTGTTTGCGTGGGTTCCCTCCGGGTACTCCGGCTTCCTCCCACCGTCCAAAGACATGCAGCTTGTGGGGATAGGTTAATTGGATAATCCAAATTGTCACTAGGTGTGAATGTGAGTGCGAATGGTTGTCTGTCCCTGTGTGTTGGCCCTGCGACAGACTGGCGACCTGTCCAGGGTGTACCCCGCCTCTCGCCCTATGACAGCTGGGATAGGCTCCAGCGCCCCCCGCAGCCCTGAAAAGGAGAAGCGGAAGCGAATGGATGGATGAAATATCTTCTGCTTGTTGCTTTTCCTTAGTAGTAGTTTCTTGGCAGCTACCTGATTCACACAGTCTCCTCTTAACAGTTGATGTAGAGATGTGTCTGCTACTGGAACTCTGTGTGGCATTTATCTGGGGTGCTGTTTTGTGATTTCTGAGGCTGGTGACTTGGATGAATTTATCCTCAGCAGCAGAGGTGACTCTTGGTCTTCCTCTTCAGGGGCGGTCCTCATGTGAGCCAGTTTTGTTGTAGCGCCTGGTGGTTGTTACGACTGCATCCTTTTAACAGGAAGAAAAACCCAGACGATAAGGCTTTTCCTTACCACTTTTGGCAAACATGTGATCATTGGGGGGCGTCTGATTTTTGTTATTTTCTCTCTATTATTGCAGGGTCTTTACCTTATAATATAAAGTGCGACTTGCACTATAGAAATAAAATTGAATTGAAATGACATGTATATGGGAGGTGTACTTTTGCAGAATTAAAAGTAAACATGGTGATATTTTGTGCTCAGTATTTTTTATTATCTCAATTGAAAACACAAACAAGAAAAATCTTGAAAATAAATCTTCTTAATTTTTTTTAAACTGTTAATAACAAAGGATTTTTGTCATTTACTTTCAGAATGTTCAGTTTGACATTTTTGATAAATAGGGAAACCATTGTTTCTTAAGAGGGTGGTGTGTGTCAAAAAAAGAGTGCCAGGAGTCTTTCATGACGACTTTCATGAGGTTTTCCCAGCAGAACGTTGCAGTTCACAGAGATCGTCAATTTAATACACGCCAGAAGCGCTTTTTATTGTCACTTATTGACGTGGCCTAAAAAGAAACATGCTGTAAAATCTTCCACAATGAAGACAAGGCACAGTTTTCGACGTGGTGACGAACGCCACCACAAGCACTTGGGGGCGCTAGAGTTCAGAGAACAAGCATGCTGCATTTAAGGACGTTAGACTTTCAAAACTTTATTGTGACTCGTTCTTTTATCGGCCACAGATCTTAATAAATGACGGCGTAATAAAATGACATACTGATACAAATTTTTGTCTTGGAAAAACGATTTTATGTTAATAGGCTTTTACACGTCACACTCAGCATTATCAGCATGTGTGTACACAATCAAGCAATGTGACTTTTGTTAGAACAGTTTCACGCAATAGCTCGTGCATTAGTGACACTTATAGTCACTAACTATATAACTACTACTGCTTTAATGTAAAGTGTTATTAACTATGGCAGAAAGAAGCTACGCTTTGGCTACATTTACACAGCAGATGAATTTAGACGTGTGAGTATGGTTTCACACGCAGCTTAAAGGCAGCACCGTCGGGCCCACGGGGGTGGAGGCGATTAGAAGATTTCTACGGAGCTGCCGTTGGGTCAAACCACTGTTAAACCCTTCGCGATCATTCTTCTCGACAGACATTCTTGCCATGTCTAGATAATGGTGAGAGTCGGACCACTACTGAACGCTAAGTGATAAAAAGCTACTGCGCTTTTCGATCGCTGTGAAATTCGTCCATGATCGACAGCGGGGGACGGCTTGATCGCCCGAAGGACCAACGACAGAGAATTGTTCAAGTGACGGCTTCAGTAAGACTGTTGCGATGCTACGTAGGCATCTGGAAGAAAAGGGCTTTTCTACCATGAGAGATTGCGCGTGAGCCCGGTTTTCTGGCGGAAAACGAGCTCTATCGACCCAGTCTTCAGTGTTTGTATCGAGACGATCGAGTCTTGCTTATCGCTTTTACCGACAGAGCTAATGAAGTTTGGGGGAATGGCAGGTCGAAGTCGAAGAGCCTGGTTTAGTGTTCTGTTGGGACTGGTTGTTGGGTTCACACTGGCTTCCAGGCTGATTTTACCCAAGGCGAGTGAGTTGAAGAAAGCTGGACAGAAAAGAAAAGCCAACTCTGCCGGGTGTGGGCTCAACGGGGGTCTCGGGAAAGAATACGGGGGAGTCTTGTGGCCTGAAGTTAACGGTTCACCGCCGACTGAGAAATCTGCTTCCAGATCGAACAATTTCCTATTTGTTGGCGTCATGACTGCCCAGAAGTACCTGAACAACCGTGCCGTGGCAGCACACAGGTATGTGACGCCACTTACAGAACAATGCCCGAACCTATCAATTTAATATAAAAGAACTAAACTTGGAAACGCACGGGCCTCTTGTACAGTAGCCTCTTCAGTTAACCGGCTATACGTATTATAACGTGAAACATAATGATATTTATATGTTAGCACACAAATATGCCACATTATGTGACACGTATAGCAATGTTCTGTCCGCTACCAGCTCGTATGGAGAGTAAAACTGCTTTAACTTCGACTGGTCGTGGCTGAGGAGGTAGACGAGATCGTCAGCTGTAGATAATCAAACTGGATCACGACGAAGTTCATCACAATTTCTTCTTTTCGTTTTGTTTTAACATATTAGCAAACAGTTGACCCTTTTAAGCAGACATACCTGATGGCAAACAGACAGGAAAAACCTTAAACTTTTAAAAAATATATTTCTAACAAAAACATCAAAAATCAGTCTCTGTTATAGGCTTGAAAAGTGTGACCAGTTTTCTGAGAGCTTTACTTGCATGTAGTGCCCACTTCAAATTTCAATTGGATTCAAGTCTGGACATGTACAAGGTAATACCATAAACCCAGTTTTTGCTTTTTCGCTTTTCAAGCCATATTTTGCTTAATTTACTGCTGTGCTTAGACTGGTGTCAAGCCAGCCTCCAATTCGAGACTTGCAGTCAAGCCAGCCTCCAGTTTGTTTTACGTTCCCTGTGTATTCAAAGTATTACGGGAATGGATGTGGAAACCGGATTTCAAAATAAAAGCCAACTTCGAGTGAATTAACAGATATGTTAAGAACATAATAACATATAATTTAGGCTTTTTTTTTTTTTTTTACAAACTCTAATGTTAGATCTATATGACACAGCCTTGTACCCTAATTGTGCCCTGTCACTATCAAGGCCATCTTATTTTGGATTTCAAAGTAAAAGCCCTGTGAATCTTCATTTTTGAACTACTCTTTCAATGACTTAATAATGCTCTTAAAAGCAAAAGTCGTATTTCCAAATACTATTTGAACTTTATATCAACACTTTCCAACCACAGTCTTTTTACAGTGATACCATATCAATATCAAGTCAGTCTGATTTCGCCTTTCAAATTAATGGCCCGTCGAATTTGTCCATATGTGATATACTCTTTCAATTATTTCAGAATGTTTTAAAAATGAAAATTGCTGTTTCAACACATATTGGGTTTTCATTTTGAAAAGCAAAATCAGACTCAATTGATTATGACAGAATTGAATCATAAAGATGATGTAAAAGGAAGCTGAAATTGCCACTAGGTTGTAATTGATAGTACGTTTATATTTTAAGTCTGTGGAAAGATGTCATGGTTGGTTTGCAAGCTGTTTTGTAATTTCTTTATTTAGAATGACATCTTTCCACAGACTTAAAATATAAACGTACTATCAATTACAACCTAGTGGCAATTTCAGCTTCCTTTTACATCATCTTTATGATTCAATTCTGTCATAATCAATTGAGTCTGATTTTGCTTTTCAAAATGAAAACCCAATATGTGTTGAAACAGCAATTTTCATTTTTAAAACATTCTGAAATAATTGAAAGAGTATATCACATATGGACAAATTCGACGGGCCATTAATTTGAAAGGCGAAATCAGACTGACTTGATATTGATATGGTTTTACTGTCGGGTTGGATACTGTTGATCTAAAGTGGAATTACCCTGTGGAAACAGGAAATTTCCATTTTAAAACATTTTGAAATCGTTAAACGAGTAGGTCGTCTACGGGCAATTTGAAAATACTTTTATTTTGGAAGGCAAAATCAGAGTGACTTGATCTTAACATCGTATCTCTGTGGGGTTGTATACTGTTGATTTAAAGTGAAATTATTCTGTGGAAACAGAAAATTTCCTTTTTAGAGCATTCCGAAATCACTGAAAGTTAGGTAAGTTATTGGCATTTTCAACAGGCCATTATTTTGGAAGGCATAATCAGAATTACTTGAAATTGATATGGTATCACTGTGGGGCTGTATACTGTTGATCTAAGGTGGAATTACCCTGTGGAAACAGGAATTTTCCATTTTAGAGCATTTTGAAATTGTTCCAGGATCAAGTCAGATATGGGCATTTTGAAAATGCTTTTATTTTTGAAAGCAAAATCAGAATGACTTGATATTGATGTGGTAACATCGTGAGGTTGTATACTGTTGACCTAAAGTGAAATTATCCTGTGGAAACAGCAATTTTCACTTTTAGAGCATTTTGAAATCTTTAAAAGAGTAGGTCGTATCTTGGCAATTTGAAAAGTCTTTTATTTTGGAAGGCATAATCAGAATGACTTGATATTGATATGGTAACATCGTGAGGTTGTATACTGTTGAACTAAAGTGAAATTATCCTGTGGAAACAGCAAAATTCTGTTTAAGAACATTTTGAAATCGTCAAAAAAGTAGGCTGTATATGCTCAATTTGAAAGGGCATTTATTTTGGAAGGCATAATCAGAATGACTTGATATTGATATGGTATCACTGTGGGGCTGTATACTGTTGATCTAAGGTGGAATTACCCTGTGGAAACAGGAAATTTCCATTTTAGAGCATTTTGAAATCACTGAAAGTTAGGTCAATTATGGACAATTTAAAAAGGCTTTTATTTTGGAAGGCATAATCAGAATGACTTGATATTGATATGGTATCACTGTGGGGCTGTATACTGTTGATCTAAGGTGGAATTACCCTGTGGAAACAGGAATTTTCCTTTTTAGAGCATTTTGAAATCACTGAAAGTTAGGTCAATTATGGACAATTTGAAAAGGCTTTTATTTTTGAGAGCAAAATCAGAATGACTTGATATTGATATGGTATCACTGTGGGGCTGTATACTGTTGATCTAAAGTGGAATTACCCTGTGGAAACAGGAATGTGCCATTTTAGAGCATTTTGAAATTGTTCCAGGAGCAACTCAGATATGGGCAGTTTGAAAATGCTTTTATTTTTTAAAGCAATATCAGAATGTTTTGATATTGATATGGTAACATCGTGAGGTTGTATACTGTTGATCTGGAGTGGAATTACCCTGTGGAAACAGGAAATTTCCATTTTAAAACATTTTGAAATCACTGAAAGTTAGGTCAATTATGGACAATTTAAAAAGGCTTTTATTTTGGAAGGCATAATCAGAATGACTTGATATTGATATGGTATCACTGTGGGGCTGTATACTGTTGATCTAAGGTGGAATTACCCTGTGGAAACAGGAATTTTCCTTTTTAGAGCATTTTGAATCGTTAGAAGATTAAGTCAATTATGGACAATTTCAAAGGGCCATTACTATGAAAGGCAAAATCAGACTGACTTGATATTGATATGGTATCACTGTAAAAAGACTGTGGTTGGAAAGTGTTGATATAAAGTTCAAATAGTATTTGGAAATACGACTTTTGCTTTTAAGAGCATTATTAAGTCATTGAAAGAGTAGTTCAAAAATGAAGATTCACAGGGCTTTTACTTTGAAATCCAAAATAAGATGGCCTTGATAGTGACAGGGCACAATTAGGGTACAAGGCTGTGTCATATAGATCTAACATTAGAGTTTGTAAAAAAAAAAAAAAGCCTAAATTATATGTTATTATGTTCTTAACATATCTGTTAATTCACTCGAAGTTGGCTTTTATTTTGAAATCCGGTTTCCACATCCATTCCCGTAATACTTTGAATACACAGGGAACGTAAAACAAACTGGAGGCTGGCTTGACTGCAAGTCTCGAATTGGAGGCTGGCTTGACACAAGTGTGCTTAGGACGGTGATTCCTTTTTAAAGTTGTAAGTCCAGTTCAATTAAATCCAATTAAATTGACAAAGTCCCAATTCACAACAACCTCAAGTCATTTCGTATCAAAAGGTATAGACCCTACAATTTAGAAGAAAGAGAAAACTGAGTAAAACCCAACAGCCAGATAATCTTTTATGAGCAAGTGGAGAAGTAAAAATAAAAAATGTTTCAACAGAAAGTTCAGGCCATGACCCAGGCGGAAAGAAAAGAGGAAAGTACTCTTCTTTCTTTAGTACCACAGTACTGTAGACAGCATGTGTGCCAAAAACTGTAGTTCATCTGGAAGTGATGAGAGCACATGGGTACATGTTGTTTTTTTGTTTTGTTTTTTATAAATGGTGAAGAAAAAAGATGGAACTGTGACTGCAGTGAACAAAAAGCAGCTCAATACAGTGTAAGATAATGTCTGACATGTTGTAAGGGTAAGTATTTAAAAGAAGTGTAGCAGTGTTACCTTTCAGGTTACTCTACATTAAAGATTACTTTTGCTTTTATGTTTATTTTTGGAGAGGAACCATATTCCATCAGTTTCAGTGTCATTAAAACGTTTAGATTTACAGTTTGAAATAATCTTTATTGTCCTTTACTGGCCAGTAATTCCCACAGAACTCGACTGTGGTTGTGGTGATATTGAGGCATAATGTGTAGGTACATAGACACCCTGTATGTGTGTATGTTTGTAGAAAGAGGCACTTACATGGTTTCCTAACTTATTTAATAAATAATACCATATACAGACAAAAGCTAACTTTCCTCTGATTGGCTGTTCCTTACTGTTTCCAGAGTTGAGATGTCCACATCTTCTCTAACTCTCACAGCCTTTGGTATTTCTCAAGCTGCTGGTAGAGCTATATCGTCACAATGGGCGTCTTCCTCTGCTTATCCACAACTACTATGTCATATTGGTCACCTACCACCAGCTTGTCCGTCTATACCTGGAAGTCTCACAGGATTTTAGCTTGGTCAGTCTCAACCAACCTAGGGTGTGTATCCCATTTTGACCTTGGGACATCTAGACCATACTCGGCATAGATGTTCCTTTATGCTATGCCAGCCATTTGGTAATGGTGTTCCAGTATGCCCTGTCTGTGCTGAAGTGTCTAAGGTGCATCTTTGCACAGGCTGCACCTGGGGTCTTGCCTGGTGTGGTAGACCCCAGACTCTATCGCTCTTGTGCTTAGGGCTTGTTCCTGTGCACCTTTCAATCCAACTTTGGTCCAGCCATAGGATTGGCTACTTTTTCTATTGACCGGTGAAACGCGGCGTGCAGTGGCACATGAACAGTTATGGCCATTTTCCTGAAGTACTAATGGATCTATGTTGTTTTATCCTGAATAGTGCTTTTAGCACTCACTTGTCCTCAGCTTTCTATCTTCGGCGGAGAGTACAGTTATAGGGTGCTGGACGTGAGATGAAACCATCCATACGTAGTAAGGAGCTTTCTTGTCTTGTCATGATGATGTCTAAGGCAGATGTCATCATCACAAGAGCAGGACAGGGAGGAAAAAAGAAAGGTGGGGGATAGGGGGAGATGAAATAAAAGGATGGAGTACTCTGGTAAGAAAAAACAAACCTACAGCATCTGGAACACAAATTCCAAAATGCAGAGATGTACAAATCAGCAATGTTCTTGTAGTGTGAGAGAGCGTGTTAAGCCCCTTTTCCATTAGGACCTACTCTGATCAACTCTGAGTGGTTTTCCATTACAATCAAGTACCAGCTCATGTGCGTGGTCGCTGTAACGGTAATGCAGCTTAGCGTTGGTGGCGTAATTAATATGCGACATGAAAGGTACAACAAAGGTGGCCATCGAGGCAAGAATATACCCGCTGCCCGGTCTGTGACACGGGAAGTGGTGGTTTTGATTTTTGTAAACGAGACGCTCTTGTGACTCATCGAATGATGCCACCGACCAGCCAATCAGTGGCATGCAGTCAGACATCATCACATTTTTGTACCTGCTCGTATCGCTGTGACCTATGACACCCGAACAGTGACAAGTCCGTCCGATCCATACAGCTTCTGCACACCTATCCCAGCAGTATAAGGAAGGAAGCCCCAGGTCGGGTGCCCACGTCCACAGCGGTGCTGCTGCATTACAGCCAGCAAAGCCACATGAATGACCTTATACATTGTGACCTACGTGGAGCTGATGAAAGGCTTTTTCACAAAACTATTATTCTAGGTCCAGCCAATTTATACCTAGAGCTCTAGTGTTACCTGACTGTAGTGGAGTAGTTGTGGCATTTCGAGAATTACAATTCAGAGGCAGGACTGTTAATTTACTTCATCTGGTCCTGGGGCTCTATTGTTTAGGAGACGCCGTAGGGCTTCATGGAATTTGGATGTAGAAAGAGGTGAATCCAGAACCACAATCTGTTCGTCATTTAACTTTGGTGGATTTGTATTGTTAAGAAAGTTTGCAATGTCAGCGTTGGAGGGATTCATCTGTATAAAGTCTTTAAAAGATTCATTTATTTGTTGTCGATCATGAGTAATGTTCCCAGTGGAATCCTTTATAGAGTAAATAGTTTTCTTCCTTTTATAGCTTTAACAGGCTCTTTAGCAAGGACTTTTCCAGATTTATTACTATGTTTAAAGTCCTCCAAACGCAGCCTTTGCATCAGAAATTTTGTTCTCTCGTTAAATATTTCATTTTATTCTAGTTTTCTCAGGTTGTTAAATATGTGTGCTCTTGTGGTGAGCATAGGTATATTCTAATGATTGAATTGTTTGTGCTATTTCTAATACAAGCGGGGGTGGGGTTCCTTCTTATATGAGCAGTAAGATAATGTTTTGCCACACATTACTGCTTTTCTTGCTTCCCATAGAACACATGGCGATATTGCTGGTAGGTCATTACTATCTAAATACGTCACCCACTTGTTTTTGAATTATTTAAGGAAATCTTGTTCTTTCATTAATGATGTATTAAATCTCCAGGTCCTCGTGTCAGAGAGAGGTTGATTCCATCACTCTCAGCAATCATTCACCAGTATCTGAGTGTCTGTGATATCACTAACTCAAAGATAATCTAAGTGAGATCGTAAGTGCTGTACTCTGTACTCACCACCAGTGAGTGTACCAGTGGCCACTCTTTCAGTGACGAGCATTTGCACTACTGGCAAACAATGCTGCAAGTTTTAGTCATTACGTAACTGTACTGTTTAAACGGGAAACCTGCACCTCCAAGGACATTTTAACATGTGCCCTGGATAATGCAGGGATTGAACCACCAACCCTCTAGTGAATACAGTTAGTACCTCCTCAGCTACAGCCACCCACAAGGAGGACGTCATTAGACTAAAAAACCCAAATAAACCTAATCGAAACTTTAGAAATGGCTGTATCACCAATCTGGTACACTGGCCAGATATGCAACACCACACTTGTGGTTAGCAAATATGCAATTTGTGGTTAGTGTCTTGCCTAAGGATATTTGGCATGTAGACTAGAGCAGCCAGGAATCGAACCACCAACCTCCCATCTAGTAGTGCCTGCTGTAGCCACAGAGCAAAGTCGAATATTAAGGCTAAAGAGACAAGGAACTTGTTGAAGAGGACTTTAGTTACGTGGAGAGTTTTTGGCCGTTTGGACAAAGAAGCAGAGTTCTGCAAACTGTGTCAAAAGTGTGTTCCCAAAAAGGCAGGTAGCACCATAAAATGTTAACATCTTAAGTAGTGCCACCCTTGCACAGTGTGCAGTTGACAATATACGTGCACAATGCAATCCACAGACAATACCGAATTTTATTTGCACAGATACTTTTTCCCAGTCCATGCCTTGTGAGATAAAATAAAGTGGCACAGTGATATCACCAATGCAGCCGCCCATTTTATTCTAAAGGACATTATACCAGTAAGCACAGTTGAAAATGTTGGATTTTAAGCATGTTTTTAAAGTAATTGAATTCAGGTTGCCAACTCTTTAGCCATGAACCTTTCTGTCAGACGGCCTGTGCCCTGCTGTAAAGAGGTTAAAGAAACAGTTGAACAGCAAAGTCAAACATTGTTACCGTATCGGATTTGTGGCTACTCACAGGAGCCCGTTCAGTGAGAGACTGAGGTCACCAAAAAGCACCACTGAACCACACAGGAAGTCATTCCTGCCCGTGGCTCCCTGTACATCTCCTCCATCTAACACACTGTAAACACTGCAGTAGTTGCAGCCTTTCTGCACACGACGATGTTTACAGGTTAGAGTCGAATGTTAATCATATATATTCCACCGCTGTAATATTCGTTGTCAATATTCTTGATATTTATATTTGAGCGATTTGTATATATTGGTGCAGTTTGAATTGAACATTTGTCAAATCTGTAACATTCTGTTATTTAAATAGTTTAGTCTGTTACTGTTACACTCTTGGGGCAACTGTAACCCACATCCTTTTCTCAGGGATTAATAAAGAATTCTGATCTGGAGATGAACCTCACAGTTCGCTTTATTGAGACACTATTGGATCTTTTCTGTGTGTAAATGTATTGATTTTTATTTTTTTGTGGTAGGTAAATAACAGAATCGCTGTATTTTTCAGTTTTGTTTATTTTGTCCTTTGTTCACATTAGAAAGTTGTTTCCCAATAATCCAACACAATTTGAATCTATACAAAATAAATTGCACAGTATTGTTTTTTATTTTATTTTGTATTAATGTCGGCTGCAGTTATGTGATCTGTTTTTCTACTTTGTTTGCTTTTGTAACAGTTAACGCTTTTGTTTTCAGAATTAAGATTTTAGTTTTTCATACATAGAACACTTGTATAATATTCTGTAGTATGTGGTCACTTTGGGAGGTAGAACAGTTTGTCTACCAGTCCTGAAGGTCAGTGGTTTACTCTCTGGCTCTTCCAAGCTGCAGGGCTATATACTCTCTCAGATCTATAGGACAAAGGATGTTCAAAATGGGTCTTACAGACTCAAAATATGCCTATGCTGTAACCTACTGCACAGGCAAATCCTACAAGAACTATATGTATGATATGGGATCGTGTATACCTGTCCAGAGGATATGTGAAGACTGATCCACATGGTTTAGCTGCTGTATCCCAACCTCCGCCAAGCTGTGCATCTTAGGTGACATACAGTCCTCACTGCCCTATGCACTGCTCAGAAAATCAGTTTGTGCACTACTCAATATAGAAATGTATTTCTAGATCACAACAGTTTGGAGAAATGTCTGCCACCTTTAAAAAAAACAATTGGTTGGTGGGCGTCGGTGGACGCGTGGTTGTTATCCTCGGATTTTCGGTTCTCTTGGGTGCGGTGGAGGTCCGGGGCCTCCTGGGCATTTCCTTGTCTGCCTCTGGCTCTCATGGGGTGGGATTACTGCAGTCTCACCTTCACTTTTCAAGTCCGTTATATGACAAACACAGGCGTTCACGTCCTCTCTCTCTGGCACACACGCAGATGGTTTTTTTGGCTTTGTTTTGTTTTAAATTGTTACTGAAGACAATCAGAGGACAGGAATACCCCCAAAGAAGCAGGACCTGCTCCAAAACAGGCCTGTAATTGATAAACAGTTACATGTTGTTAAACCTCTTGAATTCAAGCCGGAAGTGTGCGCTTCAACCATAACTTGTTTGATTTAAACTCCGATGTGGTGCTATACAGAGGCAAAATGACTAAAACTGTTATTGTCACAATATTTGATGTTTAGCAGGAATATTATTGGAAGGTTATGATGCAAATTAGGAATATCACTAAAATATGAGCTTTCTACCTCTGAAATAGCCGCTGGTTTCTAAATGCTGAACATTTATGACTGTGCCACCTGTTTCAGCCATATCCAGATGAATGTACCTAGTGGTGTCCTCTGCAGAATACACACTTGTTTTTGGTTGTCTTAGACATATCATCATAACACCAGTCCTCTCCTTTTGTCTGTGTTGATTACAGGACATGGGCACAGACAATTCCAGGTCGTGTGGAGTTCTTCTCCAGTGAAGGATCTGACACCTCCATACCGATCCCGATAGTGGCTCTGAAGAATGTAGATGACTCATACCCTCCCCAAAAGAAGTCCTTCATGATGCTTAAGTACATGCATGACTATTACCTGGATAAGTATGAATGGTTTATGAGGGCTGATGATGATGTCTACATCAAGAGTGAGAAGCTCGAGAGCTTCCTGCGCAGCCTCAATAGTAGTGAGGCCATCTTTCTGGGTCAAACGGGAATGGGGGCCCGGGATGAGCTTGGGAAACTGGCTCTGGAGCCTGGGGAGAACTTCTGTATGGGTGGGCCAGGCGTCATCATGAGCCGTGAAGTTCTTAAGAGGATGGTACCCCATATCAGAGAGTGTTTACAGGAGATGTACACTACCCATGAAGATGTGGAGGTGGGCCGGTGTGTCAGGAGATTTGCAGGTGTTCAGTGTGTCTGGTCGTATGAGGTAAGGTGTTTGTTTATTTATTTATCTGTGTAGTAATTTAGTTGTTGTACACAGGGCTTCCAAGTATGAGGTGCAAGGGACTTATGGGTGGATTTGAATGTATGTGGGCAGAGGAAGTGGTATAGGATTTATCTGGAAGGATTTAAGACCGATTTAGCGCAACATGCTGTTGTCTCTGAATACACTTCCATAAATTCACTTAGTAATCACAACAAAAGGCTTCAGTGTCTTTACTACCTGTATTGGGATGCATTACAAAAGTGCTAACACTGTATACTTTTAATGGTGCCAGTTGACATACAACATATTTTAGTGTAAAACAAGTCAAAAATGTAGCCAGCTCCATACAAGCTGACTCCAGGCAACATTATGCTTCCATTTCCATTTTCCATGGACCCTGTATGACAGCTGTGCTAATATTACAACCCCAATTAAACTGGAAAGAAACCAATCGTTTGCAAGTCCCAGGAACCCATATTTTATTCACAAAGTAACATAATAAACACATAATAAACATAATAAACTGAAAAAATGTGGCATGTTAAGAGTAATATTAGCTGAATTTGATTAGTTCAACAGTTTTGTTTTTTTTGGGGGGGGGGGTTTGGCCTTTATTGGAGAGAGACAGGAAAGCGGGGAGAGAGAGGGGGGAGAACCGGGCCTACGTTCAGCTGCTCATCCCACTGGGCTAAACTGGAGCACGAGAACAACAGTTTTCAAAAAGATTGAGATGGGGTGCAACAATAAGGTGGACAAGTAAGTGGTAACTGACCAGTTGCCAGTGTCAGAAGTAAAGATGGGTTAACGTTCACCAGTACATAAAAACTGCATCTACAAATTAAAATTGCAAAGACGTTGAATATCTCATCATCTATATCAGGGATGTCACAGTCACATACATCAGAGGGCCAAAAAACAAATTTGCTACAAGCTGAGGGCCGGACTGGTTCAATGTGTATTAAAACATTAAAATGATTGCACATAACCTATTGAACCAAGACCTAACACAGTGTACTGTATATTATTTAACGATTAAATTAATAATCCAATATTTTCTGATGGCTCTGTCAGTTATTTCCAAAGAAAACATTTTCAACAGGCAAACAGCAAAAAAGTAAATGTCATTCATAAAGAAAATAAAATATGCTCCTTAATATCAAGATGAATGCATAAATGAAGTTGCATGCATTGTAAACTGAAAGTGCAATATTGTGCTGCTCTGTGATCCAGTTACTGCTTTCCAATAGTAAAAAGAGAAAATTGAAAAAAAATAATCAAACCAGTTGTATTCTGTCTCATGGCTCTTATCTGCAATTTTCCCTGAGTCCATTAACTGAAAAATACATATAAATAAATAAAATACAATAAGATAAAATACAAAAATCTATGGCACACAGACAAAACAATACTTCAAAGAAAAATCCCGTCTTGTAGAAACAAATGTAAAAAATGTAACTGAATTAAAAACTAGAAATGCGTAAATGTTCTGCTCACTTGTCTGAGCCTGATACTTGGTGGTGTCTCATCTGTTGTACGAGTTCATCAATGTTCGGGGTCGGGCTCTGAGCTGAGGAAGTCCTCAGGATTGAGTCAAGGTGTTTATCAGTAAGACGGCTCCGGTGTGATGTTTTTAGCTTCATCAAAGAGAACAACTGTTCACACAGGTGTGTGCTGCCAAACATGGAGAGCGTCTGAGCAGCTTGGATGCGCAGCTGTGGCATTGTGTCGGGGATGAAACGTGCAAACTCGGCGGCACCCGCTCTCTCATATTTTCCCCTCAGTGTGTCATTGCACTGGAGCTCAATCGACTCCATCTGGAGGTTCGGTGGTGCGCTTTCCACATCAACTCCAAAAGGATTGGCAAGTAGTTCAAACCTGCTTCTTTGAGCTTCAAAGTCAGCAGATCGGCGTCGGAACTCGGCGGCAAGTATGTTGAGCGGTAGAGCGCTTCTCTTTCGTGGTCTGGCAGCTGGGGAAGTGGCTCAAGGTTTCTTTCTGCGTCTCCCACAGACTCAGCTTGGTTTGAAACGCCGTCACCGTACTGCACATATCAGAGATGACACGCCCCCGTCCCTGCAGTTGCAGGTTCATCACGTTCAGATGGCTTGTGATGTCGCACAGAAACGCCATTTCACACATAAATGTTTCATCTCAAAGCTCTGTTGTGTCTTTCCTTTTGCTTTCCATGAACAGACAGATCTCCTCACGAAGCTCGAAACATCTTTGCAGCACCTTTCCCTGGCTTAGCCATCGCACATCTGTGTGATAGGGCAAGTCACCATGCTCTGTATCTAACGCTCCCAGAAATGCCCTGAACTGGCGGTGATTTAAACTTCTGATGAAGTTAACTGCGCGCGTTATGATGGTCATTACATGTCACATAACGACTCCTGGTGTATTATGCAGTGATAAGCTGTCAGCTCCTCTGTGACATTTTCGTCCTGCATCCTCTCACGTATCCTTGCCACCAATCCACTCCTGTGTCCACTAGGGATGGGTATCGTTTAGGTTTTATCCGATACCGGTGCCAAATCGGTACTTTTGAAACGGTGCCGGTGCTTAAACGGTGCTCAAACCAGTGCTTAAAGAATAGAGAACACAAAATTGGTCCAAAAACCTCTCATGCTCAGCTGTTTTTTGTAAAAAGATAACAATGTTAGCCTTTTCTGCAGCTATGGGGCATATATGGTATCACTCTTGGCTGGAAGCAGTGCTTAAACAATGGAAAAAACACAAACTTTGTCCTAAACCTCTCATGTTTAACTGTTTCCCACTTTTTCTTTGGTCATTTTAGCCTTTTTGGCCAGGGTGAAGGGAGCATCTGCCATCAAACAAGAAGACAGCCGCATGTAGCTATGATGATGTTTGCTAGTTCACCTTACATGCATTAATGTAATAACGTGGTTAGCCTACTCAACGTAAATTACACATGAACAACATGAAGCTACTCACGCAGAGAAGAACGGCTGCTGCTGCATCATCATCCTCATCATTTCTGCTACACTGGCAGGGCTAGGGGCCAGGACTCTCCTCTTCGTGTTTTTGGGGGATGTTGCATAACAGGCAACCCACCCGCAGTAGATGTGCTCGGTGTGAGGTCTCGCAGCAAGCTATCAAATACGGCGCATTTCTGGGCTTTTAAAAAAAAAACGCTATGCGTCGCCAGGTGTTTCATTGGATTTGAGGTGTTACCTCCTTTGACAGTATCACAGTATCAGCTTAAAGCACTTGTTGCTGCTGAGTTTGCTCTAAAAGAACGTACGTACCTGGGCCCGCCTACTATTCTCGGAAACGTAAAATGATTGGCTAGAATCTAAAGTGTATCACAGCTCAGGAAAAAAAAGCACCGAAATAAAGCACCGAAATGTGCGCTGCTTTTCGGTCTGGTTACTACCGTTTATGTCAGAACCGGTGCCATCATGGCACCGGACACCGGTACCCATCCCTAGTGTCCACACACCGCGGGTGCTCCGTCTGTTGTCAATCCCACGGGTTTTTCCCAAGGCAGTCCCATCTCATTTACACATCTGGATGCCTCTTCATACAGATCTTGTCCTGTACTCGTGCCATGCATCGGACGTAACGCCAAAAACTCTTCTGTTACGGTCAGGCTGCAGTCCACTCCACGAATGAAAATTGACAACTGGGCAATGTCAGTTGTGTCAGTGCTCTCATTCACAGCAAGGGAATATGCAGTGAAATCTTTTCCCTTTTCCACAAGCTGTTCTTTTAGATTGGTGGACAGCTGGTCTACACGTTCAGCAACGGTGTTTCTGCTCAGGCTCACGTTTGACAGAGATCAGCATGGGTAGCGTTTGGCTATGAAACCGTATACACAACAAACAATGCACCCTGGACTGGCAATGTCAGCTACGGTAGCTTTTGAATCAGTCCGTACAAGCCAGTAAATTGACGGATTCTTATACAGCACTTTTCTGTTCTCCTGAAGCACTTAAAGCCACTTGAGACGGGCTACCCCTTCATAAAAAGAAACTGAAATATTATTGTAAAAATTGTGGCTGATAACAATAATATGATTTTCCTTTGTTGATATACATGTTATTTTGGCTGGACACAAATCTCATGTGAAAGAACTCATATTGCCATCACAGACAGATTTCCAGTCTCTTAGACAGACAGGTGTAATACCGCTTATTGATTAAACAGTGGAATCAAATTATACCTGGAAAAACCTAGATTGGTCCATCCCATCGCTATACTTCACTTTCTCTTGTATTCGTGGCTTTGTCATTTGTGTACTTCTTAATAACTTATTTGGAGAGAAACCTTTTGCTGCCATTGAGCTTCTCCTGCACTCTCTGCACATTCTGAAAGAAAACAGTACGAGACTTTTAATTGTCACTGAAGTTCAAAAACAGCCAAACCCAGTAATGACAGGGTGAACTTTTATATTATGCAACAATACAGTGCAGTATTTCCCTTCTTGCTTTTTTATTTATTTATTTGTTTTTATTTTTGCATATTTGTCACACTTGACTGTTTCAGATTATCAAGCATATTTCAGTATGCTTTAACACAGGATACAAAGAGATCCCAAATACTTTCAAAATGCAGTTTGATAATTTCATCTGTTTTTTAGGAGACCTGAAATGTTCCTGTCTCTAAAGTAGTTCGTGTCGATGCCTGTTGGTTAAATGTGCTCTACGCTGTAAGTAAAATAGACTTACTGGTCAATGCAAAAGTTTCAGGTGTTATTGAGGTACATTTTTTTTACTTCTAAAAAAAACAATTATCTAACACAATGCAGTGGGTTACGTGCTGAACATAGAAAAGAGAAAGAAAGTACTGATCCAATACCATTAGCATCTTTGGTGTCGATATTTAGATCAGCCCAGTCAGCTCTATTTCAGTGTATTTGAGCAGGATCTGGCTTCTTTGTGCATGTGCCTGCTGAGTTCTAAGTGTTGCATCTCTGAAAACAGTGATTTTCATTTGCTTCTCTCATGCAGTAGTTTAATGCAATCAAAAACGAATATGAAGCATTTTACGTTCCGTACCGCTCAATGTCACACAGTGAAGGAAAGCGCTAATTAATAAACTGAAATAACAATAAAGTGTATTTGAAACGGTTTCCTCCTGCCGTTACTTTAACGGACATTATACCCAACCCAGGCTCCAAATGTCTGACTACTCATAAAACTATAATGCTTCTAAAGCTCACAAAACAATGAAGAATGTTATGTCTTAACGATGTACAGAGTAAAATATATCTGCCACATTGAAGCGTCGAGGGTTTCAACTAGCTGGTGCTGGAGGTCTTAGTTGCATGGAAGCCAATTTCCATTGTTAAGAGGGGGAAAAAAAGATGTCTCAAATGCAAAAGTAGAACCACAGAATTGTTACTTTGGTTCTGTCACTGCAGTAAAGGCCGTACTGGCTGTCCAGAGGCACTTAGAGGCATTCAGCCAAGTCTGGATCTACTCACTGTCCTAGTGTGTCTGGTGAGACTGATTCCAATCAGTCTCACCAGTGTTAGGGGATATAGTAAGATCCAGACCTCTGTCACACTGAATTTATCTGTTTTGTGTTTACTATTTGCTGTTACTGTCAGAACTAGAATTTCCTGTGATTTCTAGTGTAGGCAGTGTCGGTGTTTGGCTGCTGTTACTGGAGCAGAGATTTCAAATGGCTGTTAGCAAATATAGTATAAAATCTCGTTTTCTATCATAATTCAGTCTCATTGTGGAAAGAACCACAGTCTGTGACGGCACCTTTAACAATCAATGCCTATAACTCATCTGATTAATCAGGCCTATAAATTTGTTTGTCACAGAACCATAAACTGACAAAGTTCTGGCCTCTGACAATAAAGTATGAAGAAAAGTGATGCCATAAATAGCTTTTCTTTACCAGTGAACTTCATTAAACTGTAGTTAACAGATAAAGAGCCCTCAATAAAGGCATCTGACGTAGTCTGTAGTTGTGTTTTTGATGGATGACATTGATCTGCTGTCCTCAGCAGTACAAAGACTGTTTCTTCTCCTGCCATGCATGCCAGCTCAAAAAGAAACTTCCAGCCCTGCTAATGGGAATCACAAGGCTGCACTGCTTTGAATCCTCCTCCTAATCCTAATTTTTACTGAGTGGTCAGCAGGGCTGTCAAACCAGCACACTCTGTAATGTGCTGCTCTCCACCTGCCAACAACCACACCATTATATTTCTGCATGCATGTTCTGAGTAGGTTTTCATCACAAGGGCGGTTAGCATCGGGTCCAAACACCCATCTCGTGCTTGTTTTGGTCTGTAACATAATATAACAACTTTGCTGGATGCAAGCTGGCTCTTCAGGTTGCATGGTTGTTATAGGTTTTCTTGATGTTGTCTTTTCTTCTAGTTAACACCATATACAGGCTAACAGTCTTTGTCTAACTTACAGATTCACTAGTTCCAGTTCCACAGGTGGGATTACTCTAATTCTTGGTCACATGGGGATTTTCCAAGTCCTGTATTAACACGTTCCACTCAGTGCAGTATTTTTTTGTCTCGCTCAGCAGCTTCTGAGAGCTAACGGCTAACAGCATTGGATGCTCAGATGGCTTAGAAGCACATACTGGTTCACTTGATTGAATATATGATTTGGTCAGCTGGCAAGGTCTTCTAGATTTGTGTGAATAGAACCAAACTGGCATGCTACTTTATGGGCCATTGTAAGAGCACATAAACAGGATCTACTCCAGTTTGGAATTCTAGCTTAAAGACAGCTCTGTGGATGTCAGCAATTTCTATTTATCACACTGTTTGTTCCAGAAAAGGACTGCATCGAGGGCAGGAGGACGATATGTTTTCATAACTAAAATTGATTGCATCACTATTTGACAATCCTTGAGCTTTAAGATTAGAAGCAACAATGAGTTCTGCTGAGGCTTAGCTAGCAGACAGAAAAATGGAGGCCACTGAAACTCGGCCTTGTGAAGCATGGAGCTGACTTTGTGCTGAGTAGATTCTGTGAGTCTCCCTGTCTGAACAGTTGATTCCCAGCAGACTATATGTAGATTATGCAGGAGCTGCTGCTTCTGAGTTTCAGATATGAGTGACAGCTCGTTCAGCAGCTTTGAATACGGATGTGCATGTTTATTGGCATATCAATATTTGCTTTGACTTAATAGTGCTGTTGTGTAAACAGCAGTTCAAGCAGAGGGACTGTATACCTTGTGTATACTGTATACACTATTTATTTATTTATTTATTTATTTTTTCTACCATAACACACCATTTTTGCCTTCCCTTTCAAAATAAATTCATCCATGACTGCCTAAGATTTGCTCTCCTTTCTCTTCCACCTGTGCAGACTTGAAGTGCACTAATGTTTTCCATATTCTTGCTCTCTCCTCGTGCTGCTTCCTTCAGTGGAAATGGTTGTCTCACCAAAACTACTGGTTCTTACAGTAGATCCTCAAACTTTATAGTTAAGTTGTTTTAAAATCCGAGGTGTCCTGCTTTTATTCTGTTATTTGCAAGGAGAGGTCTTTTAGGCACTAGTGGTCACAGCATAAACCTGTGACAGAAGTGTTAGACAGCTGGCTATTTTTTATTTCAGATATGTGTGATATATCCAGTAATTGTCAGATTGTTTAGACTCATTTCACAATGGTGATAACAGAAGGGCTGCAGACTGACACGGGCAGTAAAAGTAAACGAACATGGAGACAAACTGACTTCCACAGGGAAAGCACCACCACACCACATCAGACCAAAACTAAATAAGAAGCAAAAAAAACCCCAAAAGTACTTAAAGTAATTTGATGATTACTGCAGTTATGATGCTAGTGCAAAACAGCACGCTGGGTTTAATTGTCCTAACAGCCTTGTATGATGTATGATATGCATTTATATGATAAGTAAGCTCTAATAGTAGAATGGCTCATTTAAAACATAGAAAGAAATAACGCAGCACGGTGGTTAGCACTGTTGCCTCACAGCAAGAAGGTCCTGAGTTCAATTCCACCATCAGGCCGGGGTCTTTCTGTGTGGAGTTTGCATGTTCTCCCCGTGTTTGCGTGGGTTCTCTCCGGGTACTCCGGCTTCCTCCCACCGTCCAAAGACATGCAGCTTGTGGGGATAGGTTAATTGGATAATCCAAATTGTCACTAGGTGTGAATGTGAGTGCGAATGGTTGTCTGTCCCTGTGTGTTGGCCCTGCGACAGACTGGCGACCTGTCCAGGGTGTACCCCGCCTCTCGCCCTATGACAGCTGGGATAGGCTCCAGCGCCCCCCGCAGCCCTGAAAATGGAGAAGCGGAAGCGAATGGATGGATGGATGGATGGAAGAAATAACGCAGTGTTGCCACCAGTGTAGGACTAGAAGTCAACAAAACAACAAAAACAGCGTAATATTAAAACAGTTGCAACCATTAGTGCCAGCTCTACCTGTTAACACAAAACAAAGATTCTCCAAGGAAGTTGGGTAAATTGCCTTACCTGTTCACTTTAAATAATCCACTTGTGTTTTCTAATCTGGGTCGGTTAAATCAGTTCTTGCTGTATTTAAACAAAACCAAATATGTTTAAGTGCTTTCCCATTGATATTTATGTTGTCTCGTTATCTTCATGCTGAAGAAATGCTCAGAACGACTTTAGTAGACAAAAGTGCCAAGCTTTAACAAAATATCTTTAGTTGTTGGACGTCATGTTTTACCATTTTCTACTCTTATTAATTAAAGTCAGTCACTATTAATAATAGTCAGATCTGTAACACAATAATTAACTAGTATCCAAGTTATACAAATGTCTGTAAGGAAAGGTTTCCCACGACACTACTGGTCAGATGGAGAGTTAGATTTTTTTTTTTAATGCTTCCGTCCTCGTGATTTCACAGCTTCTGAGAGGGTGAAGCAGGAAAGACCTGCCCCACAGCAGAGCCTGCGTATTTAACCATCATATTTTGACACACTGATGAGACCCCTAAACACAGAGTGAAAATGTGGATTTTAAAATTCAGATTTGTTTCTGTAATGGTGGCATTGTTTAGGGCGAGGAGTATATTTATGGGCTTGATGTGTGCATATTAGAAGGATTTGTCGTCTTTAGCTTTTCCTACAGCCATAACCCAGTTCCTGTTTATCTGGCTTCCTTGGGCGGTGCTCACTAAATGCTAGCTGCTTGGACCTTCACAACTCCACAAATATGCTGCTGCCCACCACACATCTATAATTACATTCAACAATAAAAATTAAATAAAAAAAAAAGACCAATATTGGTTCGTCCTTTGCTTTTCTGGGCGGTTCTCATTTAGCCTTTTGTCTCGATGTAACATAGCTGTGGATCCGCCCATGTTCCCTTCTGTGAAGCAGCTGTCATCTGCTGCCTTCTTATTAGACTAACTGCTGTGGGCCTGAAGTGACAGGAAGGCCTTACTCGTATCATAATTAATCAGACTGGAAAAACCTCAGTCTGCCACTGCAGGTCATTTTGGCAAACACTACAGTGTCATAGCTACTTTGCTGGCAAAAAAGAAGACAAAGACACTAGGTGGGGGCAGCTATGAAGAGGATGAACTCTAGAAGATGACATACCTGTGGAGGTATGGAGATGTTTAGGAGAGAGCAGTTGACTTCTTGACCAGATTATTTAATAACTCAATTTTGGAAAGTAATCTCTGAGAAATGGAAAAGACGTGTACTGGTACCAATGTTCAAGAACAAAGGTGAACAGCTCAACAAGTACCATTAGAAATATTTTCATATGTAAAAGTAAGTATAGCAAAACAAGTGAAGATAATGAAAAATATCCATTCTATTGACTGAGTCTGGAATAAAGACTGAGTCATTTTGCAAGTGCCGTTATGGCATGGTTGGTAGTCTGATACAACACGCCAACTGTACTTATATATTATACAAATTTTTGCTCAATGTAGCATAAATATGAGATATTCATATTCAGGCACTGCCTGAAGTGGGACAATGGACCAAAAGAGTATGTGATCTCTGAAGCTAAAATTTCACAGCAGTTAACTCTGGGCCATCATTTTTTCAGGCAAGTCTGATATTGTGAGCAGCAGTATGTATTCATGCCAAGAAAAAGGCGCTTGCTTTTAACGCCAGAGGAGGAACCAACGGTCATCTGGCAGAGAACATGTCTCTGCTGGTTCAGAGTCCAGTGGCTGTGTGCTTTATTCCGCTGCATCTCATGATCTGCATTGTGCTTGGTGAAGTAAGGCTAGAATGCAGTTGCCCAGCTGGTAGTGGTGTAACTGTGTGGGAGACAGTTTCTTGGCGCAGTTTGCTGGGCCTGTCCTTGCCTTTAGGCCTATAGTGTACCAGTCTCTGGATGGATACTTTCAGCAGGATAGCACAACCTGTCACAAAGGTCAAATCACCTCGAGTTGGATTATTAAAGTTCACTGTACTCAAATAGTGCCCAAATCTCAATTCAATGAGGTGCCTTGGGGAAATGGTGGAAAGAGGGATTCCTGCATCATGAATATGAAGCTGACAAATGTGTAGCATTTCATAGCACATAGCTCTGCAACAGAGCTGATGACCACGCCCATATAGAGCTGATGACCACGCCCATATGTAGCTGTGGACAGTTGCCTAAACTTCTCTGCCTCAAAGCCACAATCTTGCCCTAGCACAGTAAAAGACAACATTAGCAGTGGTATTGTAACTGATGAACAAATACAGGAAAATAAGTATGCTGCAGGGATTTTGACTCATCCTATCAGGGTTAGATTGAAGCTGTGAGGGAGTAGTGGGGAATGTCTTGGATTATTTTTCTGTTCTACATTTCGGTCCTATCAGAGCTCAGTAGTGATATATTCAATATAACACGAGCTCCATAGTTAGCTGGAACCAAAGTGATGGGAAAGATGCACACGTTATGTAGCACCAAAGCACAACAGCAGCTGCCTCAAGGAGCTTTATATTGTAAGGCAAAGACCCTCCAGCGTGTACACTGAGTCTATCTTTGAAAGTACACCAATATTTTGGCAGAAGATGAGCAATTCTGTAGTTCTGCTTTTGCTTGGAAGCGTGTTGTTGTGTAGTCCTCTCTCATAGTTTATCTACATGTAAAGTGCTGAATGTACTCTATACCTCCAAGATGGTTCTGTTTATTATTACAGTACAGAGAGTGCACCATGCACACACATCCTCAGAGATGGAGCTCTAGTGTTCATGTGTAATAAAGAAAAACAACATTAATGAATGCCATTATTGTCTGATCACGACTGTACTCAAAGATGTGTTACTGTTTAGTCAAGACTAAAGCAAATGAAGCACATTTATAGTAGGAATCAGCTTTTCAAGGTGACTGTGCACAACTGTGAGCAAGATCAGCTCACATAAAGTACAGCAAGCGTATGTGTTGTCAGAAATGCTTGGATTGTCTTATAATTGTGATAGTACCATTTGAGTGCAGGCTTACTTGTGGTTCCTACGATATTTAAAATTAGATTTGCGAGACAGACGCCCTCCACTTTTAAGATTGGCTTAAAACGTTACTATACTGCCACAGGTCTAGGCTCCTGGGGATTCCCATGATGCACTGGGTGTTTCTTCTTCACTCACTGTCTATTCATACACACGTTGCACTTAATCATTACTTATTATTTATCTCTGGCTGTCTTCAACATTGTGTCTTTTGTTCTGTCTTGCTCTTATCACCCCAATCAGTCATGGCCGTTGGCTGCCGCTCCCTGAGCCTGGATCTGCCAGAGGTTTCTTCAAAGGAAGCTTTTACTTCCCACTGTGTGAAATTTGGTTCAGCTTTTGTTATTATTTACTTTATGAAGTTAGTTTTTGTCATGGTCTTAACCCCTTAATCTTCTCTGTATTATCTTTCATACATACAGATAATGTTACATTATCAGTGTTTTTCCCTCCCTTGAAAAACCAAAACAACTTGCACAATATATTTTTAAGCAGGGGGGGGCAGATGTAGGAAATATGAATCTTGACTTTTATTTTTAATTTGTCACTACAGTTAAATAAACACTGTGTTTTCAAAAATTTTCTGACAAGTATTTGTTTCAGGCTTTAAAGGGTTAAGTCTCTATTTTTCACATAATAGCTCGTATCTCCCATCTCGCCTGGGTAGGCTGAACTGAAGAAGACATCTGGATAGTGGACTGAGGGAACAAAGGGCCTTTTCTGTTTTCTGTCACCCATCCAATCCTCAGATGACACACAAACGAAGGGGTCTGTTCAAATTTCACTTTAGGCCTCTTACTATGCTGGAGTAGTGTAGTCCATGGCAGTGATAATGGTACTAATCAAGGCGATCCTAGTGTTGCAATGCACCACACAAAGGCTAAGTTACACCATTCTGCCCTTTCTGTGTAGTTGGATTAGTTTTTGAACGCCATCTTGTGCAAGTACAGAACATGGCATAATCGGGTTGGTTGGTTGTGGCTTAAATTAGATTTAAATTAGTTTATGTGAGCTGACTGGTAACAAAACTAATAACTCAGGGGAAAGTCCGTCTAAAGGGTAAGTTTTGTGCTGCCCGTGGCAGCAACAATGAGTTTTATGTTAAGGAACCAAGGATATGCTGTCCGCTTTCACTCTCTCTTAAGCAGTAAGTCTTTCTTTATTATTTGGCTATTGGCATGGAAATGGGAAAGCCAGCTGCTAGCCGTAAAGTTTGGGGTTTTAAAGCACTTTATGAATGGGGACAGTGTGGAGGAGAGTCAGTTTGAGTCAGGTGACCGGTGGTTCACCGGACCAACGAGCTGGAGTCAGAAACTCCCATGTTTTGTCATCTGACCCTTTCAACCAATCACTAATAGAAGACCCTTGCAAGTCATCAAGATTTTAATATTAAAATAAAACAATAAAAAACTAACCGCTTAACTTAAGTTTCCTAAAAGAGAAAGCCACTATTTTTTTTTTTTTTTTTTTTTTTTTTTTTTTTTTTTTTTTTTTTTAGTAGTTTCAAGATCGTGTTTCCCACAGGCGTTAGAATATAGTTCTTTCAGTAGTGGGGACCCATTGGGTCATCCTTTGCTTTTCTAGGAGGTTCTCATTTAGCCTTTTGTGTTGATGTTACAGAACTGTGGATCCATGAGCATGTGTGCGGACTCCCAGTCTTTGGTAAATTTAATAAAAAAATTAGGTACTTGTGACAATAAAGAACAGAGCAATAATCATCTGCCTCTTTAGTGAGTTCCTCATCTCATAGATTAGCTCCACTGTCCTAAACTGCAGCTAATAACGGTAGTCCTTCTTCTGCTCTGTAGCCTTGATGAGCTTAGCACAGAGACACATGATTTAATTCTCCACCTGCTGTGGGGTTTGGTTAGCGTGACCCTCTGGTTCAAAGCTGATCTCCAGGACAAAACAAAGACTACTGTCCCCAGTTTCAGTTCAGACCAAGTGAATTTGGTCTTCATTAGGCTACTTGACAAGAGACTGTCTGCTTAAATAGCTGAAAGATATCAAGGGCTGCTGCAAGAGTGTCGCAATAGAAGACGAGTCATTAGCTGGTTAGCAGTGATACACGTTCTATTGTTATCTACTGGATCTGAATGTGTGATGGTGTTTGTGATAATATAGTAATAAGGTTACATTATATCTACAAGTTTTTATGATACAAATTTAGGCAGTCACATTGCCTAATGATGGTCGAAATGTCCTGATATGGTAGCTCTATGCCAGCATATCAGGATGTGTACAAACCTGTAAATACTGTCTCTTGAGGCAACTGTTGTTGTGATTTGGCACAATATAAATAAAAATGGGAATTGAAATACTGGAGTGTAGCGTAAAATTCCCAGTTCAAATTTTACATCAGTCCAGACCCAAAGAGTTGCTGTCGGTTTTCCTTTGTGCTGCCTTCAGCTCATGTAGAATTGTATTAGCGCATTGAAGGCTCAAGTGATGCAAGCAGACTATAACTTGAGTAGAGGAAACTGGTAATAATTCAGCTGCCTTTTTTAAGTGTCAGTTAATCAATTAAATGTTTTTGTTTTTTTTTTATTGTGGCTTGTGCAGTGATATCCAGCTGGCAATGCTGTAAACAAATTAGTCAGAGCATCAAAGACAGCCTTAATCTGTAACTGAACAACATAAAGACTTGATTGGTAGACTGGGTATAGTTGCTGAACTGGACCAATCTAAGCATTAAAGATCAAATGATGGTAAGAGATTCGTATGGTTGTGCTGCAGTGAACCAACATAAATGTGTCTGTACCTGTGATGCCCTATGGGCATCTCTCTCAAAGGAAAAACAGTATGCTGAATCATACTGCTGCTATGTGTTGGCAGAATACTTCAGGAAAGATAAACATTTGTCAGTATGTCATTTTTTCCATTTAGAATGAGGTCTTTTCCTATTAGCAGTTTGTAGCTCCATTCATCACATTTTGGATCATGTTCTTACATATGGCATAGAAACTGAACGTGTAACAGTATTCCCTGAAAACCCGCCCTGGTCTGATCATTTCTTAATAACATTTGCACTTACAATAATGAATTACAAAGCAGTGGGTAATCCATTTCATTACAGTAGATGTCTCTCTGAAAGTGCTTTAGCTAACTTTAATTCATCCGCTGTTATCTTTCTTAATGTCCCACCACAGTGGATTCCTCTCCCACTCAGATCAGTTATCGTAATAGTATTACATCTGTACAGCCTAAGACTGGATACTGTGGCTTATCTGAAAACGAAGCCTCAATCAGTTTTATTTATATAGCGCCAAATCACAACAACAGTCGCCTCAAGGCGCTTTATAATGTAATATTCAAAAGATCTTCATTTCATCTTACTACATATATTTCTCTTTAGCACTGTAGACAGTCTGACAAGAAGTCAGAGCCCTGTTCCACCAAGCATTGCTTTAATCTTAACTAGTAATAACGTGTTTATTGTCTTTTCAAATTAAATTTTAACCAATAGAGAAAAAAGTATTCACAACCATCTCACAGAAGGTATCATTACATACAGCCACTTCTAATACCATTGACTCATTTCTCCAACTGATCTTTCTGAGTTAACTTCAGTAATTACTTATTTCAAAACCATCAACGTGTCTTTTAGACCCCATTCCTAAAAGGCTGCGCAAAGAAGTCCTTTCATTAATTAATGCTTAAACCAGCAGTTTAAATTCAGTTCAATTCAGTTTATACAGCGCAAAATCACAACAGTTACCTCAAGGTGCTTTATATTGTAAGGTAGACCCTACTATAATAGATACAGGGAAAAACCCAACAATCATATGACCCCCTACGAGCAAGCGCTTTGTCGACAGTGGGAAGGAAACAAAGAAAGAAAGACCCAATGCATCATGGGAATCCCCCAGCAGCCTATGCCTATTGCATAACTAAGTGAGGATTTGGGATCACCTGGTCCAGCCCTAACTATATGCTTTAGCAAAAAGGAAAGTTTGAAGCCTGATCTTGAAAGTAGAGATAGTGTCTGTCTGGCCAAGGTAATGCTGTCCAGACTAAGAATCTGGTTAGACACCATATTTCTAAGATTTTTAGGGCCGAGTACAATAACCTCAGTTGGATCTGAATTTAGAAGCAGAAAATTAGAGGTCAACCAGGTCTTCATATCTTTATGGATATATGAAGTTGTCATCTGCATAGCAGTGTAAATGTATGCTATGTCTTCTAATGATGCTGCCTAAGGGAAGCATGTATAATGTAAACAGAATTGGTCCTAGCACTGAACCCTGTGGAACTCCATAATTAACCTGAGTGTGTGAAGAGGACTCTCCATTTACATGCACAAACTGGAGTCTATTAGATAGATATGATACAAACCACTGCAGCACAGTACCTGTAATACCTACAGCATGTTCTAATCGCTCTAATAGGATATTATGGTCGACAGTATCGAACGCTGCACTGAGGTCTAACAGGACAAGCACAGAGATGAGTCCACTGTCAGAGGCCATAAGAAGATCATTTGTAACCTTCACTAAAGCTGTTTCTGTGCTGTGATGAGCTCTGAAACCTGACTGAAACTCTTCAATAAGCCTCTGCAGATGATCTGTTAGCTGTTTGACAACTACTCTTTGAAGGATGTTTGATATAAAGGAAGGTTGGAGATTGGCCTGTAATTAGCTAAGACTGCTGGGTCTAGAGATGCTTTTTGAGTAAAGGTTTAACTACAGCCAGCTTGAAGGCCTGTGGTACATAGCTGATTATTAGAGATAGGTTGATCATATTTAAGATCGAAGCATTAATTAATGGCAGGACTTCTTTGAGCAGTTTTGTAGGAATGGGGTCTAAAAGACACGTTGATGGTTTGGAGGAAGTAATTATTGAAGTTAACTCAGAAAGATCAATTGGAGAAAAAGAGTAACTTAACATCAATGGTACTGGTTTAAACTTTATTTGTGAAGAAGTTCATGAAGTCATTACTAGTTAACGTTAAAGGGATTGTTGGCTCAAAAGACCTCTGACTGTTTGTCAGCCTGGCTACAGAGCTGAAGAGAAACCTGGGGTTGTTCTTATTTTCTTCAATCAGTGATGAATAGTAAGATGTTCTGGCTTTGCAGAGGACTTTCTTATAAAGCAGCAAACTATTTCTCCAGGCTAAATGATGATCTTGTAAATTTGTGACACGCCATTTCCTCTCCAGCTTACAAGTTACTGCTTTAAGTTAATCGTTTAAGAGTTACTCCAAAGTACTTCTGATTTGAGGCTCTCTTTTTCACATTAGCTACAATTTCCAGACTCATGTAATGAATAGGTGAGATTATTAAGAAGATAATCGACCTCTGTTGGAATAGCGCTCAGGCTGCTGTTCTGCTCTGTGTTGGTGCTACAGTTTGCAGGTTCGGTGGCTAATCATCTAGTGTCTAAACGCAGTCACTGGAACACCACCTTCCATCACACATGTCAATACCAGAGCTATTGTGTTGCCGTCTTTGGTGCGGGAGGATTTTTTCCCCCGAGTTGAAAAATTTGTTTAGACAGATCAACCCTGCATACAAGAGAGCCAATTACAGCAGCATAATGCTGTCTCCAATTAGATTCGCAAAGTGCACTCTGAGGCAGGCACTGCTTATTGTCCTGCAGATTAAACCCAGCCGGAATGGCAAGCATACTGGCCCTCTGGCCTCACCGCCTGCTGTGAGCCTCAGGCCTCTTTTTTCCTTTGCTTGCAAGTCAAGCTGTAATGCATGAACCCTGTTGAGCTCATTGCAATCATGAACTGTCAGCTAAAAATTTCAGGTGAATCTTCAGACATGTTTTAGATTTGTGATATCTAGCACACTGCTGTTTAGAGGTGAGATTAAATATCCTTTTCTAAAAATAACTCGTAATAATTTAATTAAATCCATAAAAAATAATGTTTGGGTTACTGGGGGTGCACTGAAATCCAGTCATGAGACCTTTAAGGTGATAATTTAACCATTTAACCATCATCAATTCCTTCTTTGATTGGTTACACCATTGTCCAGTGGTATAATCCTAATATACTGCATAACATCATTATGATACCATATCATTCTCAAACTTGTGCTGTTTAGTTGTGTTTTACAGTGAATTTTCAGCTAAACAAGGATCTGGCTAGATTGTCTTGATTTCTAAATATCAAACCATAATAGCACAAGAAATACTGACGAACTGACCCTACTGCTGACCCTACTGCTGACCCTACACTGCTAACCCTAACAGGCCATGAAAGCCTATAATTGTTTGGGCTGTTTTGTTTGTTTTCTGCCCATATTTGTCTTGTGCATATTTGATGATATTAGATTTTTTTAGCTTTTATAACAGCGCTGGTAGCGCAGCAACCTTTCTTCCTTCATTCATTTCAAAGGTGCTCCACTCAACTCGGACACCCTGTTTTTAATAAGCAGTCTCTTTTTGCGCCCAGCCAAATATAGCGGACTGTTAATGTAGCACTTTTCTCCTTATGAAAATAAAAAAAATATGATTGACTGACCAATGAGAATTCAGTTGGATTCGAGGGAAATATGGCCCCTGAGACTAAAGTCCTTATTTACATACCTAGAGTCAAACACAGACTTGCAGTGTCTGAGGATTCAGTAAAAAAGCACAAATCTTTGCTGCCTCATCCCAGGGTTGTGTCTAACATAATGGATTCAGTGTAAGAGATGAGACCTTGGAACAGCTGCTGTGTATGTAATGAGTAAGAACAGTCACTAGAACAGCTGGGCCTAAAATGAGGCATACAAGGTTTCAGCTTGCAGCAATTACTTGTGACTTCTTCTTGGCTTGGCGTTGCAAAAGAACTGTTTATGTTGATTAGCTAGACAGGATGTTGTGATGTTAATGACTGTGAAGAAATTGCAATAATGAGTTTTAAGTAAGAAGTGAGTTGGTGTTAATAATGGTGAAGCAATAGAGGGAGGGGCATGAAAACATTGCGGCTGTCAGCCAATGATTATCTGATCTTCCAACATCAGCGTCAACTAGACTCAAACTTACAATCCCAAGTTGCAAAAATGCTGTGCAAAAATTAAAATATATTTTTAAAAAAGTAAAAAAAAACATTTTTTTACTCACTCTACACCCACCAAAATATACAAAGATGTAGTGCAACTTGTCAGGATGCTCAAAGTTTTTAAAGCACATCAATATGACTGATTTTGTGAGACGAGGGCCATTCTCACAGGTACGCAGAGAGAAAGCTGGTTTTCTCATGTCATGCCTCCCTCATATGAATATCATTTGTGGATTGGTTGGCCTGTGTCTGCCCATAGTCCTGATCTCACCTCTAAAGTAGCTCTTTTTTTTTTTTAACTGGCTAATGTATGTTTTATCAGTTAGTGTGGTGTTTGATCGAGTAGCTTAGTGGGTAAATTGCTGACCTTTTACCGCTGCTGTGCTGAAGGTTGTGGGTTCAAGTACAGCAATGGACACTTTTCTGTTTCACAAAACAAAAATACCACTTTTATTCCTCACTTTAGTAAAGCTTGCTCTAAACCTGTCTCTATAGAACTCATCTGATACACCAAGAAGAGACTTGGTGCTGCTATTAAATTCATAATAACCTTTTTTGAACGTTTAAACATTAAGTAAAGCAACATGTACTTTACCATATGTGCACAGATTCTGCTTTCAGATGTGCATAGTCATCTCAAAAGGCTGATTCATGCTAGTTAAAACCATGCTAAGTTGTGGCTATTATGCCATTGTGCTATGGCCAGCAACATGCCTGTTAGTACATACATTCAGCAAAATAATAATATGTCAACATAAAGTACTGATATCAGTTAACAAGGGTGTTGATCCCAACTTTTTTGGAATTGGGGTTATACTTTGCAATCACAGGTCAAATAAATATCAAATCTGATCTGTAATCAGAAATCCTGTCAGACAAATCTGCTGCAAGTCTTTTCAGTTTCTACTTGTTGCTGCACATGCGTTCACATGGTTAAACATTTAAAGGTTGAAGATGTCTCCTTTCCACTTTACTTCCAATTATGAAGAAGTTCCAGCGTGTTTTGATGGGCTGGTTTCCCTCTTGGGTGCACTGAAATGTAGGTTAAAGTAAACAGAAAGTCAGACCCTTGCCCTTCCTGTGATCATATTTAGCTGTAGGTTTCATTTTGCTCTGACTGCTCCTGTCCAGTTTTCAGTATAGCCTGTCCAGAGTTGTCTTCTCAAAATAGACTTACAGACTGCAGCCGTTCTGATACTACCTTCATTGCAAGACAGCGTCACAAGCGCCGCCTTCTTTAACGGCTCAAAAACAGCGACTCCAGTATTTACACTGTGAAGCTCGTGCCATTCGAGGAGCCGGAGGTTTTTAAAGCAGGCCTAAAAAATATTCTAACACTCGTATTTTCACCAGTGTGCAGTATACTCCTTAACACATGGAGATCTCATCAGCAAAATACTATACAATAACTGCCAGTGTTCAAAGTAAGCACTTAAATAGAAATAAACACATGTATATTGGCTATTCAGATATTAGCATTATCATGAGTTTATT